>NC_092240.1:33616729-33931729 GCF_036320965.1 Panulirus ornatus
TTCACTCTATTCCTTGCAGCCTTTCACCCTTCTGCATGTTCAGGCCCTGATCACTCAAAATCTTTTTCACTCCATCTTCCCACCTCCAACGTGGTCTCCCATTTCTCCTCGTTCCCTCCACCTCTGACACATATATCCTCTTGGTCAATCTTTCCTCACTCATTCTCTCCATGTGACCAAACCATTTCAAAACATCCTCTTCTGCTCTCTCAACAACACTCTTTTTATTACCACACATCTCTCTTACCTTATCATTACTTACTCGATCAAACCACCTCACACCACATATAGTCCTCAAACATCTCATTGCCAGCACATCAACCCTCCTCCGCACAACTCTATCTATAGCCCACGCCTCGCAACCATAAAACATTGTTGTAACCACTATTCCTTCAAACATACCCATTTTTGCTTTCCGAGATAATGTTCTCGACTCCCACACATTCTTCAAAGCTCACAGAACTTTCACCCCTCCCCCACCTATGATTCACTTCCGCTTCCATGGTTCCATCTGCTGCCAAATCCACTCCCAGATATCTAAAACACTTCACTTCATCCAGTTTTTCTCCATTCAAACTTACCTCCCAATTGACTTGTCCCTCAACCCTACTGTACCTAATAACCTTGCTCTTATTCACATTTACTCTCAGCTTTCTTCTTTCACACACTTTACCAAAATCAGTCACCAGCTTCTGCAGTTTCTCACACGAATCAGCCTCAAGCGCTGTATCATCAGCAAAATATAATTAACTCACTTCCCAAGCTCTTTTATCCACAACAGACTGCATACTTGCCCCTCTTTCCAAAACTCTTGCATTCACCTCCCTAACAACCCTATCTATAAACAAATTAAACAACCATGGAGACATCACACACCCCTGCCACAAACCAACATTCACTGAGAACCAATCATTTTCCCCTCTTCCTACACGTACACATGCCTTACATCCTCGATAAAAACTTTTCACAGCTTCTAACAACTTGCCTCCCACACCATATATTCATAATACTTTCCAAAGAGCATCTCTATCAACTCTCTCTCTCTATATATATATATCTATTTTTATTATATTCTTTTTATTTTGCTTTGTCGCTGTCTCCCGCATTTGCGAGGTAGCGCAAGGAAACAGACGAAAGAAAAGGCCCAACCCATCCCCATACACACGTATATACACACACGCAAATATAAATACCTATACATCTCAATGTACACATATATATACACACACACACAGACACATACATATATACCCATCCACACAATTCACACTGTCTGCCTTTATTCATTCCCATCGCCACCTCACCACACATGGAAAACCATCCCCCTACCCCCTCATGTGTGCGGGGTAGCGCTAGGAAAAGACATTAAAGGCCTCATTCGTTCACACTCAGTCTCTAGCTGTCATGCAATAATGCCCGAAACCATAGCTCCCTTTCCACATCCAGGCCCCACACAGCTTTCCATGGTTTACCCCAGACGCTTCACATGCCCTGATTCAATCCACTGACAGCACGTCAACCCCAGTATACCACATCCATCCAATTCACTCTATTCCTTGCCCGCCTTTCACCCTCCTGCATGTTCAGGCCCCGATCACTCAAAATCTTTTTCACTCCATCTTTCCACCTCCAATTTGGTCTCCCACTTCTTGTTCCCTCCACCTCCGACACATATATCCTCTTGGTCAATCTTTCCTCACTCATTCTCTCCATGTGCCCAAACCATTTCAAAACACCCTCTTCTGCTCTCTCAACCACGCTCTTTTTATTTCCACACATCTCTCTTACCCTTACATTACTTACTCGATCAAACCACCTCACACCACACATTGTCCTCAAACATCTCATTTCCAGCACATCCACCCTCCTGCGCACAACTCTATCCATAGCCCACGCCTCGCAACCATACAACAATGTTGGAACCACTATTCCTTCAAACATACCCATTTTTGCTTTCCAAGATAATGTTATCGACTTCCACACATTCTTCAAGGCTCTCAGGATTTTCGCCCCCTCCCCCACCCTATGATTCACTTCCGCTTCCATGGTTCCATCCGCTGCCAGAGCCATATATATATATATATATATATATATATATATATATATATATATATATATATATATATATATTGACTGGTTGGTAAGGTTATTTAATGTATGTATGACTCATGGTGAGGTGCCTGAGGATTGGCGTTGTACAAAGGCAAAGGGGATAAGAGTGAGTGCTCAAATTACAGAGGTGTAAGTTTGTTGAGTATTCCTGGTAAATTATATGGGAGGGTATTGATTGAAAGGGTGAAGGCATGTACGGAGCATCAGATTGGGGAAGAGCAGTGTGGTTTCAGAAGTGGCAGAGGATGTGTGGATCAGGTGTTTGCTTTGAAGAATGTATGTGAGAAATACTTAGAAAAGCAAATGGATTTGTATGTAGCATTTATGGATCTGGAGAAGGCATATGATAGAGTTGATAGAGATGCTCAGTGGAAGGTATTAAGAATATATGGTGTGGGAGGCAAGTTGTTAGAAGCAGTGAAAAGTTTTTATCGAGGATGTAAGGCATGTGTACGTGTAGGAAGAGAGGAAAGTGATTGGTTCTCAGTGAATGTAGGTTTGCGGCAGGGGTGTGTGATGTCTCCATGGTTGTTTAATTTGTTTATGGATGGGGTTGTTAGGGAGGTGAATGCAAGAGTTTTGGATAGAGGGTCAAGTATGAAGTCTGTTGGGGATGAGAGAGCTTGGGAAGTGAGTCAGTTGTTGTTTGCTGATGATACAGCGCTGGTGACTGATTCATGTGAGAAACTGCAGAAGCTGGTGACTGAGTTTGGTAAAGTGTGTGAAAGAAGAAAGTTAAGAGTAAATGTGAATAAGAGCAAGGTTATTAGGTACAATACGGTTGAGGGTCAAGTCAATTGGGAGGTGAGTTTGAATGGAGAAAAACTGGAGGAAGTAAAGTGTTTTAGATATCTGGGAGTGGATCTGGCAGCGGATGGAACCATGGAAGCGGAAGTGGATCATAGGGTGGGGGAGGGGGCGAAAATTCTAGGAGCCTTGAAGGATGTGTGGAAGTCGAGAACATTATCTCGGAAAGCAAAAATGGGTGTGTTTGAAGGAATAATGGTTCCAACAATGTTGTATGGTTGCGAGGCGTGGGCTATGGATAGAGTTGTGCGCAGGAGGATGGATGTGCTGGAAATGAGATGTTTGAGGACAATGTGTGGTGTGAGGTGGTTTGATCGAGTAAGTAACGTAAGGGTAAGAGAGATGTGTGGAAATAAAAAGAGCGTGGTTGAGAGAGCAGAAGAGGGTGTTTTGAAATGGTTTGGGCACATGGAGAGAATGAGTGAGGAAAGATTGACCAAGAGGATATATGTGTCGGAGGTGGAGGGAACGAGGAGAAGTGGGAGACCAAGCTGGAGGTGGAAAGATGGAGTGAAAAAGATTTTGTGTGATCGGGGCCTGAACATGCAGGAGGGTGAAAGGAGGGCAAGGAATAGAGTGAATTGGATCGATGTGGTATACCGGGGTTGACGTGCTGTCAGTGGATTGAATCAGGGCATGTGAAGCATCTGGGGTAAACCATGGAAAGCTGTGTGGGGCCTGGATGTGGAAAGGGACCTGTGGTTTCGGGCATTATTGCATGACAGCTAGAGACTGAGTGTGAACGAATGAGGCCTTTGTTGTCTTTTCCTAGCGCTACCCCGCACACATGAGGGGGGAAGGGGATGGTATTCCATGTGTGGCGAGGTGGCAATGGGAATGAATAAAGGCAGACAGTGTGAATTGTGTGCATGGGTATATATGTATGTGTCTGTGTGTGTATATATATGTGTACATTGAGATGTATAGGTACGTATATTTGCGTGTGTGGACGTGTGTGTATATACATGTGTATGGGGGTGGGTTGGGCCATTTCTTTCGTCTGTTTCCTTGCGCTACCTCGCAAACGCGGGAGACAGCGACAAAGCAAAATAAATAAATAAATATATATATATATATATATATATATATATTAAAAAAAAAATATATATATATATATATATATATATATATATATATATATATATATATATATATATATATATATATATATATATATAAAATTTTTTTTTAATTTTCCAAAAGAAGGAACGGAGAGGGAGGCCAGGTGAGGATATTCCCTCAGTGGCCCAGTTCTCTGTTCTTAACACTACCTTGCTAACGCGGGAAATGGCGAATAGTTTGAAAAAAAAAAAAAAAAGAATATATTATCATCCACAGAACATGGATTGAACCAGGGCAAGTGACGCATCTGGGGCAAACCATGTGAAGTTTCGTAGGGCCTGGATGTAGAAAGGGAGGTGAGGTTTCGTTGCATTACACATGACAGCTAGAGACTGAGTGTGAATGAATTTGGCCTTTGTTGTCTTTTCCTAGTGCTACCTTGCATGTGTGCAAGGGGAGGGGGGATCTATGTATCAGAGGTGGAGGGAACGAAGAGAAGTGGGAGACCAAATTGGAGGTGGAAGGATGGAGTGAAAAAGATTTTGAGTGATTGGGGCCTAAACATGCAGGAGGGTGAAAGGCCTGCAAGCGATAGAGTGAATTGGAATGATGTGGTATACCGGGGTTGACGTGTTGTCAATGGATTGAACCAGGGCATGTGAAGCGTCTGGGGTAAACCATGGAAAGTTCTGTGGGGTCTGGATGTGGAAAGGGAGCTGTAGTTTCGGTGCATTATTACATGACAGCTATAGACTGAGTGTGATTGAATGTGGGCATTGTTATTTCATGTGTGGCAGGGTGGCAATGGGAATGAATAAGGGCAGACAGTATGAATTTTGTACATGTGTATATATGTCTGTGTGTGTATGTATATGTATACGTTGAGATGTATAGGTATGTATATGTGCGTGTGTGGACGTGTATGTATATACATGTGTATGTGGGTGGGTTGGGCCATTTCGTTTGTCTGTTTCCTTGTGTTACCTCGCTAACCCGGAAGACAGTGACAATGCAAAATAAATAAATAATATATACATAAATGCCCATACACATAAATAAACATACATATACATATCAACATATACACAGACATATACATATTCATACTTGCTCATCTTCTATCCATTCCCAGTGCCACCCCGCCCTACAGAAAACAGCATCACTGCTCCTTGCTTTAGTGATGTTGTGCCAGGAACACTTCTGCCATCGTATCATCAGACACATTCAACAATCCTTCACATTACTCATTGAATCTCCTCCTCACGACCTGTTCTCACTTTTCCATTTACCCTCTCCACTAACTTTCCAATATGTTCTTTTCTTTTATTCTCACATGATCAACCTCCTTCCAAAACATCCTATTCTCCCTGAAGTTTAATTATACTTACTCACCCCAGCTCTCATTTGCCCACTTTTTCAAGCCCTGCACCTCCTTCTTTTCCTCCTACCACTTTCTACCAAGTGTATGCATTCCTTCCCTAAGTTGTGCCTCTACCTCTCTCTTTTCTCTTTTACAAGCAAATCTACTTCATCATCCAACCACACAAAACCCTTTATCACCTGCTTACCTCCCACACATATCTCTTGTACATGCCAGCATTGCTTCCCTACATATCTCCCATTCCTCACCTACTCCCCTTATTTTGTTTTATATCACCCTTTACCAAACTATACTCAGCCTCTCCAGTTAGTTATTGACACAAGTCTCTTTCCCAAGCTAACTTACTTTCACTACCCTCTCACAAAAATCTAAACAGATTATCACTCTTGATTCTACCAGGTACTGATTACAAACCCCATCAGGTACCTCTCTTAACACATTCACACCCAAGAGTCCTTCTTTTGCATGTCTAAATATCAATATGTAATCCAATAATACTTTCTTAACATCTTTCCAACTCATCCATGTATATCTATGCATGTCTCTCTTTTTAAACAAGGCATTCCCAATCATCGGTTCTTTTTCAGCACACAACTCCACAGGCTGTACACAATTCCTGTTCTCCTTAATATCTCTATATCTTTGATGCCCATTTTCTCTGGGAACTCCCATCAAAGGGTGGCCACGACAAAAGAATTTCCATTTACCCGTCCTTACATCCCTTCCTCAAATACACTGTTCCATGCATTCCCCCCCATTTCTCTCCCTCCAGTATTCTTCCATTTCCCCGTGTCATGGGAGGTTTTCCTCCCACACCAACCCATTTAATTGTACCATCATACACTCTCCTTGTAAACTCCCCATCTTGCATTCTTCCCACATGCTCAAACCACCTCAAAGTATTATCTTGTACCCAATCTACCACACCACAATTCATTCACTGCCATACCACATCTCTCATACACCCCTCACTTCTGTGTTCATTCCATCTAGTCATACCACATGCTCCTCTCAAATAGCTAACTTCCACACCCTGGATTTCTTCATTCCATGTAATCATACCACATGCTCCTCTCAAATAGCTAATTTCCACAGCCTGGATTCTTGATCTCTGTGACACATTCCATGTCCATGTTTCAGCTGCACAGATCAGAGTTGGGAGGACTTTGCTGTCCCTCAATCATGTCTTCACTTCCATACTTAAAACTCTACCCTTCGTTATTCTAATAAAGAACTAATGACTCTTCTACCCTGTTCTGCTCCCTCCCTTACATCTCCTTCTGTATCACCAAACTTACCCAAAACAGCTCCAAAATACTTAAGTCTTTAATCTCTTCCAGTCTTTCTCCCCATATCCAAAACACAGTTTTAACATGCTTTCTTCTTTTATTTTAAATGGTTTTGAAAAATTTATACTTTCATCCTTTTTTCTTTCAAATACCATTAACCTACTCTTACTTGCATTTACCTTCAACTGCCTCTGCATATACACATCATAAAACACAACATTCTGCACTCCTCTTCACTCTCAGCAAACAACACTATCATTTGCAAACAGGCTTGTCACTAGCTACCATACCTCACTGCCACATTCCGTCTCTGCATCCCCTTTCCTTAGTTTTGCTTTCATCTCTCTTTTAACTCAGTCCATTCATCTTTTCTTTCTTTCAAACTATTCGCCATTTCCCGCATTAGCGAGACAGCGTGTGAGACGTACACAATCACCTGGAGGTCTCCTGTTCTTGGGGAAGGGGACATATGTGTCCCGCATGGTCAACATTCTTCTCTTACAAAGCAAACGCTTAGGTTTGGCTCCTGTGACATAAGATGAATGTTTTTTTGTACGTTAAAGATTTTGGTTGTCATTACAGTGCTTATATTGACATTATTTAGATGTGAATGTGGTCTAGCTTGGCTTCACTTCTGATATATGCAGTTTCTTATTCTTAGCAATATTTTTTGTGGTACTTTTGAGGATGAATCTTGCAACGTTTGCAAGTGTGAGTTGGCATTGATGATATGGGCCGTCCAGCTGGCCTTAGGCAACGTCCTGGTGTTCTTGGGACTGTATGATGGTTTTTTAATCACACTGGCTGTTCTTGATGCTTTCTCCCCATGCTGGTCACAAGTCATCGGTGAGGCAAGTTATACTTTGTAAGACATAACATGAAGTGGTGTGTCTTAGTACACTTTCTAGAATTTTGTCTTGTACTAGAAAGATCCCTTGCATTTGGCTGAAGGTCGTCCCGCGATTCATTTCGCCAAAATCTTCCTCTTTCAGGATCTCCCCCCAACTTGGCAGCTCTGAATAAGGTTAAGTGACTGTAGGGCGAGGTTAAAAGTTAAGGGAAATGTCATTGAGCTGATAGATTGTTTGAGAATATATAGATTTTAGTTTATACCCACCTAGAAACTGTTGCGCTTTATTACTTCGTGTAAGACCCGATCTGTATTGACATGAATGAAATTGGAGATTGTAAACGTCAAAAAATCCTGATATGGCTCTTCTATATGCTTACGTTCTTTGTATGATGATGATAATGATAGTGATTATTATTATTATACCAGTCCATTCATATATATATCAAAATGCCACAGTGGCATCACACAGCCCTGCCTGACACCCAATGTACACAGCAAGTATACCGAAACTTTCGTTCAACTCTCCATCCAATTTTACACAAAAATTTGCTCCTCTATAGAAGGCTTTCATATCATTCAACAGTTGTCCCACTACCCATAATATACTTAACACAGCCCATAATGCATTTCACTTGACTCTGTCATACAATCTTTCCAAATCCATAAATGCTGCATACAACTCCATACCTTTTACCAGATATTTTTCTCCTATCATCTTCACAAAAAAATCTGATACATGCATCCACTATCTTTTTTAAAACCCTCTTGCTTCTTACTTATTCTGTATTCAGTCACTTCAATCAACATTCTTGCATATACTTTTCCTGTTAGGCTTATTTCTCCATAATTGCTACATACATCCTTAGCACCTTTTCCTTTGAATAAAGGGGGAACAATAATAGCTTTCACCCAATCCTAAAGCACAAACTTCTGTTTCCATGTTAAACTACATATCAGATGCATCCACTCTATCACACTTTCTCCTCCATACTTCTGCATTTCAGTCGTAATCCCATCTGCTCTGGGTGCCTTTCCTACCTTCAGCCTCATTATCACCCTTTTTAACTCCCTTTTTGCTTTCGGCCCTTGCACTTATATCCTCTTCCTTCCATCCTCCATACCCATGCATGTAATAACTGCTGCCTCACCTTCTCCCACATTCATCAGTTCTTCAAAACACACTTCTTAACTTCCTTTCACTTTCTCCTTTTGATTTAGCAACTCCCCTTCCTTCCTTCTCACATTACGATTTTCAGTCTTACATCCACCCCCTTTCCTTTTTCACTTTCATCCAGTATAATTTCTTATTTTCCCCTGAACTTTTCACCCATCATTCTTCCAAAATCTTCATCTCTTTCTTTGCTTTCCTCTTTTAGCTTCTTAACAGTCTGTTCACACATCTTATATTCTTACCTCCCCCTACTTCCACTGGTACTTTCCTTTTGAGCAATCTACTACAGGTACACCATCGATTTTCTGGCACTCTTGGTTCCAAAGGCTTGCTAGATCAACCATTTTGCCAGACCAACTGTTGTTACATAATAATTATTCATCAACACACATCTAACCCACTAATTATACATCTTTCATGTGTCTAAAGTATACCATGGACTGCTAGAAATTTAAATTAAACAAATATTAAATGTAAATCAAATAAATAAATGAAATACATTATACACCTGCTCAAGACTGAGGTGTTCGTCAGCTACGAGTTTTGCAAATTTGTCCACATACTGGGCAGCTCCTTCGTGGTTTGCAGACCGCTTTTCTCTGCACACTTTATCTATGGAAATTCCTTGATGCTTCTTGAACCTTTGAATCCATCCTTCACTCACTACAGTCACGCTCATGTTGTAATTTCAGTTCTTTATGGAACAACTTAGCCTGGTCCATTATCATGCTACCTGAAAACTCCACTCCATCACTCCAATGCTGTCGAAACCATTCCATCATCACTCAATCGTGCTCAGTACTCTTACCATCTTTCATAGTTTTTCTAATCATTTGCTTCTTGGAATCGCTGTCTGCATAGAATTTCAATATTTTCTCCCTTTGCTTCTTTATATCATAAGCAGTTGATGAACAAATACTGTAGAAGTCACACAGCTTATGCACTGAAACACCACGGTCCATTTTTTCAACAGTTCTACATTATCTTGGATCGATATGGACTGGTGTTTAAGTTTGACACCATGATTGACACTCTCATATGTCTTAAAAGCCATAGCTAGGGTTAAATCTAAGCAAAATAAGCTAAGAATCTCACAGAATTGCAGTATCACCACCACCAAGTGCAGTGTAAAGAATGTAAATAAGCATGCCCTACACACAACGCCACCTGTGGCCACCCAGTAAACTAGTCTGGTGGCCGTGGTAATTTCAAGTTCCCTCACATAATTTTGCCTGGACTAAAGGAGGTGCCGAATCATCAGTTGCCGGAAATTTAGTGGTGTACCTGTATATGCCTTTTTCTTTTCTTCCACAGCAATTTAATTCTCTTCCATCCACTATACATTCCCCTTTTCATTCTTACAACTCACAACCTTGTATCCTACTTCTAATTCCACAACTTTTAAGTCTTTCTCTAAACATTTTAAACACCTTGTTCACACATGACTGCAACCCTACATTACTCCTTATGGGACCCTCAATCATACCCTCAACTGACACATTACCCACTGTCACACTTAAATAAACCGTAACTAATACCTGATCTCTTGCATCAAAACCGCAGACATCTTCACTCACATACTCCTACAACACTTGTAACTCAATATATAACAGCATGGATGATCAGTGTATGGAAAAGATTTTGGCTTTAGCATCTAGAGACAATGCATGGAGCATGGTATGCTGCTACTGTAAGAAAATTAATGGTTATACATTTTACCTCAAGGTAGAGGCAGGCAATTCAAGAATTCTGACCGACTACACCCTTGCTTTAAGGGGAAAAAAAATCTAGGGCACAAACAATTCATTCACAGTACATAAGAAAAGAAACCCAACAAAATAAGGAGGAGTTTTAAATCTTAGGCAAATTGTGGGGTTAAATTTAACAATACCTTGAGCATTTATTTGGGGTAATAGTTGGCAGGCAGCCAATGACCAGGGAGGTATATTACCAGTACTACTTGTCTTTGTATCAGAAGGGTTAGTGACAGCTGCATGGTGATCTACCATTTCAGTGGTTGTCAAGCAGCACTCCTCTGACCCAGGGAGCTGTCATTTCTTTCTGCCTCACCCACACTTAGACTACTGGCATTCTGTCCCCAAACATACAATCTCTCCTCGTCATACATAACACCTCCAACACTTAACTCACACAGCTCATTCTTCCTAACTCGAGATTTTCCTGCAGTGAGCACTACATGCTAAACCTGCCTTTCGGCAAAATGATAGGAGCAGTAGATAGAAGTTGCAGGCAGGAACATTTAGGTAGAAACATTAGGTAGAAGTAGGCAGGAACAGTCAGTTGGAACATTAGGTAAAAGCCTCTGCAAACAATCTACTGTAGTTGTCCTCTGCCAGTGGCCTATTAAGGGTGAGGCACAAAAGGCTAAGAAGCAGCCATAACAAGATCCATGGAACGCCTTGACATTCTAAATGCCAGACGAATACATCAACCCTACTAAACCTCCCTAAAACCTAAAATATAACCTTACCTCAGTCATCCAACTCAAAGCACAAAAATATAAAAGGCTATATGACTGAAAATGTTTGTGAGATAGGGTGTCAAGTTTCCTGCCCACACAGTACAAATAGGTATTCAGAGCCACTGTTATGGCAAGGACAGTTCCAGGATAAAGCCGAGTTGTATTTGAGCCACTATGGAAACAACAAAGCAGCATGTATTTTCTCCAATAATCATCTAAATTAGGGAAACCTATCACTAAATGCAACTTCCACAATGTTTTTTCTAACTCACGTTTTCATCTGTTACTGTTTTCTTCAGCTGAAGGAGTGGAAAGAGAAAATAATGCATGCATACTGAAGTCATGCCTGAATAAAAAGAATGCTGACCAATTCCTTCATCCACTTTCATGGAGTACCCACATCACTTCTAATCAGTATTTTCATAACAGTTTTTCACATCTATGTCCATCATTAACAAGAAATCATCTTCCCACACTTATATAAAAGTGCAATAAAACCTCCTAAGCCTAGAGTAATAGTTATGCAAGAATGATTGGTTTGAGATATATTTTTGGGAGAAAGAATACTTCCCACATATTCCCTGCATGTTGTAAAAGGCGACTAAAAGGGAGGGAGTGGGGGCTGGAAATCCTCCCCTCTCGTCTTAAATTTTCCAAAAGAAGGAACAGAGAAGGAGGCCAAGTGAGGACATTCCCTTAAAGCTCGTCCACTGTTCTTAACGCTACCTCACTAGAGCGGGAAATGGCGAATATGTATTAAAAAACAAGGAAAATGGTTCACATATAACAAAAACTATCTAAAAGTCTGTACACTAGACTGATCGACAAATTTTCATTGAAAAGATAATTCAAACTTGTAGCATTACATTTCAACCTAACAAGAATCTTTCCCAAACGTACTTAATATGTCTACAACTCCAAAGGATTTTTTTTTCTCCTGGAACCAAGACACCAAAATCTGCATCATGAGTATTAATAACAGAGAAGATATACTCTAAAATCAGCTATGTTCAATTAATGGTAATTAGCAATGTTGGTTTGGCTCCAGTGGTTGATTTAGTGTTATGCTATTACTTCTAACATGTTTATGACAGACAGGGAAATAGTAAGTTCTTTGCAGAGTGCCAATAAAAAAATTAGTCTAAAACAATTATCCTTTACAATAGAATATCAGCACATATAAAACTACAAATATATGTAACTCCAAAACAATACACTATGGTTATAAATAAAATCTACCAAAAATTTACCGGTACCTGTGACTTAGCTGGAACACTAATCACTATATCCTCTACAAAACTCGTCGCCACCTACGCCAACCATCACGCAAAAAATCTTATTTCACAATTCTTATGGTCACTTTACGATCTATACTAAGCTTTTGTACATAAAAGTATTTTCCCGTGTGTGTAGACAGAAGAGACTTGCCAATGTAGTCACAACTCACACGAAACTCCAGCCTATGCTCATATCAGCCGCAGTAATCATTTTCCTTGTTTTTCGAACAATTTACACGGAATGGGTATTAATCGGATGACTGACATGTACCAAACGTACGTGCGTACTAACCTTGTACTGTTGGCTAACACTTTATGCAAGGAAAGGAAGGAAGGTGACAACGAAAGAGTAAATATATCCAGTGTCTTCCGTCTCCTCCCTTCTCCGCGAAATCTCTCCTTCATCCTCAGCTGACGACAATTTGTTGGTAAGCAAAGTTCCAAAAATACTGTGAATCTTTTTATATATATTGAATAAGTTTATCAGTAGTGACACTGTAAATATTCATTTCATAATCTACAAAAATACGATTTACTTTTTAACAATTAACGTCTTTCCTGTAAAGTATAAATGAACACTACGGTTGCTTTAGAAGACTGTGTTTCTTTGACAGTTTTGGGAGTACGTAGTAATGTTTTGATTATATGGCCAATTCTCATTGGCTGGCGTCACTGATGATGATGAAATTCTTCATTACGAGTGGCTTGTCCGGGAGCGGGTTGCTCAAAGAATCTGTCAGCTTATTTCTTCAGGTATGTCAATCAATTTTTTTTTTGTTTTTGCTATTGATGCACCTCCTTTTGGTAGGTTTAACACTTATTGCTATATACAAAATGAAGCGAAATATAATGTTCATCTTGTGCACAGAAAGATAACTAACTTGTTATGGTACTCAGAGGATATTCATGTTAATATTATATAGAAACAGAAATGCAGTGGATTTGTCAATATAGTTAAATGGAGGTGCTGAGGCACCGCTAAGACAGCCAAGACAAAATATGAACGACCAGACAAACGACACTCTGTGGTGTGAGGTCAATATGTCATCGGTTGTTAGGTTTAATGTTGGGCAGTAGATATTGTTCTTTGTTTCACACAGCACCAATCGGTAAAAAGGATTACTGTAATTTTGGATATTCTTCCGCAACCTAACCTAACTTGTGATGGCGTAAACTTAAAAGTCTATGTTGAAAATCCCGATCGCGCTTTACTAAACAAAAAGCACTTCGATCATGTCATCGGGTTTTTTCTTCTGTCGAATCGTCCTCTTCGGTGGAATACCATGTCGGGACTGCAGTATATGAGATGCATACTCTCATTTCCATAATTTACTGTAAAAATGAAAGAAAATCCTAAACATGATACTTTATGATATAACTGTGCGATTACCATTTGCCCCGTCTCCTATCACTGTACATATGTACCCTCTTTACTCCTACGTATCCACACACTCAAACACACAGCCTAAGGTAGACATCCAATTATTGGGTAGTCCTAAAGGGAGGATGAACACCTTGGTTGGGTGTAGGCTAACTGCCATACCAATGATTCGAACCCATGAGGGTCCGATCTGGGGCTGGCCCGTGCTGACTCATGGTTATTATTACTTATGTGTCATAGGAAGAGGTTTACTTTTAAGCTTGTGTGTGTGTGTGTGTGTTCATTTATTTGTAGGGGAGGGAGGCGCCTCATCTGTGACGAACTTTACGTCATACAACTTTTTAAGTTTCTGTATATTGTCAAAATTCATAATTTCATAAATCAGTTTACTCGTCAACCACTTTTACACTATAACAATGTTCTTTTCTAATATCTTTTCAAGTTTCTTCTTCATATGTTATGACTCTGGTTGTTTAATCCCTGTATATTTCGAGGAACTATTTATTGTTGACATATTACATAGGTGTAAAAACTTAAGAGACTGTGATCAGGTCACTCGTCATTCTATAAAGATGGAAAAATCGAATGCTTTTAAAAAGTCCTTGTTGGTAAGCTCTGTTCTTTTGATTCTGGTGCCATCTTTGCTGCCCTCCTGTGGACTTTCTTCGTTAGTTCTTCCTGTTTATTTAGTTGCGGTGACGAAATCTGAGAAGGGATTGTTGTTTTGGCCTAAAGTAGGATATCATTTTCTGAATATTTCTTTATCCATACACTGTTGACGAGCAGATGATGTCTATTCCCAAATCTCGCTCATGAACAAATTCTTGCAGTTTTCCCCTTATTCCTGTCTGAAGACCCAGCCTCTTTATCCTCCTTTCTGATAACGTGTCTAATTCTTTTCGCAGCCCAGATAGAGCCACACTACCTAGCCTTTTCTTTAATCTGAAACAGAGCTTACTCTCTCACAGAAGTCTAATGAGGTTCGTTCCATAGGACCTCCTTTTGAACCAGATTTTTTTTATTTCGTATATATAGTGTACGGGTAGGGAGCTTTACACTCGTGAGGCGACATCTTTTGAACATTCTGTCATACTTCTTTTCGAAATTCTGTATATTGTCTGCAATTGCCCTATCATCACCCAGTTATTCATCGTTTGTGCTACTCTTTTCCAATAAAAGTATGTTTTTCATCCTTTCTAACAAGTTCCTTCTTTACTTTCATGTTATGGCCTCTGGTTGTTCTCTCGCTTCATCTGTCGAAGAACTGTGCACTATCAACATTATCAATCAGATAATAAAGATTGCGATGAGGTCACCCCTCACTCTTTCTTTTCTCTTCCATGGTGGGCCAATGTAAGGCCTTTACTTTTCACTGTAACTCATGTCTCTTAATTTCGATACCATCTTTTTTGCCCTTTTGTGGGGTTTCTGTAGTGGTCGTTTGTGCGTACGATGACAAAACTGAAAAACATTCTAGTTTTGGACGAATGTAGCATGTGAACAGCTTGCTGAATATCTTACCCATGTATTTGTACGTTATTCTATTATTTGCCTATATTTCTCCTCTATCCCCAGGGATATATATATATATATATATATATATATATATATATATATATATATATATATATATTTTGCTTTGTCGCTGTCTCCCGCGTTTGCGAGGTAGCGCAAGGAAACAGACGAAAGAAATGGCCCAACCCACCCCCATACACAATGTACACACACACACGCAAATATACATCTCAATGTACACATATATATACACACACAGACACATACATATATACCCATGCACACAATTCACACAGTCTGCCCTTATTCATTCCCATCGCCACCTCGCCACACATGGAATACCATCCCCCTCCCCCCTCATGTGTGCGAGGTAGCACTAGGAAAAGACAACAAAGGCCCCATTCGTTCACACTCAGTCTCCCGCTGTCACGCAATAATGCCCGAAACCACAGCTCCCTTTCCACATCCAGGCCCCACACAACTTTCCATGGTTTACCCCAGACGCTTCACATGCCCTGATTCAATCCACTGACAGCACGTCAACCCCGGTATACCATATCGATCCAATTCACTCTATTCCTTGCCCGCCTTTCACCCTCCTGCATGTTCAGGCCCCGATCACACAAAATCTTTTTCACTCCATCTTTCCACATCTAATTTGGTCTCCCACTTCTCCTCGTTCCCTCCACCTCCGACACATATATCCTCTTGGTCAATCTTTCTTCACTCAATCTCTCCATGTGCCCAAACCATTTCAAAACACCCTCTTCTGCTCTCTCAACCACGCTCTTTTTATTTCCACACATCTCTCTTACCCTTACATTACTTACTCGATCAAACCACCTCACACCACACATTGTCCTCAAACATCTCATTTCCAGCACATCCACCCTCCTGCGCACAACTCTATCCATAGCCCACGCCTCGCAACCATACAACATTGTTGGAACCACTATTCCTTCAAACATACCCATTTTTGCTTTCCGAGATAATGTTCTCGATATATATATATATATATATATATATATATATATATATATATATATATATACCAAGTGGCGTCCTAGCTACGTCTCTTCGTTGTATATCAACTGGTATTTCTTTCCTGATGTGATTATTACATGAAAGTGCACTTGGTAAATTATCGTGTTTCATTTTCCCCGTGGACGCGGGAAACAGCGATTAAGTATTTACATAATATATATATATATATATATATATATATATATATATATATATATGAGAGAGAGAGAGAGTAGTATTTGACGCTGTTACATAACGCAACCACAGCAAACCATCATTATTATACTTTGCGGGTTGCATCAGGTGTTTGACCTTTCTTTATAATGTAGCCATTGCAGTATGACTGCATAATGCACGTATTTCGTAAATAAATGTCATCGTCCTGAATGTGCCAAGAACGTACCGTCTGTACTCACGCCCGCAGACTTGCCCGCAGCTAAATTTGAATCAAACTACGAAATACTGCGTCAAATTCACGCCTGCCGCCAAAATGTTAGCATAGCCAGAACAGACAAAGAAAGGAAGCATATTTAGCAGGAAAACAAGGAGGATATCTTTTTCGCCATCTGGCAGGCATGAGGGGGTGAAGCGCACATATTGTGCCTCTGCATCATAACCTCTACTCCTCACTACGAGTTATCGTAACATCACAACTGTATCTGCTTCCTCTTCTCTATTTCTTATCGCTTACTGATAACGGCAGCCGGTGCTTCACTCCAGTTTGTGATTTCATTCGTTTTTCGATTAACTAGGAAAAAAGTTGGTCAAAGATTAAGCTGAGAAATATATTCACCATTATGTAACCAGTAGTATTGCAACCATTAGTTTGTGTCGTCCAACAGTCCCGTGTGATGGTTATATGTGTGTTGTATATTTTCCCAGTCACTTGGACTTTGATCAGGGTTGGTGGTCGAAGTAAAGCACAAGCGGCTGAGAAAGTCTTATCTAGTTCGGCTCATGGCCATACTCACCTGTAAAACGCTAAAGCAAGGTATAGGAGCAGTTTGGTCCTTTCATGTAAAGCCATTTGACATCGTAATATTTTTCATAACTGGGATAGTGAAAGTATTCAACACGGATGCAATTTTACTGACAAACATACACCAGAAGTTCAGTGTGCATAACTACATAAAGTTTTCACTTCATTTAGACGGTACAAAACATCAACAAAAACACTTGGCCAAGCTAGGAAGTATTACGTGTACCGTGTGTGTGTCTCCTGTGTTCTGGCCGGAGAGTTCCGTGGGCGGCTTGAGATCCACCCGGGATACATGTACCAACGCAGTAGCACACACTTGGCGCAAATTGTACAAACATCTGGTGAGTGAGATTTTCAGTGCTGGGTTTATTTTCAGTATATATATATATATATATATATATATATATATATATATATATATATATATATATATATATATATACTGTTCTTTATTATATCGATAATATAAGGATGCGAGTACTGTAGTACAGAGCTCGTCACAGATAGTACAGTTAGTACGCAGAGCTCAAAAAATGTGATAATTGAGCCGGGCAGACTCTCAAACCCAGACACCAGACGGGAGATGGTGTGGGGGTCTGGGAGTGCCCCGTCTCCTCTGTTTGTCGGAAAAGACACGACACCCAATGTAATCCAACATGCACGAGTAGATTTTTTTTTTTTATCTATCTGATTATGAAAGCCTGTCACTGTACACTTCCTGAAACAGATATCACTCAGAGATATGGGTATAACAAATAATGGTGATCTATAATTAACTGTACACCATTTTTCCGCTCAAATCAAGCTTTCGGGCGACTTGTTGGAAATGCCTAGATGTCCAAAGCATCATCAACTCGACTCCTGAGACATATCAACCTTTATTCACTGTTGATTTCCCTAAATTATTGCCCCAACAACACTGGATACGATCTTAACACAGAATGCATTATATTAGTTCTAACATTTTTCTTCCTTTTTTACCTCCAAATCTTTTATCATGCTGAAGATATTCTTTCCAAACTTCTGTTAGGGTTTATTGTCCTCAAACATTTCATTTCCATCAAAGTTCAAGCTTTAGAAGGTAAAGGAGGTAAAAACTTTCGTGCAGATGAACCCATGTGCCTTATTCACCTCACACGTAGCAGTATTAGATATTCACCTCACTGTCAGACATTCACCGCATTACAGAATGATCAATCCAGTGCTGAATATTCATCACGGTGCCAAACATTCATCCCAGTACCGAATATTTTACCCGCGCTTACTAATCCTAATCAGGAATTTCTTAGTACAAATCTTCACGCATTCTAAATCTTCACCCGTTAAATATTCATATAAAAAAGTCAAATGCTAAAATTTGATCTCATGCGTAAATATTATTTGTTGCTACATATTCAAACATGTTGAACTGTCACTTTGAACTAAATATTCATCACCATACAAAATATCCATCCCTATCTAAATATACGTCAGTATTAGACAGTCATTTCTCTCAGATATTTCAATACTAAATATTCACCTGCTATATAAAAAAAAATTCAGTTTCTAAATATTAATTTTAGGATTAGCTATTCGCCCCAATTGTAGATATTCAGTCCGTGCTGAATATCAAAAGCACTATTCCACCTAGTTCTAAATACAAATCTGACAAACACTGAACCAATTGTTTGATATTTGAGAGCGCTAAATATTCAACCGTGTGGTAAATAACACAATGCTAAATAGCTAACTCATTGATGAATATCAATGTTGCATATTCAGTAAAATGCAAAATATCTAACTCATAACATTGCTGAACATTCATCTTGATGCTAGTTTTTCAGCTTTGTGCTAGACATTCAACTATTGCAAATATTCAGCAATGAATATTAGATATTTAGCAAAGCGTTAAGTGCGCAATCCTATACGAAATACCCACGACAGTATTAGATATTCACACCACCACTAAACATTTAGTGCAGTATCAATTATTCACCCCAGCGATAAATACTAAGCGAAGTGCTAAGTATTCACCCAATCACTTTAATGTTCAGCGCAGTGCTACGTATTCACCACAGCGGTGTCATCATCATTCCAGAGCAAAAACATATGCGTACTCAAACACTTCCATTGTTAACAGTTTACCCTAATTGTCTCAACATTTCATATTCACCCAAATATCAGAATATCAGTCCCGATGACAAATATTCACATTTCCACATTATTTACCACTGCAGTGGCATTTACCGTCCTGGAAAACCAGATTTTCCACACCTATTCATGAAGAAATCCATAAAACCACGACTCTGGACCCACCATGATTTAACAAAACACATGACTGTTTACAGTATAACAAAAAGACTTTCTCACCCCCAGGTGGAAGACATTGCAGATGCTGACCTAGACATAGCTGGTGCTCCGTCCCGCATGCTGGGAATATCTGTTTTGGACGTAACTTAGCCAAGGCGAGGACTGACTCCATGGACCATGTGCAGGTGTATTTATGTAGTTGACCTTGACGCGCGTGCATGGAGACACAGGTTATGTCATGCACGGTTACACAGCAAATCACAACTGATATCGTGTTACGTACAGTACCTCTCCGATAAATGTTGCGGGATAAACGTCACCGACTCATGACCTGATAGTGTGATCCTTTATCAGTGCTGCTGACCCCGCGTTTTGTTCTGAAAAGTAAAGTGTTCTGTGGCATAAAATCACTAGTACCAGTTTCAAAGGAGATGAACTTTTTTTTTTTTCGGAACACCTTACCCTATGGGGAGGATATATATATATATATATATATATATATATATATATATATATATATATATATATATATATATATATATATATATATATGAGAAACTGCAGAAGCTGGTGACTGAGTTTGGTAAAGTGTGTGAAAGAAGAAAGTTAAGAGTAAATGTGATTAAGAGCAAGGTTATTAGGTACAGTAGGGTTGAGGGTCAAGTCAATTGGGAGGCGAGTTTGAATGGAGAAAAACTGGAGGAAGTGAAGTGTTTTAGATATCTGGGAGTGGATCTGGCAGCGGATGGAACCATGGAAGCGGAAGTGGATCATAGGGTGGGGGAGGGGGCGAAAATTCTGGGAGCCTTGAAGAATGTGTGGAAGTCGAGAACATTATCTCGGAAAGCAAAAATGGGTATGTTTGAAGGAATAGTGGTTCCAACAATGTTGTATGGTTGCGAGGCGTGGGCTATGGATAGAGTTGTGCGCAGGAGGATGGATGTGCTGGAAATGAGATGTTTGAGGACAATGTGTGGTGTGAGGTGGTTTGATCGAGTAAGTAACGTAAGGGTAAGAGAGATGTGTGGAAATAAAAAGAGCGTGGTTGAGAGAGCAGAAGAGGGTGTTTTGAAATGGTTTGGGCACATGGAGAGAATGAGTGAGGAAAGATTGACCAAGAGGATATATGTGTCGGAGGTGGAGGGAACGAGGAGAAGAGGGAGACCAAATTGGAGGTGGAAAGATGGAGTGAAAAAGATTTTGTGTGATCGGGGCCTGAACATGCAGGAGGGTGAAAGGAGGGCAAGGAATAGAGTGAATTGGAGCGATGTGGTATACCGGGGTTGACGTGCTGTCAGTGGATTGAATCAAGGCATGTGAAGCGTCTGGGGTAAACCATGGAAAGCTGTGTAGGTATGTATATTTGCGTGTGTGGACGTATGTATATACATGTGTATAGGGGTGGGGTTGGGCCATTTCTTTCGTCTGTTTCCTTGCGCTACCTCGCAAACGCGGGAGACAGCGGCAAAAAAAAAAAAAAAATGTATAAGTAATGAAAGGGTAAGAGAGATGTGTGGTAATAAAAAGAGAGTGGTTGAAAGAGCAGAAGAGGGTGCACTGAAATGGTTTGGTCACATGGATAGAATGTATGAGGAAAGATTGACAAAGAGGATGTGTATGTCAGAGGTAGAGGGAACGAGAAGTGGAAGACCAAATTGGAGGTGGAAGGATGGAGTGAAAAAGATTTTGAGCGATCGGGGCCTGAAAACAGAGGAGGGTGAAAGGCGAGCAAGGAATAGAGTGAATTGGAACGATGTGGTATATCGGGGTCGACGTGCTGTCAAGGGATTGAACCAGGGCATGTGAAGCGTCTGGGGTAAACCATGTAAAATTTTGTGGGACCTGGATGTGGAAAGGGAGCTGTGGTTTCGGTGCATTACACATGACAGTTAAAGACTGAGTGTGAACGAATGTGGCCTTTGTTGTCTTTTCCTAGCGCTACCTCGCGCGCGCGCGCGAAGGGAGGGGGGGGGGTGACATTTCATGTGTGGCGGGGTGGCGACGAGAATGGATGAAGGCAGCAAGTATGAATATGTACATGTGTATATATGTATATGTCTGTGTATGTATATGTTGAAATGTATAGGTATGTATATGTGCGTGTGTGGGCGTGTATTATATACATGCGTATGTGGGTGGGTTGGGCCATTCTTTCGTCTGTTTCCTTGCGCTACCTCGCTAACGAGGGAAACAGCGACAAAGTATATCATATATATATATATATATATATATATATATATATATATATATATATATATATCCAATGATTTATTAACCGGTCTTTAAGGGTTAAGTTAGGTTAGCCACGTATAAATTTAGCAAGTTGCTCAGTGGTAAATCTTGCGTCACAATGAAGTCTAAGTAACATATTTTGCTTTTGTGACGGGATCTAAACAAAGATGAGCGCGGGTTGCACTGGGAACAATTGTCAAGTCAGTCAGAAAACAGAAGTGAATCAGAAGTAAAAGGTTTGGATCAAGGATTAATGATCTTTGCGCTTCAACTTCATGAATGAAAAAAGATGCAAATCTACGTGTGCCAAAACTGGTCGTCCATACAAGACGTTTGAGAAGTGGGTGGATATCACATAAACAGTGGAAAAACGAAAACTGCTTAGGTACAATATGTAAAGCTCAATATAAGGTAGAATGTATACAATGTGAGGGGGTAGGGCATCACTGAAGCAACAGCAGGTGTTTACTGATCTTGAAAATGCCAAGAATCCGGACTCCATCGAGAAGCACTTCACAGAGAAGACCAAATTACAAACAAAACATGTACAGTGATTGGACGATAAATAATCACAAAGAAATGATTGTCCGGATTCTTGGTCCTTTACGTAAGTCTGTTTACAAACACACTCATATCACTGTAAAAAGTTTATGTTTAAAAATTCGAGTTTACGCGCATAAAATCTTATAATCAGAAAATGTGCAGAAACGATGAATACCATTACGTATTTGATTGTTAAGGTGTTAAAGATAGACGAAAATCGTAAGCACTAAACGTGGTGGTATGTTCATGAGACTCTCGTGCTGAAACACTGCCAACTGCTAAATATTACTCGACTCGCGCGACCTGCGGAAGTATGGCTCCAACTGCTGGAGTATCGACAGACGTTCATCATGCCAATGTTTAGTGCTACGGCGACGACACATGCTCTCCTCAATGATGCCGATTTGCCAAGCACCGAATGTTGACTAAGGCACACCTTACCGATGCGTATCCATTGTAGTGTCGTCCACAGTCAGGGGCATTTGCCACACAACTGTCTGCTCTCACTATGGGATACTGACACAGTAAGTAGAATGATACGTACCATAAACGGAAATGAGGGGATGGGCTGTTTGTAGGCAAGGGCCCGTGTCAGGTTAGAGCCTGGCGAATGTTCAACAATTTACATTCACACCAGTCGGTATCTGATATTATAAAAGATTACTATCGAAACTCTTTTAACCAAACATTACAACATTCATGTTTCTTTATGAGTGTCCATTATAATCTTGCATAACAAGCACTATACCCTTCCCATTAGAATCTCTCCATAATTTACCATTAACCTCCAAATAGAAATGATAAAAGCTTACCCCTGCTTCACACATAAGCAACCTGCACTCACAGATCCCCCTCCTCCCAACAACTCCGACGATGACAAAATATGTGTACACACCGGTATGACCCGACATGCAGCAAACGACCGCCCTGCCAACCTAGTCTTTAACACCACACCAGGCATACTTCCCAGACATGTACGAGTTATGCTTTCTTGTCTGCGCTCTGGACACCACTCAACTCTACAATACTACAAACACCGATTCAACATATGACAAAACCTTTCACGCTGAAGATGCAACTCCAGATGGAAGACACTGAACACTAACTTACAAATCGTCTTGCACTTACCTAACACAGACATACATCTATCGCCACATTTCTTTACCTATGGTCCCCTCCGATGGACGTGGCTGGCTTAACGAGCGCTGCGGGAGCACATAAGGCCTTCTAAAGCAAGAAGGGAAAGGTATTATCAGTCCTATACATCAACTTTTTATAAAATGTGTATAGGGTAAATAATGCAGACGCATGTATAAAAAAAAAAAAAATGACTTTTATCTTGAAAACGGAAACCTCTCAGAAAAGCTGAAGCCAGAAATGTCAAATATCTAACTTAAAACACTATTTTTTTATCGTCTTATAAAACATTAATTAATGAAGCACTGCTTCTAAACATTTACCGCTTTTCATTACATATATATTTTCTTGATCATTAGAACAGTTACACTGGACGTATAATATAGATAATTACATTGCATCAGCTCTCTAAAGTATGGATACTATAAATAATCTAGTCTTCATGGCAGATTCAAAGTCACAAACGAGTGGGCGACTGGCCCTCATCCTAGTAGCCTCGCCTCGCCCATAACGAGATTACCGTGTAGTCATACATGACCCGCATCATAGGGGAAGTCCTGCTTGAATTCTTCCTCTCTCCCTCGACCTGAGTGGACAGTCATCACGTTCAACTTTATAACTCAATCTCTACTCGCCATCTGCATATTTAGCGAACAAGCGGAACAATTTACGAAATGTTTTTCCTGTTCTATCTAATGCTGACCCAGTTTTCACACAAAATTACGATGTGATTATTTCAAATAATACATTGTTAGAAATATATTCTGTATTACTAGTACATTCTTTCAATGAATTTAGCTGGCTGTTTCACGAGTTTGTTGCATGTGTTCGATTTTTGTCTTTATAAGTAATTACTTATTTACAAAGTGTGCAGAGATGGGGTCCCATCACTTAAACTTTCAGGTGGAGATTTTGCTACTAGGCAGTGCTGGCACATAGCCCTCACAGCAAGAAATGAAGAATTGATAATGAAACAGCTGTGTTTTACCTGTTGTTGAATGCTTTGTAAGATGGAGAGAGCGCATTTTGTTTTTTCTAAATACCAACAACCAACGCGTACATCTGACAGGAAAGAAAGAAAAAACCTATACCAGAGAGAGAAACTTGTCATCCACTGTAGTGCTGGCTGACTACTTTGTGGCTGCGGGGGTTGGGTTAGTTGAGGGAGGGATTTTGCATGGTTCTCAACTGTTAGCTTTGATTCTTCAAAGACGATAATGTTTTGTTTTTATCATAAAATTATGCTCTTTATTTATGCAATAAGTTATAACTATGATAACAAAAGTAGGTTTTTCATGTGAATGGTGGCGGGGGGAGACACCAGTGAACCCCCCCTCAACCTACCCTCACCCAGCTGGAGACAGGCCTGCCCAAGCTTCCTAGTCGGTGGTTGCCTGCAACCTAAAACCTGTCAGTGTGTTTACATGCGTTTCTTTTTATTATTATTTCTTTTTTTTTTTTTTTACATTGGAGGCTCTAGTCACGGCTAAATGTCCACGTCAAGGCCAGGCCTGAACTGAAATGTTGTGAGGATTATGAAAGGAAAAGAGAAGACAATAAATTATTTACTTATTCTTGAGGATGTTAAAAGCCTGTATTTCAATATGTACAAAGTCATAGTTACAGGAAAAGACACGAGAATGTAGATGGTTCCAAAACTTCGAGGTGCAGGGAAAAAAGTTATCAAAACGACCCACTCTTGAGTTGCCAACGGCCACACAGTATCATGCAGAGTATTGCGTGGTCTAGCTAGTGGTGGGGCCACACAAGCAGCCAGCTCTCCGGAGCAAAAACCAAAGAAAACAAAAACCTATAGAAGAGGGAAAGTGTACCAACATTATGGCGTACGGCAAGCGGGTCAGGTTTGAAGTTAGCCTGGGGGAATTTATAAGTCGGATCGCTTTCGACTCGACTCAGTCAAGTAAGGATGCATGGGTAAAACCAGATGTGAGAACAGTACTCCATACTAAGATGAATCAATGATTTGTATAAACGGAGCAACTGTTCAGAGGAAATGAAATTTCGACATCAAACCAGGACACCCAGTTTCTTAGAGGCAGACTTTACTACATCAGTAATGTGGGTTTCCAAGGTTGTTTCGTGACTAAAGTGCGATATAAAACTAATTCACAGTTCATAATGTTAATGGCTATAATGTTTGGGAGTCTCGATGGAGCCGTACCTGATGAGCTCAATTCACTCGCGACCTCCGACGTTCCTTCACACTATGCTAGGTTGGGTCCTTAGTTTAGGTCCTACGGTACTTGCTAGGATTGGTTGGGTTCTTAGCGCAGGTCCTCAACCTTGTCTGAGGAAAATTTAGATCCTTACATTAGGTCCTCCGTTATGTCCATGGGTCAGGTTAAGTCCTAGATTTGACGTGTTTATGTTGCTGTGTTAGGCCCTAAAGTTAAGTCTAAGGTTAGGCGATAAGTCCTAGGTAGGTCCTGAGGTGAGGACTTAGGTCAGGTTGTTGAAAGTTAGATCTTTCGGTCACACTAGTTAATTGTTGGTTATATATAACATACTACCCTCTTACAGCCAGGATCGAACCCGGGGCCCATGCGCAGGATGCGGGAGCATTACAACTAGGTTATGATCACCCATCCTGACTGTTGGAGGTTAGTGTTATATAGTAGTGCACGTTCATATGCACTATTTACATGTGTGTGTGTATATATATATATATATATATATATATATATATATATATATATATATATATATATTTTTTTTTTTTTTTTTTTTTTTGCTTTGTCGCTGTCTCCCGCGTTTGCGAGGTAGCGCAAGGAAACAGACGAAAGAAATGGCCCAACCCACCCCCATACACATGTATATACATACGTCCACACACGCAAATATACATACCTACACAGCCTTCCATGGTTTACCCCAGACGCTTCACATGCCTTGATTCAATCCACTGACAGCACGTCAACCCCGGTATACCACATCGCTCCAATTCACTCTATTCCTTGCCCTCCTTTCACCCTCCTGCATGTTCAGGCCCCGATCACACAAAATCTTTTTCACTCCATCTTTCCACCTCCAATTTGGTCTCCCTCTTCTCCTCGTTCCCTCCACCTCCGACACATATATCCTCTTGGTCAATCTTTCCTCACTCATTCTCTCCATGTGCCCAAACCATTTCAAAACACCCTCTTCTGCTCTCTCAACCACGCTCTTTTTATTTCCACACATCTCTCTTACCCTTACGTTACTTACTCGATCAAACCACCTCACACCACACATTGTCCTCAAACATCTCATTTCCAGCACATCCATCCTCCTGCGCACAACTCTATCCATAGCCCACGCCTCGCAACCATACAACATTGTTGGAACCACTATTCCTTCAAACATACCCATTTTTGCTTTCCGAGATAATGTTCTCGACTTCCACACATTCTTCAAGGCTCCCAGAATTTTCGCCCCCTCCCCCACCCTATGATCCACTTCCGCTTCCATGGTTCCATCCGCTGCCAGATCCATTCCCAGATATCTAAGACACTTCACTTCCTCCAGTTTTTCTCCATTCAAACTCACCTCCCAATTGACTTGACCCTCAACCCTACTGTACCTAATAACCTTGCTCTTATTCACATTTACGTCCACACACGCAAAAATGCATACCCATACATCTCAATGTACACATATATATACACACACAGACACATACATATATACCCATGCACACAATTCACACTGTCTGCCTTTATTCATTCCCATCGCCACCTCGCCACACATGGAATACCATCCCCCTCCCCCCTCATGTGTGCGAGGTAGCACTAGGAAAAGACAACAAAGGCCCCATTCGTTCACACTCAGTCTCTAGCTGTCATGCAATAATGCCCGAAACCACAGCTCCCTTTCCGCATCCAAGCCCCACACTACTTTCCATGGTTTACCCCAGACGCTTCACATGCCCTGATTCAATCCACTGACAGCACGTCAACCCCGGTATACCACATCGATCCAATTCACTCTATTCCTTGCCCTCCTTTCACCCTCCTGCATGTTCAGGCCCCGATCACTCAAAATCTTTTTCACTCCATCTTTCCACATCCAATTTGGTCTCCCACTTCTCCTCGTTCCCTCCACCTCCGACACATATATCCTCTTTGTCAATCTTTCCTCACTCATTCTCTCCATGTGCCCAAACCATTTCAAAACACCCTCTTCTGCTCTCTCAACCACGCTCTTTTTATTTCCACACATCTCTCTTACCCTTACATTACTTACTCGATCAAACCACCTCACACCACACATTGTTCTCAAACATCTCATTTACAGCACATCCACCCTCCTGCGCACAACTCTATCCATAGCCCACGCCTCGCAACCATACAACATTGTTGGAACCACTATTCCTTCAAACATACCCATTTTTGCTTTCCGAGATAATGTTCTCGACTTCCACACATTCTTCAAGGCTCCCAGGATTTTCGCCCCCTCCCCCAACCTATGATTCACTTCCGCTTCCATGGTTCCATCCGCTGCCAGATCCACTCCCAGATATCTAAGACACTTCACTTCCTCCAGTTTTTCTCCATTCAAACTTACCTCCCAATTGACTTGACCCTCAACCCTACTGTACCTAATAATCTTGCTCTTATTCACATTTACTCTTAACTTTCTTCTTTCACACACTTTACCAAACTCAGTCACCAGCTTCTGCAGTTTCTCACATGAATCAGCCACCAGCGCTGTATCATCAGCGAACAACAACTGACTCACTTCCCAAGCTCTCTCATTCACAAGAGACTTCATACTTGCCCCTCTTTCCAAAGCTCTTGCATTCACCTCCCTAACAACCCCATCCATAAACAAATTAAACAACCGTGGAGACATCACACACCCCTGCCGCAAACCTACATTCACTGAGAACCAATCACTTTCCTCTCTTCCTACACGTACACATGCCTTACATCCTCGATAAAAACTTTTCACTGCTTCTAACAACTTGCCTCCCACACCTTATATTCTTAATACCTTCCACAGAGCATCTCTATCAACTCTATCATATGCCTTCTCCAGATCCATAAATGCTACATACAAATCCATTTGCCTTTATATATATATATATATATATATATATATATATATATATATATATATATATATATATACATATATATATATTCTTTTATTATACTTTGTCGCTATCTTCCGCGTTAGCGAGGTAGCTCAAGGAAACAGACGAAAGAATGGCCCAACCCACCCACATACACATGTATATACATACACGTCCACACACGCACATATACATCTCAACGTATACACACAGAGACATACACATATATACACATGTACATAATTCATA
Organism: Panulirus ornatus; assembly: GCF_036320965.1. Classification (NCBI taxonomy): domain Eukaryota; kingdom Metazoa; phylum Arthropoda; class Malacostraca; order Decapoda; family Palinuridae; genus Panulirus; species Panulirus ornatus. Next base: position 33,645,586 of record NC_092240.1, read on the forward strand.
CTGTCTGCCCTTATTCATTCTCGTCGACACCCCGCCACACATGAAATGACAACCCCTCCCCCCACATGCGCGCGAGGTAGCGCTAGGAAAAGACAACAAAGGCCACATTCGTTCACACTCAGTCTCTAGCTGTCATGTATAATGCACCGAAACCACAGCTCCCTTTCCACATCCAAGCCCCACAAAACTTTCCATGGTTTACCCTAGACGCTTCACATGGCCTGGTTCAATCCATTGAGAGCACGTCGATCCCGGTATACCACGAAGTTCCAATTCACTCTATTCCTTGCACACCTTTCACCCTCCTGCATGTTCAGGCCCCGATCACTCAAAATCTTTTTCACTCTCTCTTTCCACCTCCAATTTGCTCTCCCACTTCTCCTCGTTCCTCCATCTCTGACACATATCCTCTTTGTCAATCTTTCCTCACTCATTCTCTCCATGTGACCAAACCATTTCAAAACACCCTCTTCTGCTCTCTCAACCACACTCTTTTTATTACCACACATCTCTCTTACCCTATTATTACTTACTCGATCAAACCACGTCACACCACATATTGTCCTCAAACATCTCATTTCCAGCACATCCACCCTCCTCCGCACAACTCTATATATAGCCCACGCAGAAGAGGGTGTTTTGAAATGGTTTGGTCGCATGGAGAAAATGAGAGGAAAGATTGACAGAGAGGATATGTGTCAGAGATGGAAGGAACGATGAGAAGTGGGAGACCAAATTGGAGGTGGAAAGATGGAGTGAAAAAGATTTTGAGTGATCGGGGCCTGAACATGCAGGAGGGTGAAAGGCGGGCAAGGAATAGAGTGAATTGGAACTTAGTGGTATACCGGGGTCGACGTGGAAAGTTTTGTGGGGCCTGGATGTGGAAAGGGAGCTGTGGTTTCGGTGCATTATACATGACAGCTAGAGACTGAGTGTGAACGAATGTGGCCTTTGTTGTCTTTTCCAAGCGTTACCTCGCGCACATGCGGGGGGAGGGGGTTGTCATTTCATGTGTGGCGGGGTGTCGACGGCAAAGAATAAGGGCAGACAGTATGAATTATGTACAAGTGTATATATGTATGTCTGTGTGTGAATATACATGTATACGTTGAGATGTATAAGTATGTATATGTGCATGTGTGGACGTGTATGTATATACATGTGTATGTGGGTGGGTTGGGTTATTCTTTCGTCTGTTTCCTTGCGCTACCTCGCTAACGCGGGAGACAGCGACAAAGTAAAATGAACATATATATATATATATATATATATATATATATATATATATATATATGTGTGTGTGTGTGTGTGTGTGTGTGTGTGTGTGTGTGTACGAAAGGATGAGACGTTCTTAGTCTGTTTCGAGTCGCTACCTCGCTGATGCAAATGACAGCGATCAAGTATTATCAATAATATATATATATATATATATATATATATATATATATATATATATATATATATATATAACATCTAGTATTATGTTGATCAATAATTTTTTCTTTTTAATTCAAACTATTCCATTAAAAGTAAGAAATGATAGTTTTTTTACTGGGTACCCCAGTACAACGTTACTAGATGTACATGGTAGGTGTCAGAATTATATAATACAATATATTTACGATAAATACAATGCATACAATAGAATATTCGTACCTTTGAATATACACTACAAAAAAAACATACATTAAGGGTAGGTCTAAGAAAACCGAAGGAAATTCCTTTTGAACGTCACTAATATTACGTATGTAATACGTGGCTGACGTGGGGAGTAACGCGTCACGGTAGCATTGTGCGGGTGAACACATCATAGGTAGTGGGCGAGGCTATGACTGGTGAGTCTCTCGCATCATGTACAAACACATCTGTCGAGAGAGGTGTGGATACCAATGTCCCAAGCGAAGTCGTATACAATAAGGATTTGTGCCGCGATCACATCCCTCAACCTCGACCCTTTCTCGTAGACATACGAGAAGGTTGAATTTCTGCGGATGGGCGCTGCTCCAGAAGGGCTGGCTGCCGTCAGGGGTTGTGTGTGTTTGTGGAGGGTCGGCACAACGCTGGGCGAGGGCTCGTGGGACAACGAAGGAAGGAGTAGACTCAGTGGAGCCACTCTTGGCAAGGCCATCTGCAATCTCGTTCCCCATTGTACCTACATGACTTGGTAAACAGCCACAGGAAGGTCACTGGCCAGGTAGAATAACCCTCCTTAACCAAAAGGTAACCCCCCACCTCACCCCTAACACACACACACACACACACACACACACACAAACACAAATTCCGCTACCTTTAAAGGTAGGCCTTGATATATATATATATATATATATATATATATATATATATATATATATATATATATATATATATATATATATTTCTTTCTTCTATCTTTGTCGCTGTCTCCCGCGTTAGCGAGGTAGCGCAAGGAAACAGACGAAAGAATGGCCCAACCCACCCACATACACATGTATATACATACACGCCCACACACGCACATATACATACCTATACATTTCAACGTATACATATATATACATACAGAGACATATACATATATACACATGTACATAAATCATACTGTCTGCCCTTAGCCATTCCCGTCGCCACCCCGCCACACATATGTCAACCCCCTCCCCCCGCACGCGCGCGAGGTAGCGCTAGGAAAAGACAACAAAGGCCACATTCGTTCACACTCAGTCTCTAGCTGTCATGTATAATGCACCGAAACCACAGCTCCCTTTCCAAATCCAGGTCCCACAGAACTTTTCATGGTTTACCCCAGACGCTTCACATGCCCTGGTTCAATCCAGTGACAGCACGTCGACGCCGGTATACCACATCGTTCCAATTCACTCTATTCCTTGCTCGCCTTTCACCCTCCTGCATGTTCAGGCCCCGATCGCTCAAAATCTTTTTCACTCCATCTTCCCACCTCCAATTTGGTCTTCCACTTTTCGTTCCCTCCACCTCTGACACGTACATTCTCTTAGTCAATCTATCCACACTCATTCTCTCTATGTGACCAAACCATCTCAATACACCCTCTTCTGCTCTCTCAACCACACTCTTATTATTACCACACATCTCTCTTACCCTTTCATTACTTGATCAAACCACCTCACACCAAATATTGTCCTCAAACATCTCATTTCCAACACATCCACCCTCCGCACAACCCTATTTATAGGCCACGCCTCAAAACCATGTAACATTGCTGGAACCACTATTCCTTCAAACAGACTCATTTTTGCTTTCCGAGACAATGTTCTCGCCTTCCACACATTCTTCAACGCTCCCAGAATCTTCGCCCCCTCCCCATCCTGTGACTCACTTCCGCTTCCATGGTTCCATCTGCTGCCAAATCCACTCCCAGGTATCTAAAACACTTCACTTTCTCCAGTTTTTCTGTATTCAAACTTACCTCCCAGTTGACTAGTCCCTTTACCCTACCGTTCCTAATAACATTGCTCTTATTCACATTTACTCTCAGCTTTCTTCTTTTACACACTTTAGCAAACTCAGTCACCAGCTTCTGCAGTTTCTCGCACGAATCAGCCACCAGCGTTGTATCATCAGCGAACAACAACTGACACTTCCCAAGCCTTCTCATCCACAACAGACTGCATACTTGCCCCTCTCCAAAACTCTTGCATTCTCCTCCCTAACAACCCCTTCCATAAACAAATTAACAACCATGGAAACATCACGCACCCCTGCCGCAAACCGACATTCACTGGGAACCAATCACTTTCCTCTCTTCCTACTCGTACACATGCCTTACATCCTCCATAAAAACTTTTCACTGCTTCTAGCAACCCGCCTCCCACACCATATACTCTTAATACCTTCTACAGAGCATTTCTATCAGCTTTATCATATGCCTTCTCAAGATCCATAAATGCTACATACAAATCCATTTGTTTTTCTAAGTATTTCTCACATACATTCTTCAAAGCAAACACCTGATCCACATATCCTCTACCACTTCTGAAACCACACTGCTCTTCCCCAATCTGATGCTCTGTACATGCCTTCACCCTCTCAATCAATACCCTCCCATATAATTTCCCAGGAATACTCAACAAACTTATATCTCTGTAATTTGAACACTCACCTTTATCCCCTTTGCCTTTGTACAATATTATATACATAAAACAGAAACGTCCCTCATTGGAAAAGAAAACAAGAAATAGAAGAGTCGGTATATTTCGGTCCCGAGTCTAAGACCCTCTTCAACCAACTGAAATGAACAGACAAGGCCTAACCTTAAGTTTGTTTGTATTGGTAGAAAAACTTTATGGAATTTTGTACACCTAAAGAAGCGGAATTCTTCCGTAAAACATGTGGTGTATTGTAAAGTTTCAAGTAACTACATTATCTGAACTATATACGTCCGATTAGCTCCTCATAAAATTACCTTTATATATATATATATATATATATATATATATATATATATATATATATATACGAATATGGTGCATATAAATGCGCATTTTCATAGAACACTTGATACTTCCAACAGTCAGGACTCGAACCCAGGACCTTTGTATGGAAATCGAGAACGCTAATCGCTTGGCTATGATCGCCCCTATTAGGGAAAAGACTATTCGATTACAAGGAATTGAATACCCTTCGTCTTACATCCATGAACAAAGGGGTCTAGATCGGTCAAATCCAGCAGGCTCACATTACCAGAAGGTAGCATTTTACAGAACCTTATTGTACAGACGCGGAGGTATATGTACACGAGTATAGATGTAATCATAAAAAGATACATAATGCTAACCAGATCTAGTCCTGACACTCTGCCTTTCTTCCTTCTTTGCTGCAAATGATCTTGCTGCCTAGGACTAAGAAATTAATATTTTCTTTTTCGGCACAGCTTGCCTTCAGAAAATATCTGCCTAATTCACAATTCATCAAAAGCCTCGAATATTTAGTTCATGTGAGTCCCGTACGCCGTGTAGATGTTCAAGACTGTGGTCACGTTAGGGTACATGAGGTACAAAGAGGAGACTGGCATCACCAAGATCCGCGAGTCTGTTGCATCTCTTTGTAAACACATCTTCAACTTACTCCCCCCCCCCCCCCTCCCCCACAGCGACCAGTATCAACTATCGTTTCAAACTGATCGTGTTCATTAACACATTCTACCGTTTTTCTTATTAATTATCATGATATCAAGATTACTTTTAAAAAGATGTTAAGTCGGATATATATAAATTTCTACCGACTTGCAGCATACGAATGGCAGCTGAGGGCGGTAAACATTTGTATACCTTATAATTTAGTATCCTGCTGTTAAGCTAAACTATATTTGATAATTAAACGGAAATAACTGATAATATATACAAAGCATTTCTTAGTATATGTCTTCCAGCTTCAGTTATAGTGTATCTCATCATTTTATTATGCAAACATGTCCTTTGTCTCTAAACAAACACACTCTCTCCCGCCTAAAGTTAGCTCTTGTTTTGTGTGTGTGTGTGTGTGTGTGTGTGTGTGTGTGTGTGTGTGTGTGTAAGCTATTAGCCCTCGTAACGTGTGTGCGTATGACTGCATGTATACATCTGAGTATCTAAATCAATACCAAAGTCTATCATTGAACACCATCTTCAGAAGGGCCACCACACCTGTCCACTGCTACCAAAACACAGGTCCCAGATGTGTCTCCCACACACCACCGCGCCACCTGAGAGGACTCACTCTGTGGCCGCGAGGTATCACTGGCACTCCATTTAATACTGCCAAGCACATTTGGCTCCACAAACAAACGGATTTGGCAGGATCTGGAGGTCAGGCTCTTGATGTCACAGTCTGGCAATAACCTAAGATCAAACCACTCCCTGTCAGTGAAGGTGTCCAGTGATGGTAGTCGATCATGGGAATCGCGAAAGTGTTTATGATTGTAGTCATCAGCCAGCGGACGACAGTGTATAGCTCCACACTTACCACACACTCGTCTTTGGTTGTTTCGTAATCTACAGGTACCCAATAACTTCATATGTTTCATATTTTTACTGAATACATATAGATATATTCAGCTCGATTAAAAGATGCAATTGAAATCATAGGGCTAAATGCTCTCATACAGTTATGTACAACACAAAAACATATACTGTATATATAATGATGCAGAAAAATAGAACTGTGAATACAAAGTTAATTAACACCTAATGATGATATAATATGAAGGTAGCCAATCTTAAAATGAGCCAGATCATGCACTATTCGGCAAAGGCAAACTCCGCCTGACACTAACGTATGGCCGCGGACAACACAAAGGCTGTGATGTGTTTCTTTCCCTACATCGTTACCAAATATCCCTACGGATCCAGCAAATATATCACTTCACTTACAAACTGACAACTTGACATTTCTTTCAAATCCATCTTCTCTTGCTTGATCTGTCTTTTCTTGTCAAATCCTTTTCATCTAACAGATTTAGATTACATCTTCCAGTGGGACAGACACCATCTTGCCTTGCCATCTTCCCATCTCTTTGATGGTTCAGCAATACCGACAACCAACACAATAGACAGATTAAATTAGCACCGTAATCTTCATCTTGAAAGGCCCACATCACACCATTATCTAACAACACCGGGACTCTTGTTCAAATACCAAAGATTCTATTCTTCAGAACGGCTACACTGATCATACATTTACTTGTCTTCGTCTGGTGGATGCTTTCACATCTGCGATGATTCTAGTTCAGTTTTCATCCTAAAAAGACTCGAATGTGAACCAATCCAACTCATCAACCAAGACCACGCAACATTAAGCACATTTATGCATTACACTCACCGTATGTATACTCGTTGACACATCGTGTACAGCTGTCATTATTGCTGTCTCTTTCAGTTTTGCCATAAGCTTTGAACTGTGACCTTCTATGTTCCTTAACTATATTTTGCTTATTCTTTCAAAAGCAAGTTTTCCACCATTCCACAAATTTATGACTTCTTTGTTTTCTTCTCCTGAGTGTTTCAATTAAAGCCTGGCCGTACCAAGGTTATGTCCACGAAAGAAACCTTTCAAAATAAAAAGATTTATTAATTACAATGTGCACATGAAATTACAGCAGAACAACGGCAGACATAATTTTTACTGCTTACAGTAATGGCGAGTAACATGTGAAAAGATATGGTAAGCAGAGAAGAGGTAGTGAAAGCTTTGCGGATGATAAAAGCAGGCAAGGCGGCGGGTTTGGATGGTATCAGCAACGGAATTTAATAAAAAAAAAAAGGGGTGACTGTGTTGTTGACTGGTTGGTAAGGATATTCAATGTATATAAGTATGGTTCATGGTGAAGTGGCTGAGGATTAGCGGAATGCGTGCATAGTGCCATTGTACAAATGCAATGGGGATAAAGGTGAGTGTTCAAATTACAGAGGTATAAAGTTTGTTGAGTATCCCTGGGAAATTATATGGGAGGGTATTGATTGAGAGGGTGAAGGCATATACAGAGCATCAAATTTGGGAAGGGCAGTGTCGTTTCTGAAATGGTAGAGGATGTGTGGATCAGGCATTTGCTTTGAAGAATGTATGTGAGAAATACTCAAAAGAACAGATGGATTTGTATGTAGCATTTATGGATCTGGAGAAGGCATATGGTAGAGTTGATAGAAATGCTTTGTGGAAGGTATTAAGAGTATATGGTGTGGGAGGTAAGTTGCTGGAAGTAGTGGAAAGTTTATATCGAGGATGTAAGGCATATAAAGCATGTGAAAGTGATTTGTTCCCAGTGAATGTAGGTTTGCGGCAGGGGTGTGTGATGTCTCCATGGTTGTTTAATTTGTTTATGGATGGAGTGGTTAGGGAGGTGAATGCAAGAGTTTTGGAGAGAGGGGCAAGTATGCAATCTTTTGTGGATGAGAGATCATTGAAAGTTAATCAGTTGTTGTTCGCTGATGATACAGCGCTGGTGGCTGATTCGGGTAAGAAACTGCAGAAGTTTGTGACCGAGTTTGGTAAAGTGTGTGAAAGAAGAAAGTTGAGAGTAAATGCGAATAAGAGCAAGGTTATTAGGTTCAGTAGGGTTGAGGGACATGTTAACTGGGAGGTATTTTTGAAAGGAGAAAAATTGGAGGAAGTGAAGTGTCTTAGATATCCGGGAGTGAACTTAGCAGTGGATGGAACCATGGAAGCAGGAGTGAGTGACAGAGTTGGGGAGAGGGCGAAGGTTCTGGAAGCGCTGAAGAATGTGTGGAAGGCGAGAACGTTATCTCGGAGAGCAAAAATGGGTATGTTTGAAGAAATAGTTGTTCCAACAAAGTTATATGGTCGCGAAGCGTGGGCTATAGATAGGGTTGTGCGGAGGTGGGTGGATTTGTTGGAAATGAAATCTTTGACAATATGTGGTGTGAGGTAGTTTGATCGAATAAGTAATGAAAGGGTAAGAGAGATGTGTGGTAATAAAAGATTGTGGTTGAGAGAGCAGAAGAGGGTGTGTTGAAATGGTTTGGACACATGGAGAGAATGAGTGAGGAAAGATTCACAAAGAGGATATATGTGTCAGAGGTGGAGGGAGGAAGGAGAAGCGGGAGACTATTTGGAGGTGGAAGGATGGAGTGAAAAAGATTTTGAGCGATCGGGGCCTGAACATAGAGAAGGGTGAAAGGCGTGCAAGGAATACAGTGAATTGGAACGATGTGGTATACCGGGGTCGATGTGCTGTCAATGGATTGAACCAGGGCATGTGAAGCGTCTGGGGTAAACCACGGAAAGTTTTGTGGTGTCTGGATGTGGAAAGGGAGCTGTGGTTTCGGTGCATTACACATGACAGCTAGAGACTGAGTGTGAACGAATATGGCCTTTTTTTTCGTTCCTAGCGCTGCCTCGCGGGTGGGGTGGGGTCGGGTGGGTGGGGGGGGAGGGGAAGGGGAATGCTATTTCGCGTGTGGCGGGGTGGCGACGAGAATGGCAGGAAGTATGTGTGTATATATATGCATACGTCTGTGTATGTATATATACGGTGAAATGTGTATATGTATATATATATATATATATGTGCGTGTGTGGGCGTTCATGTATATACATATGTATGTGAGTAGGTTGAGCCAGTCCTCGTCCGTTTCCTTGCGCTACCTCGTTAATGAGGGAGACGGCGGTTAAGTATACAGAAAAAAAATATGTTGATTATCTTGGAGACAAATGAAAGTGTACGTAGAGGAAAATACGAGGAGTAATGAGAGAACGTACACTCACACACACACACACACACACACACATATATATATATATATATATATACCTTCCGGTCCCAGGCCTCCCTTTGATGGAAGTCACTATACTCAGGTGTTTATGGGGTAAGTGCAGGATAGTTAAGGAGTTGATAAATATACAGTAACTTGCACTGTTGAAGTTCTGGCTTATCTTTGGCATGAAGGGTTGTGTGATACGTGGAATCTAATTCTATGATATTGGAGAGATGGGTGGTGACAAGAACGCTGGCGATGTATCATAACTCGTCCATGCCTGGGAGTGTTGCTTTGGACTGGCATGTATGTGTCTGGTGGAGTACAGTTTGAGACTGGGTTTGGGAGGCCAGGTAAGGGCGATTTCTTCAATAGTTGCCAGGTTGCTGCAGTGTGAACATGTCTTGGTAAATGTGGTTTTTGCCGGAGGAAAGGGATCTCTTAATATAGGATGAAGTGGTGTGTGGGGCAGGGATGAGCTTTATATTTCTGTACGGGGAATTATGACTGATTGTGACGTTCTGATTTGGGTGGGAGGGGACTACAGCTGCTGTAGACACGTACGTACCAAGCATATGTTGAGATTCAGCGATACGGGAATATTTTTGCTGTGCTGTACAGGTGCACGTGTGGTTAATTACTTTTTGTGTGGTGATACAGTTTTACACTCGTTTTGCCCCGTCTCTCTCTCTCTCTCTCTCTCTCTCTCTCTCTCTCTCTCTCTCTCTCTCTCTCTCTCTCTCTCTCGTGTGTGTGTGTGTGTGTGTGTGTTTGTGTGTGTGCACGCGCGTCGATGAACCCATATACATAAGGTACAAAGATATGCGACATCCGCCATGTACAACTCTAGTATTTTACAGACGCCTGTATGCCATGGTTGCTGGTGATCTACAGCTAAGTACGGCACGAAGGTACTGGTGATCTACAGGTGTATGTTATCCATGGGTACTGGTGATCTACAGGTGTATGTGTTATCCATGGGTACTGGTGATCTACAGGTGTGTGTGTTATCCATGGGTACTGGTGATCTACAGGTGTGTGTGTTATCCATGGGTACTGGTGATCTACAGGTGTGTGTGTTATCCATGGGTACTGGTGATCTACAGGTGTGTGTGTTATCCATGGGTACTGGTGATCTACAGGTGTATGTTATCCTTGGGTACTGGTGATCTACAGGTGTATGTTATCCATGGGTACTGTGATCTACAGGTGTGTGTGTTATCCATGGGTACTGGTGATCTACAGGTGTGTGTGTTATCCATGGGTACTGGTGATCTACAGGTGTGTGTGTTATCCATGGGTACTGGTGATCTACAGGTGTGTGTGTTATCCATGGGTACTGGTGATCTACAGGTGTGTGTTATCCATGGGTACTGGTGATCTACAGGTGTGTGTGTTATCCATGGGTACTGGTGATGTACAGATGTGTGTGTTATCCATGGGTACTGGTGATGTACAGATGTGTGTGTTATCCATGGGTACTGGTGATGTACAGATGTGTGTGTTATCCATGGATACTGGTGATCTACAGGTGTGTGTGTTATCCATGGGTACTGGTGATGTACAGATGTGTGTGTTATCCATGGGTACTGGTGATGTACAGATGTGTGTGTTATCCATGGGTACTGGTGATCTACAGGTGTGTGTTATCCATGGGTACTGGTGATGTACAGATGTGTGTGTTATCCATGGGTACTGGTGACGTACAGGTGTGTGAGTTATCCATGGGTACTGGTGACGTACAGGTGTGTGTGTTATCCATGGGTACTGGTGATGTACAGGTGTGTGTGTTATCCATGAGTACTGGTGATGTACAGGTGTGTGTGTTATCCATGGGTACTGGTGATGTACAGGTGTGTGTGTTATCCATGGGTACTGGTGATGTACAGGTGTGTGTGTTATCCATGGGTACTGGTGATGTACTACTTGTTTATGGTTGTTAGCGAGAGACTACTTGTTCTGAAGCAGTGAGACTACCCGTGTGAGGCTACCATTGTGAGAGGCTGTTCGTATTGGAGCTGCTAGTGTGAGGTTACTACTGTGAGATTCCTGAAGTTAACCTGACAGTGTGATCCAGTGTGGGGATGCTAGTGTGAGACGCAGCTTGTATGGGACTGTTAGTGTGGGAAGTAGGTAGTGTGGGGCTTCTAGAGTGAGAGGTTCCAAGTGTGTGACTATTACCATTGGGCTCAGTGCAAAGCTGCTAGTTTGAGAGACTGTTAGTACGAGACTGATAGTTCGACGCTGCACGAGTGAAGGTGCGAGCGTGAAAGACTTGTGGTGCAGGAAGCTGTCAGTGTGAGAGCCTTCAAATGCGTGAGGCTGTCAGTTTGGAAGGCTGTTAGTGTAAGGTTCCTAGTGCGACACTACAACTGTTATGTTTCTAGTGTGAAGCTGGTAATGTGTAACGTTGCTAGTGTGACACTGCTAGTATGTCTCGCACCATGACTACATGCGAGGGCAGTAGTGTGTGGGTGTTACTATTTCATTGCTAGATATGCTCTAGTTGGGTGTTCATGTTTGAATATCTTTTGTTAGGATGAAAACTGATGCAGATGTGGAAACACGAGTAACAAACACAGTTCTTTAATGTCCAAAGGTGACGAGCTGGTAATCATGGGGAAAGATAATGGTAGAAAGGAGAAGTCAAGTGGGAAAAGACAGCACGAGCGTTGTATAACTCCCGTGCCACTGTCACAGATGTGAGATATACAGCAATAATTTCCTGCGAGAAATGAGTGGCTGCCGGGGCTCGTGGAGCTTCTGCAGAAGAGTGTGGTATGCCAAGGTCCTGAGTTAGTGGACGGTTGCCATTTGCTCTTTGTGTTGCTGAAAGGTATGGCCATAGGTCACCGAGATCAAACTGCTTCTCAGAACGGGTGGCGGTGTCCCGTCTCAGCTCTGTTACAATGGACAGTGGGAGATAAAGCCTCACAGAACCCTGACTGTTGGATGAGAATTTAAGAATCCCCCGGTGAACTACTACTGATGCTGCAAGAGCCCCAAGGCCTCTGGAAATCTGGAGTCACATGACCATGGCTATCAAGATGCCACAGTAGCACGACTGTGGTCCCAGGCAAGCCGACTTCTTGAAAGACTGTCTTCAGTGGTGCCTGGGTATCTATAAGGCATTTGTGTGGGTGTGTCCACCAGTTTGATCGAGTTTCCCTATGGGGATCAAGGAGAGGTCAGGCGAGAGCAAACATCGTTAATATCACTTACTGGCTTAGGTGTCAACATGGTGTGTGATCAACCTGTGACTGATTTCGTCGCCACGTTTAAGCAGGACCAGCAAAGTGACTGGATAAGTCACTACGCTGCTGCCCTTTTAAGTTTTCTCTTCTTTTTTTTGTCAAAAATATCCAGGCTGTAGGTGCTGCCATAGCAGGCAGGTTGGGGAGTGTTGCGAGAGGTCTGGTCGAGTCAAGAGCATCCATAGTGTAAGCTGCGGCGGCAGCAGAGTTCAGGGACCTGCTGGATTAGGGAGCTGGTTACATAATGTTACCTGAACACATTGAAGGCACGAGAGTCCAAGAAGGTTGAACAGCAGGTGTGGGATGCCTATGGGCGCGTGAGCGACAGTGAAGGATATATAATAACAGGGATAGGGAGGTTCAGGTTGACAAGTAGCACCGTATGAGGTTGTTCGTATTTCTGTTAGTCAATCCTGCGTGTCACGAGCGGGTGTTCAAGTACTGTGTCACGAGTGGGTGTTCATGTACTGTGTCACGAGCGGGTGTTCACGTACTGTGTCACGAGCGGGTGTTCAGGTACTGTGTCACGAGCGGGTGTTCACGTGCTGTGTCACGAGCGGGTGTTCACGTACTGTGTCACGAGCGGGTGTTCACGTACTGTGTCACGAGCGGGTGTTCACATACTGGTGTCACGAGCGGGTGTTCACGTACTGTGTCACGAGCGGGTGTTCACGTACTGTGTCACGAGCGGGTGTTCACGTACTGTGTCACGAGCGGGTGTTCACGTACTGTGTCACGAGCGGGTGTTCACGTACTGTGTCACGAGCGGGTGTTCACGTACTGTGTCACGAGCGGGTGTTCACGTACTGTGTCACGAGCGGGTGTTCACGTACTGTGTCACGAGCGGGTGTTCACGTACTGTGTCACGAGCGGGTGTTCACGTACTGTGTCACGAGCGGGTGTTCACGTACTGTGTCACGAGCGGGGTGTTCACGCACTGTGTCACGAGCGGGTGTTCACGTACAGTGTCACGAGCGGTGTCACGTACTGTGTCACGAGCAGGTATTCACGTACTGTGTCACGAGCAGGTATTCACGTACTGTGTCACGAGCGGGTGTTCACGTACTGTGTCACGAGCGGGTGTTCACGTACTGTGTCACGAGCGGGTGTTCACGTACTGTGTCACGAGCGGGTGTTCACGTACTGTGTCACGAGCGGGTGTTCACGTACTGTGTCACGAGCGGGTGTTCACGTACTGTGTCACGAGCGGGTGTTCACGTACTGTGTCACGAGCGGGTGTTCACGTACTTTGTCACGAGCGGGTGTTCACGTACTGTGTCACGAGCGGGTGTTCACGTACTGTGTCACGAGCGGGTGTTCACGTACTGTGTCACGAGCGGGTGTTCACGTACTGTGTCACGAGCGGGTGTTCACGTACTGTGTCACGAGCGGGTGTTCACGTACTGTGTCACGAGCGGGTGTTCACGTACTGTGTCACGAGCGGGTGTTCACGTACTGTGTCACGAGCGGGTGTTCACGTACTGTGTCACGAGCGGGTGTTCACGTACTGTGTCACGAGCGGGTGTTCACGTACTGTGTCACGAGCGGGTGTTCACGTACTGTGTCACGAGCGGGTGTTCACGTACTGTGTCACGAGCGGGTGTTCACGTACTGTGTCACGAGCGGGTGTTCACGTACTGTGTCACGAGCGGGTGTTCACGTACTGTGTCACGAGCGGGTGTTCACGTACTGTGTCACGAGCGGGTGTTCACGTACTGTGTCACGAGCGGGTGTTCACGTACTGTGTCACGAGCGGGTGTTCACGTGCTGTGTCACGAGCGGGTGTTCACGTACTGTGTCACGAGCGGGTGTTCACGTACTGTGTCACGAGCGGGTGTTCACGTACTGTGTCACGAGCGGGTGTTCACGTGCTGTGTCACGAGCGGGTGTTCACGTACTGTGTCACGAGCGGGTGTTCACGTACTGTGTCACGAGCGGGTGTTCACGTACTGTGTCACGAGCGGGTGTTCACGTACTGTGTCACGAGCGGGTGTTCACGTACTGTGTCACGAGCGGGTGTTCACGTACTGTGTCACGAGCGGGTGTTCACGTACTGTGTCACGAGCGGGTGTTCACGTACTGTGTCACGAGCGGGTGTTCACGTGCTGTGTCACGAGCGGGTGTTCACGTACTGTGTCACGAGCGGGTGTTCACGTGCTGTGTCACGAGCGGGTGTTCACGTACTGTGTCACGAGCGGGTGTTCACGTACTGTGTCACGAGCAGGTGTTCACGTACTGTGTCACGAGCGGGTGTTCACGTACTGTGTCACGAGCGGGTGTTCACGTACTGTGTCACGAGCGGGTGTTCACGTACTGTGTCACGAGCAGGTGTTCACGTACTGTGTCACGAGCGGGTGTTCACGTACTGTGTCACGAGCAGGTGTTCACGTACTGTGTCACGAGCAGGTGTTCACGTACTGTGTCACGAGCGGGTGTTCACGTACTGTGTCACGAGCGGGTGTTCACGTACTGTGTCACGAGCGGGTGTTCACGTAGTGTGTCACGAGCAGGTGTTCACGTACTGTGTCACGAGCGGGTGTTCACGTACTGTGTCACGAGCAGGTGTTCACGTACTGTGTCACGAGCGGGTGTTCACGTACTGTGTCACGAGCGGGTGTTCACGTACTGTGTCACGAGCGGGTGTTCACGTACTGTGTCACGAGCGGGTGTTCACGTAGTCACAAAGTTCTTTCCTAAGTGTGAGGACTGAGGATGAGGTACGGACACGTAACACCACCAGTGTTGTGTTGGACACGTGCAAAGGGATTGTGGGTCGGAGGAAAGATCCTGCTGGTGGAGGATCAATGGTATGAAGGCGAGGTCATACGAGGCGAGTTGAAATGAGGTTGGGAGGATGATCGTAGTGCTGTCACAGGTGTCGGCAACGCAGCGGGGATTTCGAAGGGGAGGCGACTGTCTGCCGGGTTTCGTGGAGCTTCTGTAGGAGGGAGAGGTGAGCTACACGCCTGGGTTAGTTGGTGGTTGGTTGCCGTTTGTGCTGCTGGAGGACATGGCCGCAGGTGCTGAGCTTCTTGTAAACATGGGCAGCGGTTATGTTCCACGTGAATCCCGCCAGAAACGGCCCTATAGGAATGAGGCACGACAGAACCCTGCCACAAAGACGTTACGTCAGGTGTCGTATGGCGAGCTGCGACTGACGCTGTAGAAGCCCTAAGGGCTCTCGGACTCTGGGGTTACGTGGCTGCGACAACCGAGGTGTCTGAGCAGCACGGGGTCAAGTAGGAAGGTATTAATGTAAAGAATCAAATTGGGGGTTGTAGTGTGAGCTGCTAGTGTGATGTTACTAGTGTGCGGATGCTAGTGTGAGGTTAACAGTGTAAGGTGACCAGGGACAGCCTGATAAGTGTGAGGTTGCCATTATAAGGTTGCTAGTTTTAGAGGTAGCTAGTGTGGGACTGCTAGTATGAGACTACTATTATGCGACCTCTAGTGCTATTCAGTAAGTGTGAAAGGCTAGTAATAAAAGGTCACATGCGTGAAGCTGTTACAGTAATGTTCGTAGTGTGAAAATACTAGTGAAAGTACTAGTATGAGGCTGCTAGTGTGAGACTGCTTGTGTAAAGGTGTTAGTGTGAGGCTTCTAGCGTAAGAGGCTGCTAACGAGGCAATTACTGCCAGGCCGCCAAGTCAGACTACTAGTGTGTGTGATAACTAGTATGTAGCTTCAAGGATGAAGTAGTTTAAGTAAAGCTAACTGTGACGCTTCCAGGAAGCTGATAGTGTGACAGCTAGTGTGAGGTTCCTAGCGAGATAAAAACTGTTGTAGCTAGTATGAGACAGCTAGTGTGGCTTGCTAGGATGAAGGTACTATTGAGTCTCCTAGCGAGATAGTTACGTGACGCGGCTAGTGTGAGACAGCTGGGGTAAGACTGGTAGTGTGAAGCAGCTGTTGTGAAAGAGGGAGGGTGAAGCTGCTAGTGTGAGAACTATAATGACGCTACCAGTGAGGAAAAGCTAGGGTGAGGCTGCTCATGTGGAACAGCTAGTATGAAAGAGAGAGGGTCTGGCTGTTAGTGTGAGACGGCCAATGTGAGACGGATAGGGGAAAGCTGTTAGTGTGAGACAGCTAGTATGAGGGAGGGAGGATGAGGTTAGTCACGCGAAACAGTCAGTGTGAGGTAGGTAGGGTGAGGCTGCCAGTGTAAGGGTAGGGTCGTAAGTATGGAACAGCTGAGAGAGAGGAAGGATGATAATACTTGTGAGAAACTGCTGGTGTTAGACTTAGTGTGAAGCTACGAGTGTGAGAAGGGTAGGATGACACTGCTACTGTGAGACAGTTAAGGCAAGACCACTAGTGTAAGACAGGTAGGGTGAGACAGCCAGTGTGATACAGGTAGGGTGAGGCAGCCAGTGTGAGACAGGTAGGGTGAGGCAGCCACTGTGAGACGGGTAGGGTGAGGCAGCCAGTGTGAGACAGGTAGGGTGAGGCAGCCACTATGAGACAGATAGAGTGAGGCAGCTAGTGTAAGGCAGGTAGGGTGAGGCAGCCAGTGTGAGACAGGTAGGGTGAGGCAGCCAGTGTGAGGCAGGTAGGGTGAGGCAGCCAGTGTGAGGCAGGTAGGGTGAGGCAGCCAGTGTGAGACAGGTAGGGTGAGGCAGCCAGTGTGAGACAGGTAGGGTGAGGCAGCCAGTGTAAGACAGGTAGGGTGAGGCAGCCAGTGTGAGACAGGTAGAGTGAGGCAGCTAGTGTAAGGCAGGTAGGGTGAGGCAGCTAGCGTGAGACAGGTAGGGTGAGGCAGCTAACGTGAGACAGGTAGGGTGAGGCAGCTAGCGTGAGACAGGTAGGGTGAGGCAGCTAGCGTGAGACAGGTAGGGTGAGGCAGCTAGCGTGAGACAGGTAGGGTGAGGCAGCTAGCGTGAGACAGGTAGGGTGAGGTAGCCAGTGTGAGACAGATAGGGTGAGGCAGCCAGTGTGAGACAGGTAGGGTGAGGCAGCCAGTGTGAGAAAGGTAGGGTGAGACAGCCAGTGTGAGACAGGTAGTGTGAGACAGCCAGTGTGAGACAGGTAGGGTGAGACAGCCAGTGTGAGACAGGTAGGGTGAGGCAGCTAGCGTGAGACAGGTAGGGTGAGGATGCTAGCGTGAGACAGGTAGGGTGAGGCAGCCAGTGTGAGACAGGTAGGGTGAGGCAGCCAGTGTGAGACAGGTAGGGTGAGGCAGCCAGTGTGAGACAGGTAGGGTGAGGCAGCCAGTGTGAGACAGGTAGGGTGAGGCAGCCAGTGTGAGACAGGTAGGGTGAGGCAGCCACTGTGAGACGGGTAGGGTGAGGCAGCCAGTGTGAGACAGGTAGGGTGAGGCACCAGTGTGAGACAGGTAGGGTGAGGCACCAGTGTGAGACAGGTAGGGTGAGGCAGCCAGTGAGAGACAGGTCGGGTGAGGCAGCCAGTGTGAGACGGGTAGGGTGAGGCAGCCAGTGTGAGACGGGTAGAAGAGGCAGCCAATGTGAGATTGGTAGGGTGAGGCAGCCAGTGTGAGATTGGTAGGGTGAGGCAGCCAGTGTGAGATTGGTAGGGTGAGGCAGCCAGTGTGAGATTGGTAGGGTGAGGCAGCCAGTGTGAGACAGGTAGGGTGAGGCAGCCAGTGTGAGACAGGTAGGGTGAGGCAGCTAGTGTGAGACAGGTAGGGCGAGGCAGCCAGTGTGAGACAGGTAGGGCGAGGCAGCCAGTGTGAGACAGGTAGGGTGAGGCAGCTAGTGTGAGACAGGTAGGGCGAGGCAGCTAGTGTGAGACAGGTAGGGCGAGGCAGACAGTGTGAGACAGGTAGGGTGAGGCAGCTAGTGTGAGACAGGTAGGGTGAGGCAGCCAGTGTGAGACAGGTAGGGTGAGGCAGCTAGTGTGAGACAGGTAGGGTGAGGCAGCCAGTGTGAGACAGGTAGGGCGAGGCAGCCAGTGTGAGACAGGTAGGGTGAGGCAGCCAGTGTGAGACAGGTAGGGTGAGGCAGCCAGTGTGAGACAGGTAGGGTGAGGCAGCCAGTGTGAGACACTTAGGGTGAGGCAGCCAGTGTGAGACAGGTAGGGTGAGGCAGCCAGTGTGAGACAGGTAGGGTGAGGCAGCCAGTGTGAGACAGGTAGGGCGAGGCAGCCAGTGTGAAACAGGTAAGGTGAGGCAGCCAGTGTGAGACAGGTAGGGCGAGGCAGCCAGTGTGAGACAGGTAGGGCGAGGCAGCCAGCGTGAGACAGGTAGGGCGAGGCAGCCAGCGTGAGACAGGTAGGGCGAGGCAGCTAGCGTGAGACAGGTAGGGTGAGGCAGTTAGCGTGAGACAGGTAGGGTGAGGCAGCTAGCGTGAGACAGGTAGGGTGAGGCAGCTAGCGTGAGACAGGTAGGGTGAGGCAGCTAACGTGAGACAGGTAGGGTGAGGCAGCTAGCGTGAGACAGGTAGGGTGAGGCAGCTAGCGTGAGACAGGTAGGGTGAGGCAGCTAGCGTGAGACAGGTAGGGTGAGACAGGTAGGGTGAGGTAGCCAGTGTGAGACAGGTAGGGTGAGGCAGCCAGTGTGAGACAGGTAGGGTGAGACAGCCAGTGTGAGACAGGTAGGGTGAGACAGCCAGTGTGAGACAGGTAGGGTGAGACAGCCAGTGTGAGACAGGTAGGGTGAGGCAGCTAGCGTGAGACAGGTAGGGTGAGGATGCTAGCGTGAGACAGGTAGGGTGAGGCAGCCAGTGTGAGACAGGTAGGGTGAGGCAGCCAGTGTGAGACAGGTAGGGTGAGGCAGCCAGTGTGAGACAGGTAGGGTGAGGCAGCCAGTGTGAGACAGGTAGGGTGAGGCAGCCAGTGTGGGACAGGTAGGGTGAGGCAGCCAGTGTGGGACAGGTAGGGTGAGGCAGCCAGTGTGGGACAGGTAGGGTGAGGCAGCCAGTGTGGGACAGGTAGGGTGAGGCAGCCAGTGTGAGACAGGTAGGGTGAGGCAGCCAGTGTGGGACAGGTAGGGTGAGGCAGCCAGTGTGGGACAGGTAGGGTGAGGCAGCCAGTGTGAGACAGGTAGGGTGAGGCAGCCAGTGTGAGACAGGTAGGGTGAGGCAGCCAGTGTGAGACAGGTAGGGTGAGGCAGCCAGTGTGAGACAGGTAGGGTGAGGCAGCCAGTGTGAGACAGGTAGGGTGAGGCAGCCAGTGTGAGACAGGTAGGGTGAGGCAGCCAGTGTGAAACGGGTGGGGTGAGACAGCCAGTGAGACAGGTAGGGTGAGGCAGCCAGTGCGAGACAGGTAGGGTGAGGCAGCCAGTGTGAGACAGGTAGGGTGAGGCAGCCAGTGCGAGACAGGTAGGGTGAGGCAGCCAGTGTGAGACAGGTAGGGTGAGGCAGCCAGTGTGAGACAGGTAGGGTGAGGCAGCCACTATGAGACAGATAGAGTGAGGCAGCTAGTGTAAGGCAGGTAGGGTGAGGCAGCCAGTGTGAGACAGGTAGGGTGAGGCAGCCAGTGTGAGGCAGGTAGGGTGAGGCAGCCAGTGTGAGGCAGGTAGGGTGAGGCAGCCAGTGTGAGACAGGTAGGGTGAGGCAGCCAGTGTGAGACAGGTAGGGTGAGGCAGCCAGTGTGAGACAGGTAGGGTGAGGCAGCCAGTGTGAGACAGGTAGAGTGAGGCAGCTAGTGTAAGGCAGGTAGGGTGAGGCAGCCAGTGTGAGACAGGTAGGGTGAGGCAGCTAGCGTGAGACAGGTAGGGTGAGGCAGCTAGCGTGAGACAGGTAGGGTGAGGCAGCTAGCGTGAGACAGGTAGGGTGAGGCAGCTAGCGTGAGACAGGTAGGGTGAGGCAGCTAGCGTGAGACAGGTAGGGTGAGGCAGCTAGCGTGAGACAGGTAGGGTGAGGCAGCTAGCGTGAGACAGGTAGGGTGAGGTAGCCAGTGTGAGACAGATAGGGTGAGGCAGCCAGTGTGAGACAGGTAGGGTGAGGCAGCCAGTGTGAGAAAGGTAGGGTGAGACAGCCAGTGTGAGACAGGTAGTGTGAGACAGCCAGTGTGAGACAGGTAGGGTGAGACAGCCAGTGTGAGACAGGTAGGGTGAGGCAGCTAGCGTGAGACAGGTAGGGTGAGGATGCTAGCGTGAGACAGGTAGGGTGAGGCAGCCAGTGTGAGACAGGTAGGGTGAGGCAGCCAGTGTGAGACAGGTAGGGTGAGGCAGCCAGTGTGAGACAGGTAGGGTGAGGCAGCCAGTGTGAGACAGGTAGGGTGAGGCAGCTACTTTGAGACGGGTAGGGTGAGGCAGCCAGTGTGAGACAGGTAGGGTGAGGCACCAGTGTGAGACAGGTAGGGTGAGGCACCAGTGTGAGACAAGTAGGGTGAGGCAGCCAGTGAGAGACAGGTCGGGTGAGGCAGCCAGTGTGAGACGGGTAGGGTGAGGCAGCCAGTGTGAGACGGGTAGAAGAGGCAGCCAATGTGAGATTGGTAGGGTGAGGCAGCCAGTGTGAGATTGGTAGGGTGAGGCAGCCAGTGTGAGATTGGTAGGGTGAGGCAGCCAGTGTGAGATTGGTAGGGTGAGGCAGCCAGTGTGAGACAGGTAGGGTGAGGCAGCCAGTGTGAGACAGTAGGGTGAGGCAGCTAGTGTGAGGACAGGTAGGGCGAGGCAGCCAGTGTGAGACAGGTAGGGCGAGGCAGCCAGTGTGAGACAGGTAGGGTGAGGCAGCTAGTGTGAGACAGGTAGGGCGAGGCAGCTAGTGTGAGACAGGTAGGGCGAGGCAGACAGTGTGAGGACAGGTAGGGTGAGGCAGCTAGTGTGAGACAGGTAGGGTGAGGCAGCCAGTGTGAGACAGGTAGGGTGAGGCAGCCAGTGTGAGACAGGTAGGGTGAGGCAGCTAGTGTGAGACAGGTAGGGTGAGGCAGCCAGTGTGAGACAGGTAGGGCGAGGCAGCCAGTGTGAGACAGGTAGGGTGAGGCAGCCAGTGTGAGACAGGTAGGGTGAGCAGCCAGTGTGAGACAGGTAGGGTGAGGCAGCCAGTGTGAGACACTTAGGGTGAGGCAGCCAGTGTGAGACAGGAAGTGTGAGGCTTAGCCAGTGTGAGACAGGTAGGGTGAGGCAGCCAGTGTGAGACAGGTAGGGCTGAGGCAGCCAGTGTGAGAACAGGTAGGGGAGGCAGCCAGTGTGAGGCAGCCAGTGTGAGACAGGTAGGGCGAGGCAGCTAGCAGTAGGTGAGACAGGTAGGGTGAGGCAGCCAGTGTGAGACAGGTAGGGTGAGGCAGCCAGTGTGAGACAGGTAGGGTGAGGCAGCCAGTGTGAGACAGGTAGGGTGAGGCAGCCAGTGTGAGACAGGTAGGGTGAGGCAGCTAGCGTGAGACAGGTAGGGTGAGGCAGCCAGCGTGAGACAGGTAGGGTGAGGCAGCTAGCGTGAGACAGGTAGGGTGAGGCAGCTAGCGTGAGACAGGTAGGGTGAGGCAGCCAGTGTGAGACAGGTAGGGTGAGGCAGCCAGTGTGAGACAGGTAGGGTGAGGCAGCCAGTGTGAGACAGGTAGGGTGAGGCAGCCAGTGTGAGACAGGTAGGGTGAGGCAGCCAGTGTGAGACAGGTAGGGTGAGGCAGCCAGTGTGAGACAGGTAGGGTGAGGCAGCCAGTGTGAGACAGGTAGGGTGAGGCAGCCAGTGTGAGACAGGTAGGGTGAGGCAGCCAGTGTGAGACAGGTAGGGTGAGGCAGCCAGTGTGAGACAGGTAGGGTGAGGCAGCCAGTGTGAGACAGGTAGGGTGAGGCAGCCAGTGTGAGACAGGTAGGGTGAGGCAGCCAGTGTGAGACAGGTAGGGTGAGGCAGCCAGTGTGAGACAGGTAGGGTGAGGCAGCCAGTGTGAGACAGGTAGGGTGAGGCAGCCAGTGTGAGACAGGTAGGGTGAGGCAGCCAGTGTGAGACAGGTAGGGTGAGGCAGCCAGTGTGAGACAGGTAGGGTGAGGCAGCCAGTGTGAGACAGGTAGGGTGAGGCAGCCAGTGTGAGACAGGTAGGGTGAGGCAGCCAGTGTGAGACAGGTAGGGTGAGGCAGCCAGTGTGAGACAGGTAGGGTGAGGCAGCCAGTGTGAGACAGGTAGGGTGAGGCAGCCAGTGTGAGACAGGTAGGGTGAGGCAGCCAGTGTGAGACAGGTAGGGTGAGGCAGCCAGTGTGAGACAGGTAGGGTGAGGCAGCCAGTGTGAGACAGGTAGGGTGAGGCAGCCAGTGTGAGACAGGTAGGGTGAGGCAGCCAGTGTGAGACAGGTAGGGTGAGGCAGCCAGTGTGAGACAGGTAGGGTGTGAAGACTGACTGCTAGAGATATGACGGGAAGACAGGA
The DNA here is from genome assembly GCF_036320965.1 of Panulirus ornatus. Lineage (NCBI taxonomy): Eukaryota > Metazoa > Arthropoda > Malacostraca > Decapoda > Palinuridae > Panulirus > Panulirus ornatus. Next base: position 33,668,298 of record NC_092240.1, read on the forward strand.
GAGGAAGATGCCTCAGCCACGCCTATAAATACCCAGTGGTGTCCCGAGGGACGACGAGGCGTGTGTTCACTGTTCACCTCAGGTGGGGGACGAGGCGTGAGAGTTTCACTGTTCACCTCAGGTGGGGGACGAGGCGTGTGTTCACTGTTCACCTCAGGTGGGGGACGAGGCGTGTGTTCACTGTTCACCTCAGGTGGGGGACGAGGCGTGTGTTCACTGTTCACCTCGGGTGGGGGACGAGGTCGTGTGTCACTGTTCACCTCGGTGGTGGACGAGGCGTGTGTTCACCGTTCACCTCGGGTGGTGGACGAGGCGTGTGTTCACCGTTCACCTCGGGTGGTGGACGAGGCGTGTGTTCACCGTTCACCTCGGGTGGTGGACGAGGCGTGTGTTCACCGTTCACCTCGGGTGGTGGACGAGGCGTGTGTTCACCGTTCACCTCGGGTGGTGGACGAGGCGTGTGTTCACTGTTCACCTCGGGTGGTGGACGAGGCGTGTGTTCACTGTTCACCTCGGGTGGTGGACGAGGCGTGTGTTCACTGTTCACCTCGGGTGGTGGACGAGGCGTGTGTTCACTGTTCACCTCGGGTGGTGGACGAGGCGTGTGTTCACTGTTCACCTCGGGTGGTGGACGAGGCGTGTGTTCACTGTTCACCTCGGGTGGTGGACGAGGCGTGTGTTCACTGTTCACCTCGGGTGGTGGACGAGGCGTGTGTTCACTGTTCACCTCGGGTGGTGGACGAGGCGTGTGTTCACTGTTCACCTCGGGTGGTGGACGAGGCGTGTGTTCACTGTTCACCTCGGGTGGTGGACGAGGCGTGTGTTCACTGTTCACCTCGGGTGGTGGACGAGGCGTGTGTTCACTGTTCACCTCGGGTGGTGGACGAGGCGTGTGTTCACTGTTCACCTCGGGTGGTGGACGAGGCGTGTGTTCACTGTTCACCTCGGGTGGTGGACGAGGCGTGTGTTCACTGTTCACCTCGGGTGGTGGACGAGGCGTGTGTTCACTGTTCACCTCGGGTGGTGGACGAGGCGTGTGTTCACTGTTCACCTCGGGTGGTGGACGAGGCGTGTGTTCACTGTTCACCTCGGGTGGTGGACGAGGCGTGTGTTCACTGTTCACCTCGGGTGGTGGACGAGGCGTGTGTTCACTGTTCACCTCGGGTGGTGGACGAGGCGTGTGTTCACTGTTCACCTCGGGTGGTGGACGAGGCGTGTGTTCACTGTTCACCTCGGGTGGTGGACGAGGCGTGTGTTCACTGTTCACCTCGGGTGGTGGACGAGGCGTGTGTTCACTGTTCACCTCGGGTGGTGGACGAGGCGTGTGTTCACTGTTCACCTCGGGTGGTGGACGAGGCGTGTGTTCACTGTTCACCTCGGGTGGTGGACGAGGCGTGTGTTCACTGTTCACCTCGGGTGGTGGACGAGGCGTGTGTTCACTGTTCACCTCGGGTGGTGGACGAGGCGTGTGTTCACTGTTCACCTCGGGTGGTGGACGAGGCGTGTGTTCACTGTTCACCTCGGGTGGTGGACGAGGCGTGTGTTCACTGTTCACCTCGGGTGGTGGACGAGGCGTGTGTTCACTGTTCACCTCGGGTGGTGGACGAGGCGTGTGTTCACTGTTCACCTCGGGTGGTGGACGAGGCGTGTGTTCACTGTTCACCTCGGGTGATGGACGAGGCGTGTGTTCACTGTTCACTTCGGGTGGTGGACGAGGCGTGTGTTCACTGTTCACCTCGGGTGGTGGACGAGGCGTGTGTTCACTGTTCACCTCGGTTGGTGGACGAGGCGTGTGTTCACTGTTCACTTCGGGTGGTGGACGAGGCGTGTGTTCACTGTTCACCTCGGGTGGTGGACGAGGCGTGTGTTCACTGTTCACCTCGGATGGTGACCAAGGCGTGTGTTCACTGTTCACCTCAGGTGATGGACGTGGCGTGTGTTCACTGCTCACCTCAGGTGATGGATATGGCGTGTGTTCACTGTTCACCTCGGGTGGTGGACGTGGCGTGGCCTGCAGTGCTTCCTTCGTTCTCAGACAAAAATGGGATGAGATCATCGCGTGTTCACTGCATCTCTTCAGTGATCTCGCGTTCACTGTTTATCTCACTCTTGGGGTGAACTAATGATGTGTTCACTGTCTCTGTTTAGGTTGAACTAATCACGTGTTCACTGCTTCTTTCAGTGATATCTTGTTCAATGTTTATCTCACTGTTGAAGTGAACTAATCACGAGTTCACTGCTACTCTCAGTGATCTCTTGTTCACCGTTTGTCTCAGTGGTGGCCTCAAACACAGACAGTGAACTGCTCTTGTTTTCTATACAAGTCCCGAGGTAGTATCGTGTTCACTACTCAGATCAGCGTTATGTTCACTTTTCAGTTAAAAGGCGAATTGGAAACTTGTCTTGTGGTCGCTGATCAACCTAGACAGGTGTCGTGTTCAGTGTTTACCTCGGACAGTAAGCTGGTGTGCTCAGCTTGGGCAGTAAGCTGGTGTGTTCAGCTTGGGCAGTAAGCTGGTGTGTTCAGCTTGGGCAGTAAGCTGGTGTGTTCAGCTTGGGCAGTAAGCTGGTGTGTTCAGCTTGGGCAGTAAGCTGGTGTGTTCAGCTTGGGCAGTAAGCTGGTGTGATCAGCTTGGGCAGTAAGCTGGTGTGATCAGCTTGGGCAGTAAGCTGGTGTGCTCAGCATGGGCAGTAAGCTGGTGCGCACAGCATGGGCAGTAAGCTGGTGTACTCTGCATGGACAGTAAGCTGGTGTACTCTGCATGGACAGTAAGCTGGTGTACTCTGCATGGACAGTAAGCTGGTGTACTCTGCATGGACAGTAAGCTGGTGTACTCTGCATGGACAGTAAGCTGGTGTACTCTGCATGGACAGTAAGCTGGTGTACTCTGCATGGACAGTAAGCTGGTGTGCTCTGCATGGACAGTAAGCTGGTGTACTCTGCATGGACAGTAAGCTGGTGTACTCTGCATGGACAGTAAGCTGGTGTACTCTGCATGGACAGTAAGCTGGTGTGCTCTGCATGGACAGTAAGCTGGTGTACTCTGCATGGACAGTAAGCTGGTGTACTCTGCATGGACAGTAAGCTGGTGTACTCTGCATGGACAGTAAGCTGGTGTACTCTGCATGGACAGTAAGCTGGTGTGCTCTGCATGGACAGTAAGCTGGTGTACTCTGCATGGACAGTAAGCTGGTGTACTCTGCATGGACAGTAAGCTGGTGTGTTCAGCTTGGGCAGTAAGCTGGTGTGTTCAGCTTGAACAGTAAGGTGGTGGTGTGCACAATGGTTGCCGTGGTCAGTGTGCTGGTGTCGTGTTCAATGTTCATCTCACCCACGATAGTGAACAGGTCCTCTTGTGACGGTTGTGACACAAGACGTAACATGGGGGATCAGTGGTGTGACGCCGACACAAGTATGTTCACAACAGCAGGACAAAGATGCAAGTAAAACTAACAAAAACAACAACAAAAAATAAGAATCTGCAATAATAAGGAAAACTGAAAACAACGAAATTAAATGCTAGAACAAACAACTTTAACGAAAGGATTAAGATAAACGTAATTGCAAAGGTAAACTGAACAACAACAACAACGTGACAACAATGGTCGTAACAACATAAACAAAATGAGATTATGAGTGATGATAATACATGTAGCCAGACCGAGAACCATAACATGAACACAACAAATATCAACAACAACAACAACAACAACATAACATGGAATATTTGCGCAAATACAAGAGGACAAAAATGTATGACATCAAAATAACAAGACATCAAAATAACTAGACATCAAAATAACATGATGTTAAGATAACATGACGTCAAGATAATATCATTAACGACAAGTAAACAAGTAGAACAAATATATAGTAAATACACTTGGAACTACATCATAATGTCAACAACACAAAAAACACATGAAACACTGTCAGTAATATAAGTTTTAAATGCATAAAAAAATACAATATACAAACAATAATATATTTCAACTTAAAGAAAAACATTACAACGAAACAGAAAATATATAAACATCACAACAACACAAGACAAACATGGTCAACGACAACACTAAGATAAATACCATCAACAACAACAATTGCGCAGGATGAATACAGTCAACAACAACAACAACATGGGAAGATGAATTCTAACAACAACACCGAAAAATAAATAAGATCAACAACAACAACAAGATCAATACCCTGTATACCATACAAAAAAACCCCATCGTTATTGGCACCATCAAATAAATTCCACCAACACTGGACGAACATCATTAAAGATGTACACATCCAAGATTAACAACACCAGTACAGCAAGACGTTACAAGCAACACAATCAACGGGTAGAGTCCGTTGTTGTAGACCCAACACAATGGTTGCCCGCAACACCACAACTAATAAGTACAACAGCTGCTGCTGCTGCTCCTCCACACAAAGACAACCCAAGCTTTGGTGTAATTGGGTTTGATGCTCAAAAAAGACTAATCTTTGTTCATCTCTTTCAGAGGAACTTACCTCTATGCTCTGTGGGGTTCCCGAGACGAATCAGATGCTACGTTTATACCAACCATATCAAATGGTGTGACTGAGTAAATCTTAGTGGCATATTAAGTGATGAGGAAGCTGACCAAGGAGCTGTAACACGGAAACTCTCTCTCTCTCTCTCTCTCTCTCTCTCTCTCTCTCTCTCTCTCTCTCTTTGTATCAGTTACACGTCCACTTATTACACAAGCCCAGAGATCAAGGAAACTTGGTATGTTGGCTGAGGTTGCCTAAGTATGGACACGACCGGACTCGCGGATTCATGTCCGCCTAAGCCATTTCACTAAGGCTTTATGATAATAATAATAATAATAATAATAATAATAATAATAATAATAAGGTTGAGAGACAAGTTAATTGGGAGGTAAGTTTGAATGGAGAAAAACTGGAGAAATTTAAGTGTTTTAGATATCTGGGTATGGATTTGGCAGCGGATGGAACCATGGAAGCGGAAGCGAGTCACACGGTGGGGGAGGGGGCGAAGGTTTTGGGAGCAGTGTAGAACATGTGGAAGGCGAGAACGTTATCTAGGAGAGCAAAAATGGGTATGTTCGAAGGAATCGTGGTTCCAACAATGTTATATGGTTGCAAGGCATGGGCTAGAGATAGGGTTGTGTGGAGGAGGGTGGATGTGTTGGAAGTGAAATGTTTGAGGACAATATGTGGTGTGAGGTGGTTTGATTGAGTAAGTAATGAAAAGGCAAGAGAGATGTTTGGTAATAAAGAGTGCGGTTGAGAGAGCAAACAAGGTTGTGTCGAAATGGTGTGGTCACATGGAAAGAATGAGTGTGGAAAGATTGACAAAGAGGATATATGTGTCAGAGGTAGAGGGAACGAGGAGAAATGGGAGACGAAACTGGAGGTGGAAGGATGAGAGTGAAAAAGATTTTGAGCGATTGGGGCCTGAACATACAGGTGAGTGAAAGGCGAGCAAGGAATAGAGTGAATTGGAACGATGTGGTATACCAGGGTCGACGTGCTGTCAATGGATTGAACCAGGGCATGTGAAGCGTCTGAGGTTAATCATGGAAAGTTTTGTGGAGAATGGATGTGGAAAGGGAGCTGTGGTTTCGGTGCATTATACAGGACAGTTAGAGACAGAGTGTGAACGAATATGCCCTTTTTCGTCTTTTCCTAGCGCTACCTCGCTGGAGGGGGGATGCATATTCATGTGTGGCAGGGTGGCGACGGGAATGGAGAAAGGCAGCAACTATGAATATGTACACGTGAATATATGTATATGTCTGTGTATGTATAAGTATGTATACGTAAAAATGTATATGTATGTATATTTGCGTGTATGGGCGTTTAGGTACATTGGGTCATTCCTCGTCTGTTTCCTTGCGCTACCTTGCTGACGCAGGAGACGGCGATTAAGTATAATATAGATAATAAATGAATAAACAAATAAATAATAATAATTATAATAATAATAATAATAATAATAATAATAATAATAATAATGGATGGCGTGAGTATTTTGAAGGTTTGTTGAATGTGTTTGATGATAAAGTGGCAGATGTAGGGTGTTTTGGTCGGAGTGGTGTACGCGGTGAGAGGGTCAAAGATAATGGTTTGGTAAACAGAGGAAGTGGTAGTGAAAGCTTTGCGGAAGATGAAAGCCCTCAAGGCGGCGGGTTTGGATGGTACTGCATTGGAATTTATTAAAAAAGGGGGTGAATGTTGTTGATTGTTTGGTAAGGATAATCAGTGTATGTATGGATGATGGTGAAGTGCTTGAGGATTGGCGGAATGCATGCATAGTGCCACTGTACAAAGGCAAGGGGGATAAAGGTGAGTGATCAAATTACAGAGATATTAGTTTGTTGAGTATTCCTGGTAAATTATATGGAAAGTTATTGATTGAGAAGGTAAAGGCATGTACAGAGCATCAGATTGGGGAAGAGCAGTGTGGTTTCGCAAGTGGTAAAGGATGTGTGTTTCAGGTGTTTGCTCTTTAGAATGTCTGCGAGAAATACTTAGAAGAACTGGTGGATATGTATGTAGCATTTATGTATCTGGAGAAGGCACATGATAGGGTTAATAGAAATGCTTTGTGGAAGGTTTCAAGAGTATATGGTGTGGGAGAGAAATTGCTAGAAGCAGTGAAAAGTTTTTACCAAGGATGTAAGGAAGAGAGGAAAGTGATTGGTTCCCAGCGAATGTCGGTTTGCGGCAGGGGAGCGTGATGTCTCTATGGTTGTTTAATTTGATTAGGGAGGTGAATGCAAGAGTTTTGGAGAGAGGGGCAAGTATGCAGTCTGTTGTGGATGAGAGGGCTTGGGAAGCGAGTAGTGGCTGGTGGCTGATTCGGGTGAGAAACTGCAGAAGTTGGTGACTGAGTTTGGTAAAGTGTGTGAAAGAAGAAAGTTGAGAGTAAATGAGAATAAGAGAAAGGTCATCATGTTCAGTAGGGTTGAGGGACAAGTTAATTGGGAGGCAAGTTTGAGTGGAGAAAAACTGGAGGATGTGAAGTGCTTTAAATATCTGGGAGTGGACTTAGCAGCGGATGGAACCATGGAAGCGGAAGTGAGCCACAAGGTGGGGGAAGGGGCGAAGGTTCTGGGAGCGTTGAAGAATGTGTGGAAGGCGAGAACGTTATTTTGGAGAGCAAAAATGGGCATGTTTGAAGGAAAAGTAGTTCCAACAATGTCATATGGTTGCGAGGCATGGGCTATAGATAGGGTTGTGCGGAGGAGGGGGGATGGTTGGAAATGAAATATACATGTGGTGTGAGGGGGTTTGATAGAGTAAGTTATGAAAGGGTAAGAGAGATGTGTGGTAATAAAAACAGAGTGGTTGAGAGAGCAGAAGAGGGTGTGTTGAAATGGTACGGGCACATGGAGCGAACGAGTGAGGAAAGATTGACAAAGAGGATATACGTCTCAGAGGTGGACGGAAGAAGGAGAAACGGGAGACCAAACTGGAGGTGGAAGGTTGGAGTGAAAAAGATTTTGAGAGATCGGGGCCTGAACATAGAGGAAGGTGAAAGGCGTGCAAGGAATAGAGTGAATTGGAACGAAGTGGTGAACCGGGGTGGACGTGCTGTCAATGGATTGAACCAGGGCATGTGAAGTGTCTGGGGTAAACCATGGAAAGTTCTGTGGGGCCTGGATGTGGAAAGGAAGCTGTGGTTTCGGTGCATTACACACGACAGCTAGAGACTGAGTGTGAACGTTTGTTGCCTTTGTTGTCTTTTTCTGGCGCTACCTCGCTGAAGGGGGGGGGATGTTATTTCATGTGGGGCGGGGTGACGACGAGAATGGATGAAGGCAGCAAGTATGAATACGTACAGCTGTATATATACGTGTATGTCTGTGTATGTATACGTTGAAATGTATATGTATGTATATGTACGTGTATGGGAGTTTAAGTATATATATATGTGTATGTGGGCGAGTTGTGGCATTCCTCGTCTGTTTCCTTACGCTACCTCGCTGACGCGGGAGACGGCGGTTAAGTATAATAAATAAATAATAATAATAATAATAATAATAATAATGATATTGTTGGTGATCATGACTAGGTATATTCTCCAACCATGTATCGTTCACTCGTTTTAACACACAAGTGTAACGCACTTTTTTTAATCGTGTGACGGTCTTCTGAGCGGGAGGGCGCTGCACTACCTGGTATGAGCCGACTGTCCACCGAGGGCCAGTGTACCCCAGTGACACAACACGTCGAGGCCATCAAGCCGCGGATCTAACCGTGTTGTGTATACCTCTGGCAAGGTTACCAGATTCGTCGTACATCCAGGCACCTGGCCAGTACAGGGGGCCGTCCTAAATATATCCTCTGGTAAAAAAAAAATAATTTATATATATCCAATGGAAAACTGCGCATGTAAAAAGCCTCTTCATCTCGCCTTGAGACCGCGTCGTCCCAGCCTCCTACCTCCCTCGTGGCACCCAATATAACCAGCTGGGGAGATACGCAAAACGAAAATAACGGAGACATAAGCGTTTACCTTGTCCTCACAGCCGGGGAGAGGTGGGTCGTGGTGGTGGTAGGAATTACTAGCTCTCCCTGCAAGTATACTAAGCTACGATGAATAAACTTGGTCATGTGATAACCTCACTACCGTACAGAACCAGAGACAATGCTGCAGGAGGGAAACTAAATATCTACATGATGTTGGAAGTCAATTTCTTTTTCACACTGAAACTGAACATGAGCATGACTGTACTACTCATGAACACGATGGCCTGGCTGGTTCAACAGGTCAAAGACCAAGTCATCAAGTCTAAGGATCGCCTCGTTATGATTAATTCAAACTTTCCTCATCATGATTGTTGAACAACTTAAGACAGGCTACTGCTCAGAGTTCATCACAGAAAACAATCTATTGGACTATGTGTAAGTACGTCTTCGATGGCTTGAGTAAAACAAAAACAAACCTAATTTCGTATCGGACCAACAAAGAGAGCATATGGTTCTGTGGGTCCAGCAACAACGTAGTGTCACGTACTACGTGAAACGCAGTAATGAGAAATCCAGTAAATACCCTGAGCATTTAAGCATACATAACGATCAATGACGTATCAATGTATGGCATTACATATATATATATAACATCTCAACAACAAGCAGTAATCGCCTCAGTAAAGCAATCGAGATTGTTCGTGAGTCAGATAAGAGTGTGTACGGCAGGCGGGGGACGAACACCGTCAGTAGTGTACGGTTCCCACCGTCAGAAGGGAGGATGGTCTCGCTATTACTGCTACTGCTGGTGCTGACGGCTCCTCCATCCCCCTCGGAAGGTAACTCACGACGCACCTATCACTCCTATACTGTCCCTGTCTGTACGGCGTGTCGTTGTGTGTGTGTGTGTGTGTGTACACGTGTGTGTTGTCTACCAGTCTACCTGTCAGAAAGAAGCTTCAGTGTTTACAGTGAGTCTGTGTCAGGGCGTAAGTCTGCCAGGAGGTCAGTGTTTGTCTGCCTGCCTACTGGTCTCTCACGGACGCCCCACCCACCCTGTGCCTCCCTGACACTTCAGCTGGACGCCCGCCAATGTTCCCCAGCCAGTGTATGTGTGTGTGTGTGTGTGTGTGTGTGTGTGTGTGTGTGTGTGTGTGTGTGTGTGTTCCTTTTTTGTTCTTCTACGCCGGTACAACCCTTGCCGTCGCAATAACCCAGCCACTGATCAACATGCAGAACCCGAGACAAAACAATTGTATGAAAGACAAGCCTAAATGTTATAATAACATTATACACTGCCACGTGTTGCAGTAACATTATAGTGCCACGTGTTGCAGTAACATTATAGTGCCACGTGTTGCAGTAACATTATACTGCCACGTGTTGCAGTAACATTATACACTGCCACGTGTTGCAGTAACATTATACACTGCCACGTGTTGCAGTAACATTATACACTGCCACGTGTTGCAGTAACATTATACACTGCCACGTGTTGCAGTAACATTATACACTGCCACGTGTTGCAGTAACATTATACACTGCCACGTGTTGCAGTAACATTATACAATGCCACGTGTTGCAGTAACATTATACACTGCCACGTGTTGCAGTAACATTATACACTGCCACGTGTTGCAGTAACATTATACACTGCCACGTGTTGCAGTAACATTATACACTGCCACGTGTTGCAGTAACATTATACACTGCCACGTGTTGCAGTAACATTATACACTGCCACGTGTTGCAGTAACATTATACACTGCCACGTGTTGCAGTAACATTATACACTGCCACGTGTTGCAGTAACATTATACACTGCCACGTGTTGCAGTAACATTATACACTGCCACGTGTTGCAGTAACATTATACACTGCCACGTGTTGCAGTAACATTATACACTGCCACGTGTTGCAGTAACATTATACACTGCCACGTGTTGCAGTAACATTATACACTGCCACGTGTTGCAGTAACATTATACACTGCCACGTGTTGCAGTAACATTATACAATGCCACGTGTTGCAGTAACATTATACAATGCCACGTGTTGCAGTAACATTATACACTGCCACGTGTTGCAGTAACATTATACACTGCCACGTGTTGCAGTAACATTATACACTGCAACGTGTTGCAGTAACATTATACACTGCCGCGTGTTGCAGTAACATTATACACTGCCAGTGTTGCAGTAACATTATACACTGCCACGTGTTGCAGTAACATTATACACTGCCACGTGTTGCAGTAACATTATACACTGCCGCGTGTTGCAGTAACATTATACACTGCCAGTGTTGCAGTAACATTATACACTGCCACGTGTTGCAGTAACACCACACTGCCCCGTATTGTGGTAACATTATACTGACAGGTGTTACAATAACATTACCTTGCCTCGTGTTGTATCATTATACTGTCAGTTGTAGTAACAACAATATACCGCCAGGTATTGTAGTGACATTATCCTACCAGTTACTGTAGTAAAATTATACTACCAGGTTCAGCAGAAAGAACATAAAACATCCATAGAATAACATAATACTCCTATGTGTTGCTGTCATAAGAAACAGAGGCAAGGTGAAGGAAAGGTGGGATTAACATCTCATGATCTGTGGAGTTTACAGCTGTACAGTGAAGGAGACGTTTTCAAGTTCTGCTAAGAAAACATCTGACGCTGACATATATGGGTCTCTGTTTGTCGAAAATGTTTTTTCATGTTGCTCTGTGCTCCTCTGATATCGAACATAATTTTGAGACGGTGGTGGTTCAGGGAGACATACAATAATACATAATATATATATATATATATATATATATATATATATATATATATATATATATATATATATATATATATATATATATATATATTCTTGCCATTTCCCGTGTGAGCAAAGCACCGTCAAGGGCAGACGAGTTAGAGGGAAAATTCTTGACTCCACTCGTTCCCGCCCCACAAACTCGACGTGTTCGACACACAGGAAATGCGTGGGCAATAGTCTCTCTCCCCTACCCTCAGGCATATATATATATATATATATATTTATTTTATTTTTCCACACATATACGCCTTATCCCGCGTTAGCGAGGTAGCGCTAGGAAACAGACGAAAGAATGGCGCAACCCACCCACATACACATGTATATACATACACGTCCACACACGCACACATACATACATACCTATACGTTTCAACATATACATATATATACATACACAGACATATACATATATACACATGTACATAATTCATAATTGCTGCTTTTATTCATTCTCGTCGCCACCCTGCCACACATGAAATGATAACCCTCTCCCCCCGCATGCGCGCGAGGTAGCGCTAGGGAAGACAACAAAGGCCACATTTGTTCACACTCAATCTCTAGCTGTCATGTATAATGCACCGAAACCACAGCTCCTTTCCGCATCCAAGCCCCACACAACTTTCCACGGTTTACCCCATATGCTTCACATGCCCTGGTTCAATCCATTGACAGCACGTCGACCCTGGCATACCACATCGTTCCAATTCACTCTATTCCTTGCACGCTTTTTACCCTCCTGCATGTTCAGGCCCCGATTACTCAAAATCTTTTTCACTCCATCTTTCCACCTCCAATTTGGTCTCCCACTTCTCCCAGTTCCCTCCACCTCTGACACATATATCCTCTTGGTCAATCTTTCCTCGCATTCTCTCCATGTGACCAAACCATTTCAAAACACCCTCTTCTGCTCTCTCAACCACACTCTTTTTTATGACCACACATCTCTCTTACCCTTTCATTACTAACTCGATCAAACCACCTCACACCACATATTGTCTTCAAACATCTCATTTCCAGCACATCCATCCGGAATCATTATTCCTTCAAACATAACCATTTTTGCTTTCAAAGATAACGTTCTCGACTTCCACACATTTTTCAACGCTCCCAGATCTTTCGCCTCCTCCCCTACCCTATGATTCACTTCCGCTTCCATCTTCTGCCAAATCCACTCCCAGATATCTAAAACACTTCACTTCCTCCAGTTTTTCTCCTTTTAAACTTACCTCCCAACTGACTTGTCCCTCAACCCTACTGTACCTAATAACCTTGCTCTTATTCACATTTACCCTCGGCTTTCTTCTTTCACACAATTTACCAAACTAAGTCACCAGCTTCTGCTGTTTCTCATCCGAATCAGTCAACAGCGCTGTATCATCAGCGAACAACTGGCTCACTTCCCAAGCTCTCTCATCCACAACAGACTGCATACTTGCCCCTCTTTCCAAAACTCTTGCATTCACCTCCCAAACAACCCAATCCATAAACAAATTAAACAGCCACGGAGACATCACGCACCCCTGCCGCAAACCGACATTCACTGAGAACCAATCACTTTCTTCCTACACGTACACATGCCTTACATCCTCGATAAAAACTTTTCACTGCTTCTAACAACTTGCCTCCCAAACCATACAGTCTTAATATCTTCCACAGAGCATCTCTATCATATGCCTTCTCCAGATCCATGAATGCTACATACAAATCCATTTGCTTTTCTTAGCATTTCTCACATACATTCTTCAAGGCAAACACCTGAACCACGAATCCTCTATCACTTCTGAAACCACACTGCTCTTCCTCAATCTGATGCTCTGTATATACCTTCACCCTCTCAATCAATACCCTCCCATATGATTTCCCAGGAATACTCAACAAACTAATACCTCTGTAATTTGAGCACTCACTTTTATCCCCCTTGCCTTTGTACAATGGCACTATGCACGCATTCCACCAATCCTCAGGCACCTCACCATGAGTCATACATACATTAAATAACCTTACCAACCAGCCAACAATACAGTCGCCCCCTTTTTTAATAAATTCCACTGCAATACCATCCAAACCCGCAGCCTTGCTGGCTTTCATCTTCCGCAAAGCTTTTACTACCTCTTCTTTGTTTACCAAATCATTCTCCCTAACCCTCTCACTTTGCACACCACCTCGACCAAAACTCCCTATATCTGCCACTCTATCATTAAACACATTCAACAAACCTTCACAATACTCACTCCATCTCCTCACATCACCACTACTTGTTATCACCTCCTCATTAGCCCCCTCCACTGATGTTCCCAATTGTTCCCTTGTGCGCACTTTACTTACCTCCCTCCAAAACATCTTTTTATTCTCCCTAAAATTTAATGACACACTCACCCCAACTCTCATTTGCCCTCTTTTTCACCTCTTACACCTTTCTCTTGACCTCCTGCCTCTTTCTTTTATACATCTCCCACTCATTTGCATTATTTCCCTGGAAAAATCGTCCAAATGCCTCTCTTCTCTTTCACTAACAATCTTACTTCTTCATCCCACCACTCACTACCCTTTCTAATCTGCCCACCTCCCACGCTTCTCAGGCCATAAGCATCTTTTGCACAAGCCATTACTGTTTCCCTAAATACATCCCATTCCTCCCCCACTCCCCTTACGTCCTTTGTATTTACCTTTTTCCATTCTGTACTCAGTTTCTCCCCTCACACAAGTCTCCTTCCCAAGCTCACTTACTCTCATCACTCTTTTCACCCCAACATTCTCTCTTCTTTTTGAAAACCTCTACACTTCTTCACTTTCGCCTCCACAAGATAATGATCAGACATCCCTCCAGTTGCACCTCTCAGCACATTAACATCCAAAAGTCTCTCTTTCGCGGGCCTGTCAATTAACATGTAATCCAGTAACGCTCTCTGGCCATCTCTCCTACTTACATACGTATGCTTATGTATATCTCTTTTTAAACTAGGTATTCTCAATCACCAGTCCTTTTTCAGCACTTAATGTACAAGCTCTTCACCATTTCCATTTACAACACTGAACACCCCATGTACACCAATGATTCCCTCAACTGCCATATATATATATATATATATATATATATATATATATATATATATATGGCAGGGATAATATATATATATTATCCCTGGGGATAGGGGAGAAAGAATACTTCCCACGTATTCCCTGCGTGTCGTAGAAGGCGACTAAAAGGGAAGGGAGCGGGGGGCTGGAAATCCTCCCCTCTCGTTTTTTTTTTCTTTCTTTTTTAATTTTCCAAAAGAAGGAACAGAGAAGGGGGCCAGGTGAGGATATTCCCTCAAAGGTCCAGTCCTCTGTTCTTAACGCTACCTCGCTGTCGCGGGAAATGGCGAATAGTATGAAAAAAAAAATATAAATATATATATTATATATATATATATATATATATATATATATATATATATATATATATATATATATATATATATATATATATATGTGTGTGTATATAGTGTGTAATGAGATTGTCCAAGGCAATCTTGGACAATCGCATGTTTACCAAATGGCGTCCTAGCTACGTCCCTTCCTTGTATATCAACTGACTGTTATATTTCTCTCTTGTGTTTCCTCTGATGTGATCATCACACGAAAGTGCACTTGGGAACTTATCGTATTTCATTATCCGTGTAGACTCGTAGGAATATACTTGATCACGCGCAAAACTGTGATCCTTTCCAAATTATTATATATATATATATATATATATATATATATATATATATATATATATATATATATATATATATATATATATATATATTTTTTTTTTTTTTTTCATACTATTCGCCATTTCCCGCGACAGCGAGGTAGCGTTAAGAACAGAGGACTGTGGAAGAAGAAAGTTAAGAGTAAATGTGAATAAGAGCAAGGTTATTAGGTACAGTAGGGTTGAGGGTCAAGTCAATTGGGAGGCGAGTTTGAATGGAGAAAAACTGGAGGAAGTGAAGTGTTTTAGATATCTGGGAGTGGATCTGGCAGCGGATGGAACCATGGAAGCGGAAGTGGATCATAGGGTGGGGGAGGGGGCGAAAATTCTGGGGGCCTTGAAGAATGTGTGGAAGTCGAGAACATTATCTCGGAAAGCAAAAATGGGTATGTTTGAAGGAATAGTGGTTCCAACAATGTTGTATGGTTGCGAGGCGTGGGCTATGGATAGAGTTGTGCGCAGGAGGATGGATGTGCTGGAAATGAGATGTTTGAGGACAATGTGTGGTGTGAGGTGGTTTGATCGAGTGAGTAACGTAAGGGTAAGAGAGATGTGTGGAAATAAAAAGAGCGTGGTTGAGAGAGCAGAAGAGGGTGTTTTGAAGTGGTTTGGGCACATGGAGAGAATGAGTGAGGAAAGATTGACCAAGAGGATATATGTGTCGGAGGTGGAGGGAACGAGGAGAAGAGGGAGACCAAATTGGAGGTGGAAAGATGGAGTGAAAAAGATTTTGTGTGATCGGGGCCTGAACATGCAGGAGGGTGAAAGGAGGGCAAGGAATAGAGTGAATTGGAGCGATGTGGTATACCGGGGTTGACGTGCTGTCAGTGGATTGAATCAAGGCATGTGAAGCGTCTGGGGTAAACCATGGAAAGCTGTGTAGGTGTGTATATTTGCGTGTGTGGACGTATGTATATACATATGTATGGGGGGGGTTGGGCCATTTCTTTCGTCTGTTTCCTTGCGCTACCTCGCAAACGCGGGAGACACAGACAAAGTATAATAAATATAATATATATATATATATATATATATATATATATATATATATATATATATATATATTATAGGCATATGATAGAGTTGATAGAGATGCTCTGTGGAAGGTATTAAGAATATATGGTGTGGGTGGAAAGTTGTTAGAAGCAGTGAAAAGTTTTTATCGAGGATGTAAGGCATGTGTACGTGTAGGAAGAGAGGAAAGCGATTGGTTCTCAGTGAATGTAGGTTTGCGGCAGGGGTGTGTGTGATGTCTCCATGGTTGTTTAATTTGTTTATGGATGAGGTTGTTAGGGAGGTAAATGCAAGAGTTTTGGAAAGAGGGGCAAGTATGAAGTCTGTTGGGGATGAGAGAGCTTGGGAAGTGAGTCAGTTGTTGTTCGCTGATGATACAGCGCTGGTGGCTGATTCATGTGAGAAACTGCAGAAGCTGGTGACTGAGTTTGGTAAAGTGTGTGGAAGAAGAAAGTTAAGAGTAAATGTGAATAAGAGCAAGGTTATTAGGTACAGTAGGGTTGAGGGTCAAGTCAATTGGGAGGCGAGTTTGAATGGAGAAAAACTGGAAGAAGTGAAGTGTTTTAGATATCTTGGAGTGGATCTGGCAGCGGATGGAACCATGGAAGCGGAAGTGGATCATAGGGTGGGGGAGGGGGCGAAAATTCTGGGGGCCTTGAAGAATGTGTGGAAGTCGAGAACATTATCTCGGAAAGCAAAAATGGGTATGTTTGAAGGAATAGTGGTTCCAACAATGTTGTATGGTTGCGAGGCGTGGGCTATGGATAGAGTTGTGCGCAGGAGGATGGATGTGCTGGAAATGAGATGTTTGAGGACAATGTGTGGTGTGAGGTGGTTTGATCGAGTGAGTAACGTAAGGGTAAGAGAGATGTGTGGAAATAAAAAGAGCGTGGTTGAGAGAGCAGAAGAGGGTGTTTTGAAGTGGTTTGGGCACATGGAGAGGATGAGTGAGGAAAGATTGACCAAGAGGATATATGTGTCGGAGGTGGAGGGAACAAGGAGAAGAGGGAGACCAAATTGGAGGTGGAAAGATGGAGTGAAAAAGATTTTGTGTGATCGGGGCCTGAACATGCAGGAGGGTGAAAGGAGGGCAAGGAATAGAGTGAATTGGAGCGATGTGGTATACCGGGGTTGACGTGCTGTCAGTGGATTGAATCAAGGCATGTGAAGCGTCTGGGGTAAGCCATGGAAAGTTGTGTAGGTATGTATATTTGCGTGTGTGGACGTATGTATATACATGTGTATGGGGGGGGTTGGGCCATTTCTTTCGTCTGTTTCCTTGCGCTACCTCGCAAACGCGGGAGACAGCGACAAAGTATAAAAAAAGAAATATATATATATATATATATATATATATATATATATATATAGATAGATAGATAGATAGATAGATAGATAGATAGATAGAGAGAGAGAGAGAGAGATCTGATGTCCTCCAACAGTAAGGATTCGAACCCAATACCGTTAGAAGTCCCAACTGCTGTATAGATGTGAGACATGTGCAACAGATGAGGATATTCGTAGGAGGAAGGATGTAATGGAAATGAAATGTTTGACTGAGTAATTAATAAAAATGCAAGAAACTTGGCGAGAGAGAGAGAGAGAGAGAGAGAGAGAGAGAGAGAGAGAGAGAGAGAGAGAGAGAGCTGAAAGAGTTGTGTCGAAATGATTGGACATTTGGAGAAACTGAGTGAGGAGAGGTTGACAAAGAAGATACATGTTTCAGAGTGGATGGAACAAGGGGTATAGGGAGACCTATTTGGAGATGGAAGGACGGAGTGAAAATGATTGAGTGATTGGGGACTGAACATGCAGAAGGGTGAAAGGCTTGCACGGGAGAAAGTGAACTGGAACAATGTGGGACACTTGTGAAGTGGTTATGGGAAACCGTGAACAGGTTTGTGGGGCCTGGTTGTCCATGGAGAGCTGTGGTTTCATACATTGCACATGACAGAAATGTGATTTGAGCAAATTTGGCCTTTCTTCGTCTGCTCCTTACGCTACCTCGTTAATGCGATAAACAGCGATCAAATATATATATATATATATATATATATATATATATATATATATATATATATATATATATATATATATATATAGGTGTGTTTGATGATAGCGTGGCAGATATAGGGTGTTTTGGTCGAGGAGGTGAGCGAAGTGAGGGTCAGGGAGAATGGTTTGGTAAACAGAGAAGAGGTAGTAAAAGCTTTGCAGATGATGAAAGCCGGCAAGGAGGCGGGTTTGGATTGTACTGCAGTGGAATTCATTAAAAAAAAAAAGGGGGTGACTGTGTTGTTGACTGGTTGGTAGGGATATTCAATGGATGTATGGTTCATGGTGAAGTGGCTGAGGACTGGCAGAAAGCATGCGTAGTGCCAGTGTACAAAGGCAAAGGGGATAAAGGTGAGTGTTCAAATTACAGAGGTATAAGTTTGTCGAGTATTCCTGGTAAATTGTATGGGAGGGTATCGACAGAAAGGGTAAAGGCATGTACAGAGCATCAGATTGGGCAAGAGCAGAGTGGTTTCAGAAGTGGTAGAGGATGTGTGGATCAGGTGTTTGCTTTGAAGAATGTATGCGAGAAATACTTAGAAAAACACATGGATTTGTATGTCGCATTTATAAATCTGGAGAAGGCATATGATAGTGGAAGATATTAAGAATATATAGTGTGAGAGCAAGTTGTTAGAAGCAGTGAAAAGTTTTTATCTAGGATGTAAGGCATGTGTACGTGTAGGAAGAAAGTGATGGGTTCCCAGTGAAAGTTAGTTTGCGGCAGGGGTGCGTGATGTCTCCATAGTTGTTTAACTTGTTTATGAATGGGGTTGTTAGGGAGGTGAACGCAAGAAATTTGGAGAGAGGGGCAAATATGCAGTCTGTTGTGGATGAGAGGGCTTGGGAAGTGAGTCAGTTGTTCTCTGATGATACAGCGCTTATAGCTGATTCGTGTGAGAAACTGCAGAAGTTGATGACCGAGTCTGGTAGTGTGTGAAGGTTGGTGACAGTTTGGTACAGTGCGTGAAAGAAGAATGCTGAGAGTAAATGTGAATAAGAGAAAGGTTATTAAGTTCAGTAGGGTTGAGAAACAAGTTGATTAAGAGGTAAGTTTGAATGGAGAAAACTGGAGGAAATGAAGTGTTTTAGGTATCTGGGAGTGGATTTAGAAGCAGATGAAACCATGGAACCGGAAGAGAGTTACTGGGGAGAGGAGGGGGCGAAGGTTTTGGGAGCATTGAAGAATGTGTGGAAAACCAGAACGTTGTCTCAGAGAGCAAAAATGGGTATGTTTGAAGGAGTATACGGTTGCGAGACACGGGCTATAGAAAGGGCTGTGCGGAGGAGGGTGGATGTGTTGGAATTGAAAGGTTTGTGGACAATATGTGGTGTGAGGTGGTTTGATCGAGTAAGTAATAAAAGGGTAAGGGAGATGTGTCGTAATAGAAAGAGTATGGTTGAGAGAGCAGAAGAGGGTGTATTAAAATGGTTTGACCACATGGAGAGGATTAGTGAGGAAAGATTGACGAAGATGTGTATGTCAGAGATGGAGGGAACGAGGAGAAATGGGAGACCAAATTGGAGGTGGAAGGATGGAGTGAAAAAGATTTTGAGCGATCGGGGCCTGAACATACACGAGGGTGAAAAGCGTGCAAGGAATAGAGTGAATTGGAACGATGTGGTATACCGGGGTCGCCGTGCGTCAATGGATTGAACCAGGGCATGTGAAGCGTCTGGGGTAAACCAAGGAAAGTTCTGTGGTGCCTGGATGTGGAAAGGGAGCTGTGGTTTCAGTGCATTACATATGACAGCTAGAGACTGAGTGTGAACGAATGTGGCCTTTGTTGTCTTTTCCTAGAGCTACCTCGCGAGCGCGGGGGGAAGGGGATGCCATTTCATTTGCGGAGGGGTGGCAATAGAAATGGATGAAGGCAGCAAGTACGACTATGTACATGTGCATATATGTATATGTCTGTTTATGTATATGTATGTATACGTTGAAATGTATAGGTATGTACATGTGTGTGTGTGGGCGTTTATATATATACATGTGTATATGGGTGGGTTGGGACATTCTTTCGTCTGTTTCCTTGCTGTACCTCGCTAACGCAGGAGACAGCGACTAAGTATAATATATATATATATATATATATATATATATATATATATATATATATATATATATATATATATATATGGTATGCATGAGGTTAAGACGACATATATGCAAATCTAAGAGATTGGTCAACACGCGTTAAACATTCCCTATAATACGTATATTGGTGAAATAAAAACAATCACATTAACGCCTATATTACCGACATACAAACTTACGACTTGAGGATCAACACTGACAACATTAACAAGCAAGACAAACGAAAATGTGATGCGCGAGATCACTCAGCCTAGCATTGTAGCCCACGTAAGTATCATCATGAGATTTGACGCAGCTGTTCACGACATGGTGATAACCCTCGGCTGACGCAATACTCTGGGAAACATACTGGCTTCACTGCCAGATAATATGACTAAGTTTTTCTTGCGTACGTCACACAGCCTGAATTCCTGAGTTCTTACGTTGTGTGTTTGAAACATTCTAACACTCCCAATGACAGCCTCTTAGAAAAACGCCTCAAGCAAAGAATATGAAAGGGACGTTATTGGAACTTCAAAATCCAAAGAGACGAAAAGAGACAGCCAGGAGGAGCGATAAGCGAAGTGGCGTCTCTGTTGCAACAGCCGCGTGACGGGCGCCCCTCGCATGGGTGGGTGGGACGCCACCACCGACCATAACCAACACTGCGCAGTATTCCTCCGCCCATCACGGGAATTCCCCCCAAACATCCCCGTCACACAGGTCGCATGATGGACTGTATTTACCGAGTGTACGAGAACCTCCTGCAACAAGCGCTAGACCGCTAAACTGTGATCAAGGATGCCGTGTAGTTAACACTGGCTGTTGTGGTTCGGCCATCCTCAAGCCTCCACTTGGTACGGCATTACATAATGCATACAGTAAACTCACTGACTCGATGACAGTGCTAGGTGACAGACACCTTCGTATTTTCCAAAGACATACGCGTCAGTGTAAGTAATCAGGATCTGTTCGTTAGTTCACAAATTTCCATGTGATCCAATGAATTATCGAGCAAGAATAAAAGATACCAGTGTTATGTTCTACCTCCACCCCTTACACATTAAAGGGTGTCTAATCAGCCCATAGGCCTATCAAAACAGATAACTCTGAAATAACAGGTGTTAAGAGAGATTTGGGCTTGACAGATTCCCTTACTATCTGGTTAACATCTGACAGCCGTAATGATACACCTAATTTTCCCTTCTTCTCAAGCTCGTCAAATACCAAACATAAGAATCTATAAGAATATATCTATAACAGCAAAATAAACATGGCTCTCTTGTAACATAAATAATGCCATTTATTCTTGATACATAAATCTCAATTTAATAAACATCACTGGCAAATTCACTGGCCTCAATTTTTAAACATAAGAGTTTGAAATGACCGAGATGAGTACAGATTACATCATATATTTACCAACTGCTTTCTATCACAATCACATTTACCTATAAAGGCCATTCCTGAGAGAAAGAGGCTTGACCTTGGCCATCTTCCAGTTTCTATACAATTTCTCAAAGAAAACTAGACATAATGGGTAACGATAACATTTATGGGTAACCAGGGGAGATAACTGTAACACCAGTCTGTGCGTGCAGACACACTGGGCACAAATCAGATGTGATAACGGCATTTTCCATTTTGCTTCACTCACTGTGACTGCACAGATACATATCTCGATCACTGAGCAAGACGAGCAGAACGAACATTCAAGGATTACCATTGGTGGCTAGTGGTCTGTTCCTGGACGCCCTGCCCCCGGGAGCACTGGCCATGCACAACAAACACGCCGTCATTCACTTCCCTGTTTTGTCTTTGATCACGCAATTTATCTCCAAAATAATCTGTACAAACCTTCTTCGTCTAATTTCTTGAAGTTTAATCAATCCGATCTTTCGGTCGTATTTCTACGGTTATGTACAACATATCAAACGATTAATCATTAACAAAACTGACCAGCCAGTGATGATATATTGTCAAATAAGCGAATGTAATATCATTCCTGCCACTCATACCATCACTCATCATCGTCTTCAGCACAGAGAGGCGACGATCAAACATATATTAAACTGAACAAAACTAATTTCACTTGACCCTCAACAAAAGCATCACCACCGCACTTTATAAACTTAAATTCGCTCGAGTCTGGACAAACACACACTCACTTGATTCTCGAGGCACACAACTTCAACACACCCTCACCTCACCACACCCTGAACACCACTGGTGCATCATCTGAACCTTAGTGATCAGGTCAGAAGACCACCTTGATCACTTCATCTTCACTAAATACACGACACTGTTGACGTTTGACCTTTGAGAGTCAAGTGGAAAATTCTGGTTTTGTGAAGATGCGCCAAACCTGACTCGCGTGGGTCGGGTCAAACGTATCTTTATTAAACCAGGTTTAGGATACCAATGTCGGCATGACAACCAGAAATATGAAACAAAAATAATGCTTTCCTTCTACATAGAGGAGAAAAAAATATATGGAAGGAAACTACTAAAACAAAATAAACTAATTTTGTAAAATCAAAACTAACCTCCATAGTATTACTGATGATATATTCAGCGAGCGGCAACCTAATGACCAGGTTTGGTTCCTGTTGCCAGGTGCCAGCGAGTGTCGTCCTCGGAGCTACGGGTCGGACAGCGTCGTGTGCGTGTGTGACGCCCTCCACTGTGACCTGCCGGGCCCCGTCACCTTCCCCGACCCCGGCCACTACACCGTCGTCACCTCCTCCAGGGAGGGACTCAGGTTCCACAGCCAGACCCACCATTTAGATGACCATCCAGCTGTTGGTGAGTTTCGCTTAACAATGACAAATTTTTACTAATAAAAGGAAAATTACCCCAGCTTCAACATTTCCCTCAGCCATATACATAAATAGGAGCCATAATGACGACCTACAACACCCTGTGAGAAGATAAGTAATCAATGCGTCAACCACTTTGTCTCAAAACCACCTTAGGGTAGTTCAGGGTAGTTAACTGTAGTATCGAGTTTTTTTCCTGTAAAACAAAAGTCGTTGGACATACCGATAATCAAAGAAATTAGTTTAAGAAGGAAAAGCTATTCAGTTATAAAACTGATTAATTTTATCACGCTGACCTCCTGTCTGCCTGGCTCTCGTATAAAACGACCTATAAACCAACCCTCGCCAGCAGCAGTCTTCCACTCTCTTCCAAGGGATTTCATGTCTATGGTTATATCCTTATAAGTGATTCTTTAGGTATCTTCTATATTTCCTTGCTCTCCCCTGGTTTGTCTTTGTCAAGATTTTCGTTAAATGTTATTCATTTATGTGCGCATACACTGCTTCCCGTCATGTACAGTAGACTGGTTCAAGTCTACCATGGTAAATTAAGCGATTCACCGTATCGTTCAAGTCAGCGAAATATTGACAGAAATGAGGAGAACCGAAGTGTTAGCAGCAGGGCAGTCTACTGGGTTGAGGTGGTCAGAATTTAACTTGTCACTCGCGCCTATGTAGGTCAACACTATGGAACACAGACGTATGGATAACAGACTGCATGAAAAGAGCAAAAACATAACACTAGTTTATGCATTCGATCGATTCAGCCTCAAAATCATGTTTAGTGTAACAATTAAAGGTTTTCAGTTCATTACTGGCACAAACGAAAGTGATGCTATTTATTCACATCATCTCGTTCTTCTTTGAAAATTGTCGTGCTAGATTTTGTTGCAATATCGTTCACTGAATCACTAAAATAAATACCAAAGTTACTGTTCCGTGAGGCAGCAAGTCACAGTCAGGGTTGCCAAATATGTCTTCCAATTTCTCTAAAATGAGGAAAGCTTTACCGCCAAATAACGTCTCGCCATCGTTTAATTTTTAACCTAAATGTAAAGAGTGAGTGTGTGTGTGTAAAGATCCGCCAAGACTAAGCTTGGCAAGGACACTTGCCAGCTTATCGGGTGTGCCATTACTGGCACAGGACTGCTCGTGTGCAACCGTAGTGTAGTGGGCTATTTAACATGGAGGTATGTGTGTTTAAAATAATGCCCTAGTCATTTTTATTTTACTACACGTTTCATATGAACTACAACTTTAACGTTTCAGAAACATTACATACAAATCTCTATTTTCATCATGTATTACCCTGGGTCTTCTTGTTCATAGGTCCCATGTAAAACTGAGAGGGTCAAACCTCTTAACTACCTTGGCGAACCAACATTCCGGACTACGTGCGAGTGTGGAAGACACAGACACTGATATTCATCAACTGTATTACTGAACACTGACATAAAATTCGACTGCTAGGATAGGTCAGGTTTGGTGGTGATAGTGGAAGTTAAGACGAGGTGCAGATCGACCAAGAGAGGATTGAGCAGACAAGAAGTTAGTGGAGGTATGCAGTGTTATCAGCATATGAATGTATTTAGCTATCTACTGAAGAAAGGAAATGGCAGATAAAAGAACCTAATTAGAGTGCACAAGACAGAAAGTGTTGATAGGAAAAAGAGGAGAGGTAGATCGACCAGACAAATGGGAAAGGTAGATCGACCAGACAAATGGGAGGTAGATCGACCAGACAAATGGGAAAGGCAGATCGACCAGACAAATGGGAGAGGTAGATCGACCAGACAAATGGGAAAGGTAGATCGACCAGACAAATGGGAAAGGCAGATCGAGCAGACAAATGGGAGAGGTAGATCGACCAGACAAATGGGAAAGGTAGATCGACCAGACAAATGGGAAAGGTAGATCGACCAGGCAAATGGGGACAGGTAGATCGACCAGACAAAAAGGAGGGAAGGATGCAAAATAACCATTCAGTGATGATGGCAAGACATTTGCAATATAAGAAGGATATCACAAGTGGATCTTGTCTTGAAAAATAAGGTATATCCAGGCTGCTCCAAGGTGGGTCAGGTTTTTACAAATTTCTAAAAATGTTCCATTTAATGTTTATTAATTCCGCATCATCCCTGAACTTTTTTCACCATTCCACAAATGATATTTATTACAGTATAACAAAATATAGTGATCGAAATAATTTTCCACTCAGATTTTTCCCATCTTTAGCATTATATTAATCGTTCTGTTAATATAAAGAAAAAATGAGTGGGACTTGAGTAAATAATTACCTAGTACAGTGTGTGGTGAGGAACACGGCATCCGGGGGCACTAATGTTCATCTGAATAACATTAAACGTGTGTCTTATGTAGATATGATCTTGAGAGCTAAATCATGAACAGTGGGTGCTTCATCTTTGTCAGTCTCGTTTGGTTATAAACCTTTGTATGCAAATATCATTAGAAACGTCACAGTCAGATGCAATCCCTTAATTCAGATAAACATTCTACCTAAGACAATACACAAAAACTAATTGTTAGAAATAATTTCGAAAAAAAGCTAGATACTCGATTATTAACCACGTCCCAAATCAGGACGTAGTACATTTCAAAGCTGTATGCTTCTCTCATATATTTCCTACCCATATTTTCCTGACTGTCATCGTAAGTCGTTTATGTGTGTCAGGGTCGGTGGCGGTGGAGGTGGGGTTCGCGACGCCTCGCCAGACCATCCTTGGCTTCGGCGGCGCCTTCACCGACGCGGCCGGCATGAACATGGCCAGCCTCTCCGCCCCTGCCCAGGACCTGCTCATGAGGTCACTAACCTTCCCCTCTCTACCCAGTCACACTTTACATGTAGTCCAACACTCAGTAAGTCAGGTGACGCCCCACCACACACACACGCTCACACTATGTTCTCCTTCTCAGTAAACAAGTGCGTCCGTCGGCAGCGCAAATATTGGCCTTTGACATCCACGCTCAGTCAAACAATAATATTTTGGTTTCTTGCTCTAGTGTGGGATTATATTTGGCTTCTTCCTCTAGTGTGGGATTATATTTGGCCTCTTGCTCTAGTGTGGGATTATATTTGGTTGGTAACTATCTGAAAGCTCTAGTGTGGGATTATATTTGGATGATTACTATCTGATAACTCTAGTGTGGGATTATATTTGGATGATTACTATCTGATAGCTCTAGTGTGGGATTATATTTGGATGATTACTGTCTGATAGCTCTAGTGTGGGATTATATTTGGATGATTACTATCTGATAACTCTAGTGTGGGATTATATTTGGATGATTACTGTCTGATAACTCTAGTGTGGGATTATATTTGGATGATTACTATCTGATAGCTCGTGTGGGATTATATTTGGATGATTACTATCTGATAACTCTAGTGTGGGATTATATTTGGATGATTACTATCTGATAACTCTAGTGTGGGATTATATTTGGATGATTACTATCTGATAGCTCTAGTGTGGGATTATATTTGGATGATTACTATCTGATAACTCTAGTGTGGGATTATATTTGGATGATTACTATCTGATAACTCTAGTGTGGGATTATATTTGGATGATTACTATCTGATAGCTCTAGTGTGGGATTATATTTGGATGATTACTATCTGATAACTCTAGTGTGGGATTATATTTGGATGATTACTATCTTATAGCTCTAGTGTGGGATTATATTTGGATGATTACTATCTGATAGCTCTAGTGTGGGATTATATTTGGATGATTACTATCTGATAACTCTAGTGTGGGATTATATTTGGATGATTACTGTCTGATAGCTCTAGTGTGGGATTATATTTGGATGATTACTATCTGATAGCTCGTATGGGATTATATTTGGATGATTACTATCTGATAGCTCTAGTGTGGGATTATATTTGGATGATTACTATCTGATAGCTCGTATGGGATTATATTTGGATGATTACTATATGATAAACAGTAAAACTCTGGCATGTAAGAGGGGATTAACTATTACTTGACCAGACCAGAGAACGTCATTATTTGTGGTGTGATGTAGGTTGACAACACAACACCCACAACTACAACATTGTCATCATCACATTACAGGTCATACTTCAGCCCCGCTGGTCTGGAGTACAACCTGTGTCGGGTTCCCATCGCCGGCACCGACTTCTCCGTGAGGCCGTACTCCTACGATGACGTGGAGGGCGACCTCCTCCTCCAACACTTCGCCCTGGCCCAGGAGGACAAGCTCTATAAGGTTCGTGCAAGGATAGAGTCTGTTGGCGGTCTGGTAGAGTCGTGTATGCACGTGGTGTCGGTCTGGTAGAGGTGTGTATGTGGCGCTGGTCTGGTAGAGGTGTGTATGTGGTGCTGGTCTGGTAGAGATGTGTATGTGGTGGCAGTCTGGTAGAGGTGTGTATGTGGTGGCAGTCTGGTAGAGGTGTGTATGTGGAGGCAGTCTGGTAGAGGTGTGTATGTGGTGCTGGTCTGGTAGAGGTGTGTATGTGGTGGCAGTCTGGTAGAGGTGTGTATGTGGTGACAGTCTGGTAGAGGTGTGTATGTGGTGCCAGTCTGGCAGAGGTGTGTATGTGGTGCCAGTCTGGTAGAGGTGTGTATGTGGTGCCGGTCTGGTAGAGGTGTGTATGTGGTGACAGTCTGGTAGAGAGGTGTGTATAGGGTGGCAGTCTGGTAGAGGTGTGTATGTGGTGCCAGTCTGGTAGAGGTGTGTATGTGGTGGCAGTCTGGTAGAGGTGTGTATGTGGTGCCAGTCTGGTAGAGGTGTGCATGTGGTGGCAGTCTGGTAGAGGTGTGTATGTGGAGGCAGTCTGGTAGAGGTGTGTATGTGGTGGCAGTCTGGTAGAGGTGTGTATGTGGTGCCAGTCTGGTAGAGGTGTGTATGTGGTGGCAGTCTGGTAGAGGTGTGTATGTGGTGCCAGTCTGGTAGAGGTGTGTATGTGGTGCCAGTCTGGTAGAGGTGTGCATGTGGTGGCAGTCTGGTAGAGGTGTGTATGTGGTGGCAGTCTGGTAGAGGTGTGTATGTGGTGCCAGTCTGGTAGAGGTGTGTATGTGGTGACAGTCTGGTAGAGGTGTGTATGTGGTGGCAGTCTGGTAGAGGTGTGTATGTGGTGCCAGTCTGGTAGAGGTGTGTATGTGGAGGCAGTCTGGTAGAGGTGTGTATGTGGTGGCAGTCTGGTAGAGGTGTGTATGTGGTGACAGTCTGGTAGAGGTGTGTATGTGGTGTCAGTCTGGTAGAGGTGTGTATGTGGTGCCAGTCTGGTAGAGGTGTGTATGTGGTGCCAGTCTGGTAGAGGTGTGTATGTGGTGCCAGTCTGGTAGAGGTGTGTATGTGGTGTCAGTCTGGTAGAGGTGTGTATGTGGTGCCAGTCTGGTAGAGGTGTGTATGTGGTGCCAGTCTGGTAGACGTGTGTATGTGGCAAATATTATCCCGCTGTTTCTGTCTTCTTCTGATGGTAAATATAGTCTTCTTGTAGATGATACACTGTGATACATGACCACTTCCTGTAGTCCTGCTACACACACCTGGCCTACATGCAGGTGTTATAGTCCTGCTACACACACCTGGCCAACATGCAGGTGTTATAGTCCTGCTACACACACCTGGCCAACATGCAGGTGTTATAGTCCTGCTACACACACCTGGCCAACATGCAGGTGTTATAGTCCTGCTACACACACCTGGCCAACATGCAGGTGTTATAGTCCTGCTACACACACCTGGCCAACATGCAGGTGTTATAGTCCTGCTACACACACCTGGCCAACATGCAGGTGTTATAGTCCTGCTACACACACCTGGCCAACATGCAGGTGTTATAGACCTGCTACACACACCTGGCCAACATGCAGGTGTTATAGTCCTGCTACTCACACCTGGCCAACATGCAGGTGTTATAGTCCTGCTACTCACACCTGGCCAACATGCAGGTGTTATAGACCTGCTACACACACCTGGCCAACATGCAGGTGTTATAGTCCTGCTACACACACCTGGCCAACATGCAGGTGTTATAGTCCTGCTACACACACCTGGCCAACATGCAGGTGTTATAGTCCTGCTACACACACCTGGCCAACATGCAGGTGTTATAGTCCTGCTACACACACCTGGTCAACATGCAGGTGTTATAGTCCTGCTACACACACCTGGCCAACATGCAGGTGTTATAGTCCTGCTACACACACCTGGCCAACATGCAGGTGTTATAGTCCTGCTACTCACACCTGGCCAACATGCAGGTGTTATAGACCTGCTACACACACCTGGCCAACATGCAGGTGTTATAGTCCTGCTACACACACCTGGCCAACATGCAGGTGTTATAGTCCTGCTACACACACCTGGCAAACATGCAGGTGTTATAGACCTGCTACACACACCTGCAGGTAGTGTTAAGGATGCTGGGGATCGTTACCCAGCGATCTATTGGTCAGTATTATCTATCGGTTCGCGATCTATTGGCCAGTATTATCTATCGGTTCCCTACCTCAGCTGCCGCTGATCCTGCGGGCTCAGGAGCTGTCCCAGCGCCCCCTCCGGCTGGTCGCCTCACCGTGGTCGCCTCCATCATGGATGAAAACCAATGGCAAATTTAACGAGTCGGGACAACTGCTGGCGGAGATGTGGCAACCCTGGTCTAACTACCTCGTTAAGTAAGTGTAATTGCTTGAACGCCTCAGATGTGATTCTTTGAAGAAAATTAGGAGGAAACCTTCTAAATATCCGAGTTTAACTCATTATGGGGAAAACTGTGGCTTTAATGAGTCTGACAGATGGCCAGCATTCAAGGACTTTAAACGGAGTCCACTGCGCATGTGTCAACAGATGTTGCGTCAGCATGAGTAGCGGAAGATGATCCACGCCATACACGGTGGCTGTGGCATCATATTTATCTAAAAGTTTCGTCATTACCCTGTCGGTCAAAGAACTGCACATCATCGTAAATGAGTTTCAGCAGACGCCAATATTTGCACGGCCAGGATGACCCATGTTGACATGGAAACAACATACATTACTTTCATACATTCTGGACACAATACAGTCAGGCACATCTCCAGTTTAGCATTCAAGATTTTATACTAACTTCCAAAGTAACGCTAAGAGCTTTCCTTAATACCTTAATAACAATATTCTTCATTACAGGTGAGTAATATCACGTATCGTAGATATAAGTAGATGAAACCTACATTAAACACTAACTAGGCTATTCTTATTTGGACAGCAAATGTGTCAGTTCCCTGTGAACGTTTATGTTCATCGACCATTTAGTTTTCTCTACGAAATTATAGAACACATTTATGAGCGAGACAGTCTGGAGCGAGAGTGGTGCAACATGGCCATGTTGAAACCTGATCCAAATGCCCTATGCCATAGTGTTCGGCCTCCTTCCTCCTTCCGTGAATATTACTTTGGTCTTTGCTTCCAAGATCAGGTTGCCTGTGCGTCCCCGCCATTCGCTGGATCACTCGACAAACTGCTGTGTCACACGACTAATATGCTGCCATAAGTAACGCAATTGTTCATCTTCCTCCTGTCTTGCCTAACATCCACGACCTGACCCTTTTATCAAACGTAATTTTTCCACCTTCTTTCCTCACCTCTATTTCTCTATTCCCTTTCCGAGTCCAGTTAAAACATGATCTCAGTTTGGACTTCTGTCCGTGATCAGAGCCTCCAACATAAATTAAAGTAGTGGTGCCATGTTTTGGGAAGGAAGGTTTGAGGCCGGGCGGAAAGTGAACGGAGGGATGTTGACGTTAATATTTCGATTTTCTTTTTATATGGAATGTCGTTGGCTGTTCTTGATGTCTGTACACATACTTCAGAGAATATACTGTATTACTACACAGGTTTGTGGAGGAGTACGAGAATGCCGGCGCCAAGCTGTGGGGCCTGACCACACAGAACGAACCCCTGACTGGCTTCAACCCGGTGAGTCTTGGGTGCTCTCCTGAGAACCCGTGTTTCTGGCAGATGGAAGGTGCACTTGCCTCACACTGCCATTGTCTGATTCAGTACTTAATGCTCTCTGAAATATCAGGAGTCCTCTTATCACCTCTAGTTATAATAATGTACCACAAGTTTAGCCTGGGCCTAAGTTTTCCCATGTCTAACATTATTTTGGATCGTAGGGTAACAGACGAACCACAGTCTTCCATTCTCCGGATGACATCACTAGCTTCCCCTACTAACTACCCTCCTAACTTAATGCCAGAGCTACAGGCATAGTGATAATGTATGAGGTCCTAGAGTTATGTTCAGCATCTGAAGGCTTTACAAATCTATAAGTTGGCGGGTGTAGCTTTAAAGTCGACAGCTTTAATGACCCTACCAGTTGATAGGCCTAAAGTCCAACCAAAGAAATTCAAGCTGGTCTTAACCTGGCTTAATTACTCTCAACCTTACAACGTATAAGACGAAATAAAAGGCATACCTCAAGAGCTGGTATATTACCAGAGACATGAAGGATCATACGCGGTGGGGCGGGTGGTTGGAACTAGTGATATCAGCCAGGGAGGGGGTTGGAGGAAGATGTGGCGACACTCTACCTTAAGGTGGTGAGCAACCCTGTCTTGCTGTCGTTATGTTGGCTTGCTGACGTGCGGTACGGACGGACTCTGGCTATATGTGTGTGTTCACCATGAACACTGGACTTATCGTTGATCTAAATGTGTATATCTTCTATTACTATCTCTAAAATAGCATGGATTTACTCCTCGTGTGAACTGGCTATATAACAGATCCTACTGCAAGATTTCGCGAAAAAAAAAAAAAAAATGATATCCAAGCTAAGTAATGAGTTATTCTTTTCCACACAAAGAGATCTATGGAATATTTCCTACAACATTCATACCGTTCGTTAGTAACTATGTACGTAATTATCAAAACTTGATTTTAAAAACATGCATTAAAAACTAAATCATTATAAATGCCATATCTTATCCAGCATTTATCGCTGGCTCCATTGGTTATCTTTCTTAACATAGACTTGCCTGTCATTAAAAGCATGCTATCTTCCCAACACTGTCTGTTACTGACCCACAAATACATTCGTATGTCGACCCTAAGTTCCTAGTCCTGTGACGATTCCCTCAAGGATTCACCTAGCAGCCACCCTCCATCCAGGGCTCCACCATACTCCTTAGTGACATAAATCCAAGCCATCAGCACTGATCACTGCTGATTATCTGATGCGAACCAGAACTACGCCTGGAATACGTGTGGGTGGAGTGCAGAGGATATGCGAGACTGGATCAAGGACAGTCTGGGCCCCGCGCTGAGGGATGCTGGTCTAGGGCGTCTCAAGCTCATGGTAAACGATAACAGCCGCACCTCCTTGCCATGGTACCCCGAGGCGGTAAGTAAAGCCCCCCCTGCTCTCTAGTTCCCAGTGAGGAACACTCACACGAGTGTTCCTCTATAACTGAATACCTTCATCCCACTGACGTGTATACTCGTACCACAAAAACGTATTATGAAGACTAACCTTCAATATGGAACACGTACGAGGACACTCAGTGTTCACACATGTCCTGTTGTGTGGTAGATGTTGGTAGACCCGGGAGCGGCGCAGTATATCGACGGCGTGGCGGTGCACTGGTACTTCGACTGGCTGGTTGGACCTGCCGTCTTAGACGAAATGCACCTCCGCTTCCCTGACAAGTTCCTACTGTACACTGAGGCTTGTGAAGGTACTTACGACACTTGCACACGCTCCATCATGTCCTACAGCAGCCAAAAGTTGTCTATTAATACACGTTGACTGATTATCAAATGTATGAGCTAAATTCTTAACAATTGTAAGCGTCGAGGACGTATGTCGTCCAGGACCAACCTAGTATGTTAGCTTTGTTAATCATGAATACATTTATGACTTCCATAAATGTCAAAATTTACTAATTTTCCAAATCAAATGGTAGTTAAAAGATGAAACGGGATAACGCTTGACCTTGTTAACAATCACAGTTCTAATTCAAAGATTTAAATGCTGCTGTACACATTATAAATTTATGTCTTAAATATGTTCTTAAAATAGTCAGACATCAGTTATTCATGAAATCAGTTCGTATTTTATTTTGCGATATAATTTCAACCTTCCATTTTCACCATCGCTGAAATAACGAGTCTAAATGATCTAGATGAGGCGCTACATGACGATTAGTGAAAGCGGAGTTGTTTATATCATCTACATCATCTGGACTAGGGTGGCTGTCCCCGGAGGACTCGAAGGTTGTGCTGGGATGGTGGGAGCGGGCAGAGTCCTACGCCACCAACATCCTTGAGGTAAGACCAGCTAGTCAGCGAGACGGCGTCATTGTACGAGAAAGGCAGTCATCCTAGTTGCTATACAGGGACAACAGGTATTGCTAATAATGGTAGGTATACGAAAACTATCATTTCTTTCAGTTCCAGTACTGTCCTGTGTTATCTCAATCACGCACTTACAACATAAAGTTACTTGACCAAAAGCTCTATAAACTTTGCGGTTGGAAAAAGGTCGGTTTCGCAGCACCTAAGGACGCAACGGCTTGGTTCTTGGCAGGCGATTTATTTATCACGATTTTCCTGACGAATCTTAACGCTTCACGGTGAGTTACGGGCCGACCTTGCGTGTTCCGGATGTGGACACTGTCTGTACAGATGATACAGAGTCTGGTCGCTTGGCAACAACCTCTGCTGTACCTTGCCCTACTCTCCATCTCGATGATTCGTGCCAGACCCGTAATCACGGTTGACGCAATCGGTGCAACGCACTGACGGAACCCTCAACATATACCAAGAATAGAAGTGATTTTTCTCTCTGAAATATTCATAGATTTCAGTCGTCTGATTAAATCAGACTGACCCATCATACACTAGACTCAGAAGGACGATTTTTTTTCTTTTTAAACAGAGAAGCAAATCATTTAGCGTTCGCTATTTTCATTCTAATCTGAAATTTCAATGTTACAAAAAATAATACAAAGTACAACTTCATGAACTAGCGGTATATTTCGACAAGTCGTCAGCTACTTTAGATTTTTCTCGTTCAAAAAAATTATATTCTAGAAATTTTGGAACTAAGTAATGACGGAGCCCTTCTAAGAAAGCTGCTCATCACGCCCAAGGAAACTTAAAATTACTGTCCCACTGAGGCTATATAACCCATCTTACAACGTAGCCTTGAAAACCTTAAGATCTGGATTTGTGCTAAATGTACGTGCTGTGTAGTAAGCTGCGTTGTAAGACAACAGTTGTCTAAATTTTTTCACATCGGATCAGGTCATCTTTTAAGGAATCATCACAGCATGAGGAGATCATATATCAGAAGGGCCCATTCATGTGCGTGGAGATAGATAATAACTATAATGATGACAGGAAGTTCATAAGAAATATTACTTCACACTGTCACACTAAAAGGGGCATTAAGGGCCTAGTTTCTAAGGGCCAAAATATTTTCTTGATCTTGAGCACTGGGTACGAAGGAAGGGCCTACTGGGAGAACTGTCTTACTAATGAATATGTTGAAATATGTCCTACGTCGGATTGTAATGGTGATGACTCCTTTCCGAGCATCTTAACACCGCACAGACTAAGCTTATATCATAAGACTGCGATTAATGAGTAACGGAGTAACAAATGAAGAAACTACCATGACCAGCTAGAAAATAGCATTTCCTATGGGAGAGAGAGAGAGAGAGAGAGAGAGAGAGAGAGAGAGGAGGAGGAGGAGCTCTTCAAAGAATTCCCGAGTCGTTATATGCTGTCGTCTGGCCCAACTAATTACCGTACTTACGAGAGAAAATCAACCGCGACAAAGATTGAGTAATAATCTAGTAACTTTTGTTCTTCCGTTCGTCTTGACAATTATAGATTCGGATTAAAACAGCCCGACTTACCTCTGAAGTTCATATACCGTGCTGGAGCAGTGCATAAATGCTTCGGGAAGTTCTATTATGCTAAGCTATGGTGAGATCCGCTCCTCCTCCATCAAAGAACGCCGCTGACGCCTTGGTAACGATACCAGACTTGTGCTTAGCCTGATCCCTTGTCTTACGACGACCTGTTGAGGTTCAAACACGAATCCGATTCAGACTCGAAGTACAGTATTCACACAGGATATAATTCAAGCTAAGTTTTTCAATCAAACTTCTTTCTTGTTTAAAAGAAATATTCTAAACCATTCTTAACTACTGTGAAACTTGTAAATTAAGCAAGAGATAAAGCAGCTTTATCTAATGCTCCTCATTTTCTAGCTGGTTCATGGGTTTTCTTGACATGGTGATGTTGCTGTCTGTCTGTTACTTGAATTTCGATGAGTAAAATAGTTCACAGCTTCTGAACTCCACGTCTACCTGCTTATATTTTGGCGAGGGAATATTCAGAAGAAACACGCACGAAATACCATTACGTTTTCCTTCATTAATTCGAAACTGTAGTCCCTCAGTAACTGGCTAACTGTGGCATTAACTAGATGCTAACAGTTTATGGACTAACTGTGGCATTGTTAACTAATGCTTACAGTTTATGGAAGAGAATGTCGACATTTACAAATAAACCGAACACCAGCAGATAATCGAACACCTGCCATGATTTTGGGGCTTGCCACTAGTGTCAGAATCAAACCCATGTAGACAACCTGTCATCACATTTCATGCCACGTATTATCATCACCGATATCTAATCAAATATCCTTCGTAACTACCTGCCCCCAAAATCACTTAACTGAAAAAAATTGATAAAGAAGTGGAAACCTTTGTCACTGATCCTCATCAATTCCTGGGAAAATGTAAGTGAAGCACA
This sequence comes from Panulirus ornatus, assembly GCF_036320965.1. NCBI lineage: Eukaryota > Metazoa > Arthropoda > Malacostraca > Decapoda > Palinuridae > Panulirus > Panulirus ornatus. Next base: position 33,704,112 of record NC_092240.1, read on the forward strand.
CGTAATCAACCATTGTCAAAACATACGTGATGAGGCATGGACCACATGCATAGTGAATGTACACATGTGTTCTTACAATTATCTTTAACGTATGAAGAAGGCGAAAGATTTTTCGGTTGGTGGATGTAGCTTACGTTGACGGTCTTAATGACCCCGATGGCAGTTGACAGGCCTAAAGCCCAAACAACCAACCACAACAGGGACAAAGTTGTCCACATACAGGTTCTCGTCACTTTTCCCCGCAGACATGTAAACACCAGCTGTTTTCCACCTACTGGGTGTGAATCATCAGTTTAACCCAACAGATATAAACCACCTGTGTTTCTCTGTGGGATGTGAATAAAGCGTGGATGTAGATAAAAAATACCTTTAGTCCTGACGGTACTGGATGTAAACAAACTTTTTTCCTACTGGATAGTAACCACAAACATTGCCTACCTAGATGTGAATCACAAAAATATACTAAATGTTAATTTTAATACTTTCGTTCTGCAAGGTAGATGTACATCAGTTTTTTCGTCCTACTGGATATGATTCACTAAGTTATGACCCTACACCATATGTACCATGATAATTGTCCCTAACAGGATGTGAACCACTACGTTGCAGGCTGGGTGGACTGGAACTTGGCGTTGGACGTGACTGGAGGACCGAACTGGGCCAACAACGAAGTTGACTCTCCCATTATCATCAATGCCGTCAGTACACCTTCCTAAAACGCTTTTTCATTTAATTACTCATTTGAGGGCTTACTTAGCACGTTATCAATTAATTCAATCGAAAACGGTGAATATCATTTTGCTTTAGGTGAAATTTACACACGAAATATTCACGACTATCAATCATTCGATGGCGTTTAAACAATTCTCCTCAGTGATATCTATATCTCCTTTATTACGTAAGCTTTACCATGCAACCCTTATGCTAGATCACATCAGGCAAGCATGGGCTGAATGACTCCATGCACAAACTAAAGCTTCAGTTGTTGGGTTATCGATCTTTTCACGTTGGTGCACGGCATTATAAATGATAGACCTGCAGATGACATTGTTGTCTATTGACATCCTTAGATACTGACCTGAACATGTTGGAGTGTGAAAGGAGTGCGCGAGATACGAGTGAATTGGAACGATGTGGTATACAGGGGCCACGGGCAGTAACTGGACTGAGTCAGTTCATGTGATGCGGCCGGGTTAAACTATGGAAAGGTCTGTGGGGCCTGGTTGTAGATAGGGAGCTGTGGTTTCGGTGTATTACACACGACAGCATGAGAATGGATGTGAGGATGAGTAGGCTTCCTCGTGCTCACCAACAGACAGCAGACGAGTTCTACAAGCAGCCGATGTTCTACGTGATGGGTCACTTCAGCAAGTTCGTGGCTCCTGGGTCCACTGTGGTCCCGTCCAGGATGTTGGAGCCAGAACACCAGAACATCCACACCGCCGCCTTCCTCCACCCAGACGGACCCACTGTCCTCGTCCTCCTCAACACGTAAGTCGTGTTAGACGTAGCATTTCGATATTTACGTTTCTTGACGTCATATTGGATGTAGTGACTCATGATGAGGGAAAGGCGGCATCACGTTCAGCTGTACCAACAAAGGAAACTGTCTAACTAGAAGTACGTGCTGAATTCGCTGACCCACAAGATAGTGACTACAGGAGAAGGGAGATAACTGATAAACATACGACTACCAATTACGAATTTCAAGAATGAATCACATGCCATTCTTTTTACCAAGCCTCTCTCTCTCTGTATTTGCCCATTTGTACAGTACTAGGAGAAAGCTCTACTACACTCCCCGGGCTCCATCGCGCGCGCGCGGGGTGTGTGTGTGTGTGTGTATGGGGGGGGAGGTGGAGGAGGAGTTATTAACCATGAAATCTGTTGGTAGTGTACCTGTAGATGTCTCTGAAGTATTTTCACTGTGCACTAGACTAGACTTCAATGACGGACACATAAGAAAATCGGGGATGGCAAACGGATTGGGAAACGCATTTTTTTTTTTTCTAACCAGACGACTACTAATAACTATCATAATCCCTAATTGGTTCAGGAAAATTCATGATACGAACTGGATCGAAATTTTGATGGTAGGTGAGGGATGGGCGGTGCGCAACGAGTCTACCGTCCTGGCCACACAGTGCGAGGATAGTATCAGATGTATGAGTTAAGACAAAGTTAATTCCACACGAAATTGTGTATGATACTTTAAAATTGTGTGGTCTCTATTGGAATATTCATTGTTAAATGATAGCAAGGAATGATATTGGTGAGAGTTCTGGAGAACAATAATCAAACTACGAAAATTATGATCGAAACGGTAGGGGAACAAATTGTCTGAGGAAGCAGTAAGCTTTACCATCAAAATCATCTTTAAAAAATGAACAGATTGTAATCATATTTATGATCTATTCAATTATCTTACAAGTGACTGACAATTTCAGGTCTGTAAGACCTTATATAAATTTAGGTGTCAAATTTTTTGTTTTCATTAACTAATAATCACAGACTGCGATATGGTTATCATAAGTGCTTTGGCAACAATATTGTAGTAAAGTCCGTATCCCATTGACTGGTGGAGTAAAGGTTATGTTGGTGTTATCATCAGAGACGAGGCGGCAGTGGAGGTGAGTGTACAGGTCGGGTTGGATGCTTTTATGAACGTTCATCTGCCCGCGAGAGCCATCCAGACGGTGTTGCTGACCCAGTAAACCCCTTCGACTCATCCATCGAAACGGTTCGGATGACTGAGCGACATCACTTCCCTCCTGCACGAAGATATGTGGTCAACAAGCTTGCTGATTCAGGTCTGCTTAACAACCCGCGGGAGTCGCTCTGAGGGCCACAGTCGCAGCTGATCTACTTTGTTTACGTTTTGTTCATAAAGATTTTACATGCCACTGTCCATGGTGCTTTTCCATAAAAATGTTCAAGGTCATGTTTTAGTATCACCCTTCTCCTTAAGCAAACAATGAGAATGCAAAGTAAATAAAATACTTGCAAAGGTGAACAAACTGCATTATTCATATCTTCAAATGACGGAATACAGTTTTCAGTTTTTTTTATTCGTCGCTTTTCCAAGAACATAACCTTAAAATTTACTACAATAAATCCTTCCCATTCCTCAACCTTTTCCACAACACATTAAACCATATATATATATATATATATATATATATATATATATATATATATATATATATATATATATATATATATCCCTGGGGATAGGGGATTAAGAATACTTCCCACGTATTCCCTGCGTGTCGTAGAAGGCGACTAAAAGGGGAGGGAGCGGGGGGCTGGAAATCCTCCCCTCTCGTTTTTTTTTTTTTTTAATTTTCCAAAAGAAGGAACAGAGGGGGCCAGGTGAGGATATTCCAAAAAAGGCCCAGTCCTCTGTTCTTAACGCTACCTCGCTAACGCGGGAAATGGCGAACAGTTTAAAAGAAAAGAAAGAAATATATATATATATATATATATATATATATATATATATATATATATATATATATATATATATATATATATATATATATATATATATTCCTATGAGTCCAAGGGGAAAATGGAACACTTATCATATTTCATTTTCCCCGTGGACTCAGGAATATCTTGATCACGCGCAAAATTGTGATCCTTTCCATACACACAGACACACAAGAGTGCTTGGGAAGTGAGTCAGTTGTTGTTCGCTGATGATACAGCGCTGGTGGCTGATTCATGTGAGAAACTGCAGAAGCTGGTGACTGAGTTTGGTAAAGTATGTGAAAGAAGAAAGTTAAGAGTAAATGTGAATAAGAGCAAGGTTATTAGGTACAGTAGGGTTGAGGGTCAAGTCAATTGGGAGGTGAGTTTGAATGGAGAAAAACTGGAGGAAGTGAAGTGTTTTAGATATCTGGGAGTGGATCTGGCAGCGGATGGAACCATGGAAGCGGAAGTGGATCATAGGGTGGGGGAGGGGGCGAAAATTCTGGGAGCCTTGAAGAATGTGTGGAAGTCGAGAACATTATCTCGGAAAGCAAAAATGGGTATGTTTGAAGGAATAGTGGTTCCAACAATGTTGTATGGTTGCGAGGCGTGGACTATGGATAGAGTTGTGCGCAGGAGGATGGATGTGCTGGAAATGAGATGTTTGAGGACAATGTGTGGTGTGAGGTGGTTTGATCGAGTGAGTAACGTAAGGGTAAGAGAGATGTGTGGAAATAAAAAGAGCGTGGTTGAGAGAGCAGAAGAGGGTGTTTTGAAATGGTTTGGTCACATGGAGAGAATGAGTGAGGAAAGATTGACCAAGAGGATATACGTGTCGGAGGTGGAGGGAACGAGGAGAAGAGGGAGACCAAATTGGAGGTGGAAAGATGGAGTGAAAAAGATTTTGTGTGATTGGGGCCTGAACATGCAGGAGGGTGAAAGGAGGGCAAGGAATAGAGTGAATTGGAGCGATGTGGTATACCGGGGTTGACGTGCTGTCAGTGGATTGAATCAAGGCATGTGTATGGGGGTGGGTTGGGCCATTTCTTTCGTCTGTTTCCTTGCGCTACCTCGCAAACGCGGGAGACAGCGACAATAAATATATATATATATATATATATATATATATATATATATATATATATATATATATATATATATTGTATTTACTACGTGGGTTTATGGAAGGTGGGGAGGGCCCTGACCTATACATTATACAGTAATGTACATAACGATGATTTATAAATACCAATACAATCATTCTAACTCTTTTAGTCCTCAAGAGGAAAAATACATGTATATGTACTTCTACTTGTCATACATAAGTGACCAATAAAATAGCCTTGTCTGTTCCACAACCACCATTAAACAATGGTATGCAAGTACATAACGATAAAATTTTCTGTCTGTAAAAGCGTTTTAATGTTTCATGAAACACCTTGACTATAGCTATCAGCTGCTTAATGTTATTAGATATGATCATTTATATTCATGGTTACCCGTCTCATAATAAACTTATGTCAAACAGCTGTATTACATCTGAATATTTTCACTCATTAGTGATATATTTCGAAATCTAATTACGTTAAAACACACCTGGTTCTCGAAGATACAACGTGGTTTTTTTCCCCGTTGGTTCATAATACAGTGGAAAGTTGGCTTTGCGGGCGTCATACACAAGAGGTGGTGGAAGCAACACTGTCACTAGTGTACGTCAACAACTGGGTTGCAAAGCACAAAATAAGTTCCGAGATCCACAAGACATTGGAGCATCGTAAACACGACTCATGACCCTGCCATACCCGACTCAATGCGCCTCTCAGCTCTCGAATTTTCTTAAACCAGTGCTTGTTGCTGTCAAATGTTTAGAGTCTATTAAACAACACCAAAAGCAAACGCAATTCTTTGGATCCCCTTTCGTATCAGGTCTAGCCATAATGATGATGATGATAACATGGCCAGAGAGACCTGTCTTAGGCCAAACATAGATCCCAACCACAGCACTACTAGTAATGCTGTTAACTGGTACTAATTCGTCATGGCATCGCAAAATTAACACTACTGGGAGATGCATGTATACCAGGTAGGTCTGACACCTAGTGTCATCACAGGTACGATGCCACTAAACACATGGGAAGCACAAGAGTAGAACTAGACAATGTGATATATATCAGCGTGGGTTAGAATAGGCTACAGGTATTTATACCTGGCAGGTTGAACGTAACCTTACAGTAAGTCACGTGATGCGACATATACACACACGTCAGAACACTACATAAGAGAGTGCGTCTTCATCACAGTCACATGTTTTATGAAATGTCAATACTTCATAGACACTAAAGTACTTGAGGATGTTCAACTCCTAGATCCGGGTCAACGGCATGGCCAGGAGACAACAGCAGTTAGATGTTAGTAACCCTTCACCACAAACGACTCACGTATAACCAGAATGTCCTACCTGTAAGCGGGGCTGAATAGTTAAAGGTTGCTTCTCAAGTCATCTTCGCTTGGGTGCCACTTTTTTACACTACCAAGATCACTGTAATACACGATCCAGGTTACACACCGTCTATCGTCAGTTATCATGTCGCCAAACCTGCACACCAGAGACAGGGCAAGTAACATGGTCAGTACCTATGTGCAGGAAAAGTTAAAATTGGGTTCAAACTACAACACAAATGATTTGTCGGATATTTAATCCACTTTGGGTTTTGAGATGGATCAGCTGTGCTTTTCGAGAGGCTTCTGTATATACTGGGGTATTGCTTATGTTTTATTGTGTCAGGAAAGCTTCGGATCAGGACTGAACCTTTTACATCTATCATATTGTCAAGAAATATTATCTGCTTAGAGAATATTTGAATCCTGGGACACGGTGCCTTCTCACTCGTCCACATATGGAAACTAGTTGAGACAAGCCTCCTGATGTGGCAACCGGCGGCCACAACCGTTAGTGAGTACACTTTTCCCTTAAAAGAAACATTGTTTGGTATACTGTATGTGAAATTCCCTTATCAAAGATTTTTCTTTCCATGTACAGAATCTGTACGAGCGAGGGATTGCCGACCCGTACTGTTGTGCTCGTTTTAGTCAAAACAAGATGTTTAAACATCTGGAATAAACACTGAGACCGGATTCGAGTGGTTAGCTTTAGTTTAGACAAATGATTCTGCACACCCAATTATATGGAAATATACATACAACGTTTTTACTTAGACTAACAAGAAGTTTGTGATAACAAGGACACTCCAACGGGGTAGACGAATTCTGGTCGAGTTTAATGCCTCCGAAACCCACTTTCTACATTGCTCTCTATCGAAACTTCTTAATAACTTTCCTGTTTCCTTTGACGGTCCTGTAATTCCACCTCTTGACTCAGTCAACTTGGTATTACTGTAACATCCACTCTTTCTTGGATACCTCAAATTACGGAAATAGCCAAGTTTGCCTATAAGAAACTAGGGGTCCTATTTAGCAGTCGAGATTTCTTTCATCTAAACAGTTGCTCCGTTTATACATATGATTGATCTGTCCTTGTATGGAATACTGCTCTCACATCTGGGGTGGTGGCTCTAGCTCTGCATCTTTACGTCACAGAGTCGAAAGCGGCCCGACGTAAATACCCTCCCAGTGAATCTTTCAATATTGACCCCCTTGCCCTACGCCTCAATGTTGGTTCACTTTCCCTCTTCCATAGGTATTACTTTGGTTTTTCCTCCAGACAGCAGGCTGCTTGTGTACCCCAACCACTAGATAGACCACGCAATACTCGGCAAACTGCTGCGTCACATGATTACTGTGTGGCCATCGGTAATTAAAGGTGGGCCATTATGATAACAGTTTCCCTACACGTCAAAGTTTTGTAACTCTCTACTTTCTCATGTCTTTCCCTAATAACTATGACCTGGCATATTTTAAAAGAGGTTTTCCATCCTTCTAAAATTCGTAAATACTTTCCCGTCTTTTTTTTTTTTTCCCTTCCATAATCCTCTCTATATCTCAATGAAACCCTGGCCTTGATGCGAATTTTTTGTCCCTGACTGGAGCTAAGAGAGAGAGAGAGAGAGAGAGAGAGAGAGAGAGAGAGAGAGAGAGAGAGAGAGAGAAGGGGGGGGGGGGGGGGGGGTGAACGCTGCACGAAAATTCCGATTGTCTCATCTATGAACTTCAAGATCTTGATAAAAAAAAAATTACAAAAATTTACCCATTATTTTCCCTTTTTTGGTTTGCCATTCTATTTCAGACCTCCATGTCAGAGATGACTCAGAATTCTGCCTTGCAATCCATCCTCACAGTCTACACATTATTAGCCAATACAGCGGTCCACATAAACAACAAAGACTCGTGCTGCAGAAAACTTACATTATTATTATTATCATTTTTTACATAAATGGTTTTGTTGAACAATCTTCTGGTTCTTTACCCTTTGCCGGTGAACAATCTTCTGGTTCTTTACCATGTGCTGTTGAACAATCTTCTGGTTCTTTACCCTATGCTGTTGAACAATCTCTGGTTCTTTAACCTATGCTGTTGTACAATCTTCTGGTTCTTTACCCATGTGCTGATGAACAAACGTCTGGTTCCTATTACCATGTGCTGTTGAACAATCTTCTGGTCTCTACCCTATGCTGTTGAACAATCTTCTGGTTCTTTACCTATGCTGTTGAACAATCTTCTGGTTCTTTACCATGTGCTGCTGACAATCTTCTGGTTCTTTACCCTATGCTGTTGAACAATCTTCTGGTCTTTACCATGTGCTGTTGAACAATCTTCTCGGTTCTTTACCCTAAGCTGTTTGAACAATCTTTTGGTTCTTTACCATGCTGTTGAAACAGCTTCTGGTTTCTTTTACATGTCTACAATCTCTGGTTCCTTTACCCTATGCCTGTGAACAATCTTCTGGTTCTTCACCCTTAGTGCTGTGAATCCTGGTCTCCTGAACTATCTTCTGGTTCCCTTAACCCTATGCTGTTGAACCATCTTCTGGTTCTTCAACCCTATGCTGTTGAACAATCTTCTGGGGTTCTTCACCCATGAGCTGTTGAACAAACTTCTGGTTCTTTACCATGTGCTGTTGAACAATCTTCTGGTTCTTTACCCTATGCTGTTGAACAATCTTCTGGTTCTTTACCTATGCTGTTGAACAATCTTCTGGTTCTTTACCCTATGCTGTTGAACAATCTTCTGGTTCTTTACCCTATGCTGTTGAACAATCTTCTGGTTCTTTACCATGTGCTGTTGAACAATCTTCTGGTTCTTTACCCTATGCTGTTGAACAATCTTCTGGTTCTTTACCCTATGCTGTTGAACAATCTTCTGGTTCTTTACCATGTGCTGTTGAACAATCTTCTGGTTCTTTACCCTATGCTGTTGAACAATCTTCTGGTTCTTTACCCTATGCTGTTGAACAATCTTCTGGTTCTTTACCTATGCTGTTGAACAATCTTCTGGTTCTTTACCTATGCTGTTGAACAATCTTCTGGTTCTTTACCTATGCTGTTGAACAATCTTCTGGTTCTTTACCATTGCTGTTGAACAATCTTCTGGTTCTTTACCTATGCTGTTGAACAATCTTCTGGTTCTTTACCATGTGCTGTTGAACAATCTTCTGGTTCTTTCTATGCTGTTGAACAATTTCTGGTTCTTACCTATGCTGTTGAACAATCTTCTGGTTCTTTACCCTATGCTGTTGAAAAATCTTCTGGTTCTTTACCATATGCTGTTGAACAATCTTCTGGTTCTTTACCATGTGCTGTTGAACAATCTTCTGGTTCTTTACCATATGCTGTTGAACAATCTTCTGGTTCTTTACCCTATGCTGTTGAACAATCTTCTGGTTCTTTACCATGTGCTGTTGAACAATCTTCTGGTTCTTTACCCTATGCTGTTGAACAATCTTCTGGTTCTTTACCCTATGCTGTTGAACAATCTTCTGGTTCTTTACCCTATGCTGTTGAACAATCTTCTGGTTCTTTACCTATGCTGTTGAACAATCTTCTGGTTCTTTACCACTGTGCTGTTGAACAATCTTCTGGTTCTTTACCATGTGCTGTTGAACAATCTTCTGGTTCTTTACCATGTGCTGTTGAACAATCTTCTGGTTCTTTACCCTATGCTGTTGAACAATCTTCTGGTTCTTTACCCTATGCTGTTGAACAATCTTCTGGTTCTTTACCATGTGCTGTTGAACAATCTTCTGGTTCTTTACCATATGCTGTTGAACAATCTTCTGTTTCTTTACCCTATGCTGTTGAACAATCTTCTGGTTCTTTACCCTATGCTGTTGAACAATCTTTTGGTTCTTTACCATGAGCTGTTGAACAATCTTCTGTTTCTTTACCAGGTGCTGTTGAACAATCTTCTGGTTCTTTACCATGTGCTGTTGAACATTCTTCTGGTTCTTTACCATGTGCTGTTGAACAATCTTCTGGTTCTTTACCATGTGCTGTTGAACAATCTTCTGGTTCTTTACCATGTGCTGTTGAACAATCTTCTGGTTCTTTACCATGAGCTGTTGAACAATCTTCTTGTTCTTTACCATGAGCTGTTGAACAATCTTCTGGTTCTTTACCATGTGCTGTTGAACAATCTACTGGTTCTTTACCCTATGCTGTTGAACAATCTTCTGGTTCTTTACCCTATGATGTTGAACAATCTCCTGGTTCTTTACCAAGTGCTGTTGAACAATCTTCTGGTTCTTTACCCTATGCTGTTGAACAATCTTCTGGTTCTTTACCATGTGCTGTTGAACAATCTTCTGGTTTTTACCCTATGCTGTTGAACAATATTCTGGTTCTTTACCCTATGCTGTTGAACAATCTTCTGGTTCTTTACCCTATGCTGTTGAACAATCTTCTGGTTCTTTACCATGTGCTGTTGAACAATCTACTGGTTCTTTACTATGAGCTGTTGAACAATCTTCTGGTTCTTTACCATATGCTGTTGAACAATCTTCTGGTTCTTTACCATGTGCTGTTGAACAGTCTTCTGGTTCTTTACCATGTGCTGTTGAACAATCTTCTGGTTCTTTACCCTATGCTGTTGAACAATCTTCTGGTTCTTTACCCTATGCTGTTGAACAATCTTCTGGTTCTTTACCCTATGCTGTTGAACAATCTTCTGGTTCTTTACCCTATGCTGTTGAACAATCTTCTGGTTCTTTACCATGTGCTGTTGAACAATCTTCTGGTTCTTTACCATGTGCTGTTGAACAATCTTCTGGTTCTTTACCATGTGCTGTTGAACAATCTTCTGGTTCTTTACCCTATGCTGTTGAACAATCTTCTGGTTCTTTACCCTATGCTGTTGAACAATCTTCTGGTTCTTTACCCTATGCTGTTGAACAATCTTCTGGTTCTTTACCCTATGCTGTTGAACAATCTTCTGGTTCTTTACCATGTGCTGTTGAACAATCTTCTGGTTCTTTACCATGTGCTGTTGAACAATCTTCTGGTTCTTTACCATGAGTTGTTGAACAATCTTCTGGTTCTTTACCATGTGCTGTTGAACAATCTTCTGGTTCTTTACCATGTGTTGAACAATCTTCTGGTTCTTTACCATGTGCTGTTGAACAATCTCCTGGTTCTTTACCATGTGCTGTTGAACAATCTTCTGGTTCTTTACCATATGCTGTTGAACAGTCTTCTGGTTCTTTACCCTATGCTATTGAACAATCTTCTGGTTCTTTACCCTATGCTGTTGAACAATCTTCTGGTTCTTTACCCTATGCTATTGAACAATCTTCTGGTTCTTTACCCTATGCTGTTGAACAATCTTCTGGTTCTTTACCCTATGCTGTTGAACAATCTTCCTGTTCTTTACCCTATGCTGTTGAACAATCTTCTGGTTCTTTATCCTATGCTGAATCACATTTCTATGCTGGACGTTACTCCAGGAACCGTTGCGTAACATGTCGTGAAACACATCACCTGCGTGGCGCGCCAACAACGACTGACACGTCAAGGAAACATTTATATTATTTTACCAACATTACGAGATACATGGACGATCACTAAACCCAGCAGCTGCTCCGAGTTCCTGTCTTGCATCAACGCGCTATGGTCTACTGGCGGGAAACAGGGATTCCCGAGCAATGCGTGCGGGTGTTGAAAACATTCGCCAGGCCAAACTCCCGCCAGCGGTGTTGTCAGCGGTAATGTTCGTGGGCCACAAGCACAGGTTGGCACGGACGTGACTCTTTCAGGTGCGGGTATGTGTTGCGCAAGACGTCACTTGAGTATTGGCTGGTCAGTTGGGATTTAGGCCTGTCAACTGCCAGGATCATTCAGGCCGTCAAGGTCAAATCATGAATATCAAACCAGAATTCATCAACACTTTCCTCAAGCGTTCAAGATAATTCCTACACTTCATGTATACGGTCTTACAATGGATGTGGTTAATGCTTGGACATTGCTATATTTGTCCGAGTGTACGCTTGAAATAGTCAAAAATTGCCTGAATCAATGCGTGTATATATATATATATATATATATATATATATATATATATATATATATATATATATATATATATATTCCGAGAAACGTAATGGAGGTCAATGTAAAAAGTCTGCTTCATAACTCACACTTGTTGAATAACGATAGACTAGTATTATAACTGATATATGTTTTTAATATCTGGGACATCACATAACATATGCCATAAATGCATGTGGTGGCATCATTAACTGGCTTATGTGGTGGCTGGCTCAATCCTGCAGTAATCATGTTCATTCCGACGCTCACAGTCCATTATCCTGTTTACCCATATGTGCCAGCGTTACTTCCCAGGGAGGATAGCATCACCTATCGCTACACAAGTTACCATAATGAATTTAAACCAACTGGAGATCAAGTAAACTTAAAACAACCCTAACAATCCATAAATTTGATTAACTCATTTATTACAATAACATACATTTCGAAGTTGTGTCATAGTTGCCAACGGCCGGGCCGGCGGCAGTAATTAGTACCACCTCCAGTTTGGATTAATATCTTAGGTCTACAAACTTTGTGTGATGTGTGATTACTTGTTATGTGTTACGAGCAGAACTTTACATTCGTGCTGCCCGGTCTCCCTAGAGTATTCACTCCTTTCAGCACACACACACCCCAGCCAACACCAGGTGTGTGTTTAATTACCTATATGTACACTGTGGGAAGTGTTTGACACTCGTGGCGTCATCTCTTGAACATCTCTACTATTGTACCCCTAAAATTCATGTTTACTGTTAACGTTAACCATGTCCTCACTCATTCTGTTCTGTTCTTCCACCACTCATAAAAGTACTTTTTTCATACAATTCTCTGGCTTGATTTCATGCTAACTCGTGTGAATGCTGTCTGTAACCCTACATATCCCGAACTGTTCACCGTCCACATCGATCCCCTTTTAAATACGAAGGTTGTGAATAGGTTTCATTCCTCATCCTTCCACTGGGCGAATCTAAATCCTCTAGCCATAAACCTTAATTCAGCGCTCTTAATTCTGGTACTCATTATTTCCCCCCCTCTGTATCTCTCCACTGTCTCTGTTCTTTAGGTGCGATGACCAGGTTTGTGAAGCATATTTCAGTTTTGGCCTTATGTTGTGTACGTACACCTTGCTGGACATTTCTTTATCCATATACTTGAATGCTACTCTGATACTCGCCTGCAGACTGTTTGTCTCCGTAACTATTCCTTTAATGAGGAACTCTGGCCACAACTTAAAGATGATGACTCCAAAGTCCTTCTCACACGCAGACTCCTATAGCTTATCTTCTACCTGGTAATAAACATGAGGTCTTCTTTCACCTGTCCTATCCTCATATCATTTGCTATGGTTGAATTTCATCAACTTTGTGTCAGACCAAGTTTAGAGTCTGTTTAGGTCCCGATGGAAGATGATACAATCCTCTTCGCTTTTCACTTCCCTCATGATCTTTGCATCGTCTGCATCCATTCCCGTAGTTTACATAGATCAAGAAGAGTAAAGGTCACAAAATGGAACCCTGTGGCACTCTGCTAGTCATCTCGATCCATTTAGAGGAGTCTCCTGACACTTGTGTACTTTGCCCATCATATCCAATTAATCATAGCTGCTTTAATGAGCTATATGTGACTTCGCCTTAAGTCACTCTGTACTTGAACATACCTAGACCACCTGTGGAGTTAGAAGTCTCATGACAGGAAGAAGTATGTCATTCTAATATCTGTCTAAAAGAAACTAATAAAATCTCCAATGTTTTATATTTCATTAACTTGTTTTTGCATGAACCCAATAAAGGTATGAGGGCGCATGTGTGTAAGGTCCGACGGGTTCCCTTCCCCCAGGTGTGTCAGCTGTGGACACACCTGTCCAGCTATAATATATTCAACACGCAGATGATGTTTACAAGAGCGAGGATGTCGGAGTCAGGCTGCCCACTCAGCATGATGCGCAAAGAAATTTTAGTTTCTTATCAGAGGACAAACAGGAATATCCTGTGGCCATTAGAGTACATATGATGGTCCATCAACATCTCGAGCCTGCTCACCGGTGTACTAATACAAACATGAACCCACAGTTATGAGTTGTTCCTGGACGTACACTCTACAGTCACATTACACTTAAACACATCTTTACGCAGAGATCCGGGAGCGGATCTTTATAAACTCAAAAGAACTTGAGCTGGGTAGGAGGAGCTGGTCACAGTTCACCAGCTGCAGCGGGGATCTTGTGCTGTTGGCGTGTGAAGAGTACCGTCTGGATGGCTCTAGCAGGCAAGTGCAGGTTGAGGAAGGCGCCCTGACTCAATCTGCACACTCACCTCCATCGCCGCCTCGCCTCTGGTGATGACAATAAAACCTTTACAATATGTGAAGGACATTTAGTGTTACATTGTCAGCAAACACCTCCATACTGTCAGCCTGTCATAAAGACAGTCATTATAATTCTTATATTTTGACAGTTCAATATACATAATCATACTTAGGAAATAGACGGCATAAAAGCAGTACATGTTGTACTTCTGTGCTGGTAATGATTTTGAGTACATTCATCGCGTCTAGTATGGATTCAGTTGTGTGGGACCGTCACCACACTCGTCTGGCGAGGTGGCAACTTTATATACATGTTGGTGATGGCTGGCTACAGTCTGCTGGAGCGATGGAGGTTGAAGACGGATACAAAACGGGTATCATTAGATCAGAACTTTTTCCCCAAAGCCCACTGTACTCCTGTACAGTTCCGAGTGCACAGACGGTCAATATCGTACATAATACCATTGTCTTTCGTTCATCATTGGTCTCCAGTTACATGTATGACGTGTACTGTGGTAGGCATGGGAAACTGGCGAGGGCTACCACTTCGTTAGTCGATCTTCACGACATGTTCCTCGGTTTCCCAGGTTGTAAATACAGCTAAAACTGGCTTACTACAACGTTACTACACTACAGTACATCAGCATGTGCTTCCTCCTTGAGAAAAAAAAGTAAAAGATTTCGAAAATTGGAGGGAAAGTTTCTCCAATACTCAACACTAAATAGAAACCTGGTGAGGCAAGATGGCGTCAGGGAAGGACTTACGTGTTGAGGAGGACGAGGACAGTGGGTCCGTCTGGGTGGAGGAAGGCGGCGGTGTGGATGTCCTGGTGTTCTGGCTCCAACATCCTGGACGGGACCACAGTGGACCCAGGAGCCACGAACTTGCTGAAGTGACCCATCACGTAGAACATCGGCTGCTTGTAGAACTCGTCTGCTGTCTGGGGGTTTGAGATGAAGGCCATACCTAATAATCCGTCATGTATTTTGATATGATGTCATTCCTGGTAAACACATGCTCTCAAAGGGACACATATAGTGGAACATACTGCACTGAAAATCACTTTTTCTTTACCATACTTTCCCCTTACACCATACCAAAACATAACACCACCGCCCCTTACACTTGACTATGACCGAAACTCCTTCAGGACAGAATGACAGTGGCCATGTATCAACTGTAGTACCTCGCTTAGGAAAATAAAGACTAAAACTAGAAACTGAGGTGTACTGACGGCGTTAATGATGATGGGAGAGTCAACCCGGTTGCCGGCCCAGCTGGGGCCTCCGCTCGTGTCCAGCGCCAGGTTCCAGTCCACCCAGCCGGCCGAGTAGTGGTTCACATCCTGCAGGGTGAGAGATGTGCCGTTGGATATGGTAGTCCACATTTCAGGTGGTAAGGTTGTGTTTCACGTTCTGTAAGGTAACTACAGTAGTCCTCAGATGAACAACAATGGCACTCATGTTTTATGGCTAAGCACTGGAGTGCTTAACAACCTGCAGGAAGACAACAGTGAGAGTTCACAACCTGAAGGAGGGAAAGTGACAGTTCACAGCCAGCAGGAGGGCAACAGTGAAAAATTCACATTCAGGAAGATAACAGTGTTAATTCACATCCAACTAGAAGGCATCAGTGGTGGTTCACATCCCTGTCACTCGAAAAATGGGTTGGCTCATGTCTTAAATCCTAATGGTGGTCCAGGCAGTGATATGAAAATGGCTTATAGACTCCAGGTATCCAGTAGTGTTGGCTCAGATGTTGTGTGTACACAATGGCGTCGGATCACATCTTGTATGTAAACAACAACAGTGCGTCATTTCTACTTTATCAAACATTTAATATGAAGACAGGAGAGTGTGACAGCCGTCAGGAGCAACTCAAACATTAAACCAGAAAGTACAGGTCACATCACAGCCAGAGGGAAGGAACCATGATGCTGAACAATACGTAACTCACGTAACTAAGGTACGGCCAAGACTGACACCTGAAGGTTACCAGGTAAACATGTGTTGACATACCTCGATGATGTTGACGGCGTAGGCCTCGCCTCGCAGCCATGACCCCAGCAGCACCGCCTCCTCACCAGGATCCTTCCAAATCTTCATATTTGGAACTTGAAAAGTAAGGACAAACGAGTAAATCTAAAGCTTAAGCAGTGATCATGTTAAGTCATCACGGTCACCCAAAGAATCTTTATTTTTTCTTTCATGTCACGAAATATGAGTTGAGAGTTTTTGAGTATATGAGGAGAATATATGGGAAGGTGGAAGAGAAGTGTATCTCAATAAAGGTCGGTATTACCAGTACAGGACTCGGTGTATAGAATGAACTTGTCAGGGAAGAGTTCGTGGGTCTGGTTCAGTATCTCTGGTCCATACTCGCTATCGGTGTACCAGTGGAACGCCACCCCGTCGATGTACCTGGCTGCTTCACTGTCAGACAAAACCTTCATCGAGGAACGAGAGAGAAAGAGAGGGAATCATTTAACGCCAGAACCTTATCGCAACACACACACATACACACGTACGGTTGCTTCCCCTCTCCAGATCTAAGACACCATGATAAAGAGACTTTTTGGAGCCACAAATACAAGGGCATGACCGCCGCCCGGTCACCCACCTGACGCATGAAGCCGCAAAATTTGTTCCTGCTGTCATCGCCGACCATCACCTTGAGGCGGCGGAGTCCGGCAGCCTCCAGTGTGGGGCCCAGACTCTCTTTGATCCAGTCGCGCATCTCCTCGGCCGTCCATATGCAGGTGTTCCACCACTGAGGGGGTCGCAGCCGGGGGTGGAGGGGATAGGTTTAGTGATCCATGTGTGGAATTCCAGGCATTCTTTCTTACCACCCAACCTACACGTTATCAACACTCACGTAAACATGTACTTTATTCTAGGTATACTATATATGCTGCCATGTAATTTGAATCACTACACTTGTGTCTGTCTGTCTGACTTGATGGGTCACAGGTGTTTTATATGTAGGCTCACACGTGTTCCCCGTGTGGGTCACAGATGTTCCCCATGTAGGGTCATAGTTGCTCCCCGTGTGAGGTCACAAGGGGATGGTGTGGGCCGCCCCTGACACACACATGAAGGAACATAATGTGACTAGGGAGGCCAGGAGGGGCCCAAGAGTGTCAGATGTTGACGGGAGAAGAGAACAAGAATGAGAGCCTTGGGCAAGAGGTGAACACGAGAGTTCAGGGAACACAAATCATTTAGGAAGATCAGACAGGAACTGGTAGAGTGTACACACTTACTGAGATATTCTGTATTACTTAACAAAATTACAAGTAAAGGCAGATATATATTTCCTAATTACGTGTCATATTCTCTGTAATAAGTATATAAGTGGGTTGATCCCGCTGACGAGGGCCGGGTGATACTTACAATGACTTCGTCGGGTTCAGGATGGTTCTGAGTCGTGAGGCCCCAGATGACAGCACCAGCACCCTCGTACTCCCTCACGAACCTGAAGCAGTGATCCGCCTGTCACTCACATACATGAACTCAAAGTATTTTCATATGGCTGTCATTCTACAAACCTTCTAGATTAACGACACTCCGTAAGGGAACATTTAAATCACATGTACCTGTACGAGCCTTCCACGTCACTCGTAGTTTGGCTTTTCCCACAGCATAGCGTCGTCAAACACCTTGTACCTCCAAAACACAGTATCATACGTCATCTGAATTCCATCATCCAACGTGTAGTAAAGTCAACTCTAGGGCTGACGAGCCTGGAAAATGGCGTGTGAAGCAGACCAAAACACCACGACCCATCTGGAGTTGCCCGCGTAGCTACCATAGGGGAGCCATCCCGCCCCAACATACTAGAAACTTTCCTGCCACTGTGACGCATTATGTAACGAGGCCGTCAAAAGACGGGTCACCTTCCCAGCGAATTCAACAACAACCTCCTGGTAAACAGCTTTCCATCTCCTAATCCGCATTATATCCCACACTTAATCGCCATTTCCCGCGTTAGCGAGGCAGCGCAACAGATGAAGAAAGGCCACATCTGCTCACATCCATTGTCTAGTTGTCATGTGTAATGCACCGAAACCACAGCTCCCTATCTACAACAAGGCCCCACAGACCTTTGCATGGTTTGCCACGGACGCTTCAAATGACCAGGTTCACTCCAATGACAGCACGTCGACCCCACAGACTATATTGTTCCAATTCACTCTATCCCGTGTACGCGTTTCACCCTCCTACATGTTCAGGATCTGATCAGTCATAATGGTTTTTACTCCATCCTTTTATCCCCAATTTGATATCCTCATTCTCCTTGTTCCCGTACTCAATCTCTCCATGTCAAAACCATTTCAACATAATCTCTTCAGCTCTTCCAACCAAACTCTTTATTACCACACCTCTCTCTTACCCTTTTAATGCTTACTCGATCAAAATATCTATCATATATATGGAAGTAAGGGGAGTGGGGGAGGAATGGGATGTATTTAGGGAATCAGTGATGGATTGCGCAAAAGATGCTTGTGGCATGAGAAGAGTGGGAGGTGGGTTGATTAGAAAGGGTAGTGAGTGGTGGGATGATGAAGTAAGAGTATTAGTGAAAGAGAAGAGAGAGGCATTTGGACGATTTTTGCAGGGAAAAAATGCAATTGAGTGGGAGATGTATAAAAGAAAGAGACAGGAGGTCAAGAGAAAGGTGCAAGAGGTGAAAAAAAGGGCAAATGAGAGTTGGGGTGAGAGAGTATCATTAAATTTTAGGGAGAATAAAAAGATGTTCTGGAAGGAGGTAAATAAAGTGCGTAAGACAAGGGAGCAAATGGGAACTTCGGTGAAGGGCGCAAGTGGGGAGGTGATAACAAGTAGTGGTGATGTGAGAAGGAGATGGAGTGAGTATTTTGAAGGTTTGTTGAATGTGTTTGATGATAGAGTGGCAGATATAGGGTGTTTTGGTCGAGGTGGTGTGCAAAGTGAGAGGGTTAGGGAAAATGATTTGGTAAACAGAGAAGAGGTAGTGAAAGCTTTGCGGAAGATGAAAGCCGGCAAGGCAGCAGGTTTGGATGGTATTGCAGTGGAATTTATTAAAAAAGGGGGTGACTGTATTGTTGACTGGTTGGTAAGGTTATTTAATGTATGTATGACTCATGGTGAGGTGCCTGAGGATTGGCGGAATGCGTGCATAGTGCCATTGTACAAAGGCAAAGGGGATAAGAGTGAGTGCTCAAATTACAGAGGTATAAGTTTGTTGAGTATTCCTGGTAAATTATATGGGAGGGTATTGATTGAGAGGGTGAAGGCATGTACAGAGCATCAGATTGGGGAAGAGCAGTGTGGTTTCAGAAGTGGTAGAGGATGTGTGGATCAGGTGTTTGCTTTGAAGAATGTATGTGAGAAATACTTAGAAAAGCAAATGGATTTGTATGTAGCATTTATGGATCTGGAGAAGGCATATGATAGAGTTGATAGAGATGCTCTGTGGAAGGTATTAAGAATATATGGTGTGGGAGGAAAGTTATTAGAAGCAGTGAAAAGTTTTTATCGAGGATGTAAGGCATGTGTACGTGTAGGAAGAGAGGAAAGTGATTGGTTCTCAGTGAATGTAGGTTTGCGGCAGGGGTGTGTGATGTCTCCATGGTTGTTTAATTTGTTTATGGATGGGGTTGTTAGGGAGGTAAATGCAAGAGTTTTGGAAAGAGGGGCAAGTATGAAGTCTGTTGGGGATGAGAGAGCTTGGGAAGTGAGTCAGTTGTTGTTCGCTGATGATACAGCGCTGGTGGCTGATTCATGTGAGAAACTGCAGAAGCTGGTGACTGAGTTTAGAAAAGTGTGTGGAAGAAGAAAGTTAAGAGTAAATGTGAATAAGAGCAAGGTTATTCGGTACAGTAGGGTTGAGGGTCAAGTCAATTGGGAGGTGAGTTTGAATGGAGAAAAACTGGAGGAAGTGAAGTGTTTTAGATATCTGGGAGTGGATCTGGCAGCGGATGGAACCATGGAAGCGGAAGTGGATCATAGGGTGGGGGAGGGGGCGAAAATCCTGGGGGCCTTGAAGAATGTGTGGAAGTCGAGAACATTATCTCGGAAAGCAAAAATGGGTATGTTTGAAGGAATAGTGGTTCCAACAATGTTGTATGGTTGCGAGGCGTGGGCTATGGATAGAGTTGTGCGCAGGAGGATGGATGTGCTGGAAATGAGATGTTTGAGGACAATGTGTGGTGTGAGGTGGTTTGATCGAGTGAGTAACGTAAGGGTAAGAGAGATGTGTGGAAATAAAAAGAGCGTGGTTGAGAAAGCAGAAGAGGGTGTTTTGAAGTGGTTTGGGCACATGGAGAGAATGAGTGAGGAAAGATTGACCAAGAGGATATATGTGTCGGAGGTGGAGGGAACAAGGAGAAGAGGGAGACCAAATTGGAGGTGGAAAGATGGAGTGAAAAAGATTTTGTGTGATCGGGGCCTGAACATGCAGGAGGGTGAAAGGAGGGCAAGGAATAGAGTGAATTGGAGCGATGTGGTATACCGGGGTTGACGTGCTGTCAGTGGATTGAAGCAGGGCATGTGAAGTGTCTGGGGTAAACCATGGAAAGCTGTGTAGGTATGTATATTTGCGTGTGTGGACGTATGTATATACATGTGTATGGGGGGGGGGGGTGGTTGGGCCATTTGTTTCGTCTGTTTCCTTGCGCTACCTCGCAAACGCGGGAGACAGCGACAAAGTATAATAATAAAATATAATACTGTTTCTAATTATTTCATTTCCAACACATCCACCCTTCTCCGAGTCCATGTAATATTACTGAGACTACTATACCTTCACACAAACCCATTTTTGCCCTCCCAGATAACGTTCTCTCCACAAATTTTCCAGGGCTCCCAGAACCTTCGTCCCCTCCTCCACCCTATGACTAACTTCCGCTTCTATGGTTCCATTCGCAGCCATGTCCACTCCAAAACACTTCACTTTCTTCATGCTTTCTATTTTCAAACTCATACCCTAACCTGTCCCTCAACACTGCCGAACCTAATAATCAACCTTGCTTTTATTCACAGTTCCTTTCAACTTGCTTTTTAAACACTCATCCAAACTCAAGTCACCAACTTCAGCAGTTTCCCACTCAAATTTGCTACCAGTGCAGTATCATCAGCAAACAAGTGACACACTTCGCAAGCCCTCTCATAGGCTGCATACTCGCCGCTCTTTCGAAGACTCTCACATTTACTTCATAATAACCATGGTGACATCGCACACCCTTGCCGCAGACAAACCTTTACTTGGAACAATTTACTCTCTTCCTTCTCGTACACACGCCTTACACCCTTGACAAAAATTTCTTTACATCTAGCAGCTTTCCTTCCACATCCAAATATCAAAGAATCTCCTATCAAATACACAAAGAATTGTAACATGAATTTTAGTGAAGGTCTATACAAACGGGATAGCCTTGTCGTAAGCAAAATATGTAAATGTTTTGCTGTCTTGTCCACATAAAATTTTATGACAGACATGATGCCAGACCCGAACACCACCAATATGAAACGATTGTGTACCAAAGGCGTCTCAGCTCCGCCTCTTCTCTGTATATAAACTATTCTGAGTCTTCTATCTCATTTTTGTATCTTCCCTGACGATGTGATCATCACACGAAAGTGCACTTGGGACACTGTGTTTCATTTTCCTCGTGGTTATCAGCAAATACTACATCACGTGCACAACTGTGACCACTAGAACACGGATACCACACGGCTCCTCCACGATACCACACGGCTCTTCTACGATACCACACGGCTCTTCCACGATACCACCCGGCTCTACCACGATACCACACGGCTCCTCCACGATACCACACGGCTCTTCTACGATACCACCCGGCTCTACCACGATACCACACGACTCTTTAACAATACCACATGTCTCTTCCACGATACCACATGGCTCTTCCACGATACCACATGGCTCTTCCACGATACCACAAGGTTCTCCCACGATACCACATGGCTCTTCCATAATACCACACGGTTCTTCCACGATACCACATGGCTCACCAAGATACCACACGGCTCTTCCACGGTACCACATGGCTCTTCCACGATACCACATGGCTCTTCCACGATACCACATGGCTCTTCCACGATACCACAAGGTTCTCCCACGATACCACATGGCTCTTCCATAGTACCACACGGTTCTTCCACGATACCACATGGCTCACCAAGATACCACACGGCTCTTCCACGGTACCACATGGCTCTTCCACGATCCCACACGGCTCTTCCACGATACCACATGGCTCTTCCACGATACCACATGGCTCTTCCACGATACCACACGGCTCTTCCACGATACCACATGGCTCTTTCACGATACCACATGGCTCTTCCACGATACCACACGGCTCTACCACGATACCATATGGCTCTTCCACAATACCACACGGTTCTTCCACGATACCACATAGCTCACCAAGATACCACACGGCTCTTCCACGGTACCACATGGCTCTTCCACGATCCCACACGGCTCTTCCCCGATACCACATGGCTCTTCCACGATACCACATGGCTCTTCCACGATACCACACGGCTCTTCCACGATACCACATGGCTCTTTCACGATACCACATGGCTCTTCCACGATACCACACGGCTCTACCACGATACCACATGGCTCTTCCACGATACCACACGGCTCTTCCACGATACCACATGGCTCTTCCACAACACCACATGGCTCTTCCACGATACCACATGGCTCTTCCTCGATACCACACGGCTCTTCCACGATACCACACGGCTCTTCCACGATACCACACGGCTCTTCCACGATACCACATGGCCCTTACATGATACCACATGGCTCTTCCACGATACCACATGGCTCTTACAAGATACCACATAGCTCTTCCACGATATATTCTATTATTCCAGGTTGAAGTATCCTAGATCTTTCATTGATAAACCTCTCTAGAAGGCAAATATCATTTCATAGAGTTACTCCCAACCTCCCCTTGATATCCAGAATCTCTTTAATTCTCGCATTTAATGATAATCTTATGTTATTCCCGAGCCTGATAAACTCCTTTAACTTGAATGTAGCCTTCAGCAATAATAGTACTATTAAGAATATCTACATAAAAAACTTCCCAGACTCTGCAGGCTGTGTTTACTGAATACGTTGTAAAAGCTGTATCATATTTTATAGTGGGCAGAATTTTAAGGACCTCTCTCAGACTTAAGCGACATATAGTATAAGAATAGGACAAGAAACAAATGCCTTGATTATGGTAAAAATTATGACCATCGTTCTGACTGGGGTAATGCTAATTATATTATTAACTATATCTCCTTGACCTAAGAAAAATATCATTGGATCTTCCCCTGTTAAATATACAAAGACTTGTGACTTGAAAATTAGTGAAAGTCAATACAAACTGGATGGCTTTGTCGTAGGCAACATCTGTAAACGGTTTCCTGTCTAGTCCACACAATCCTATGACAGGCACGGTGGGTGGCTGACCTGAACAGCGCAAACCGAAAACACTTGTGTACTCACGGAACCTTAGCCTCGCCTTTATCTTGTACATAAGTTGATCGTGCTAAGTATTCTATCTCATTCTTTTATCTCGCCTAACGATATGATCATTACACGACAGTGCACTTGGGACTTCTCTTTTCCTTGTGCTTATCAGCAAATAATAGATAACGCGCACCACTGTAACCTACTGCAATATATATATATATATATATATATATATATATATATATATATATATATATATATATATATATATATATATATATATATAATCTTTCTTCATTATTAGTTCACCGTTTCCTGTGGCAACGTATAGCGCCAGAAACAGACAAAGGAAATGTCTCCTTCGCTCACATCGCTTCTCTAGATGTCATATGTTATGCACCGAAACCAAAGCTCCCTCTCCACAACCAGGCCCTACAGGCCTTCCCGCGGTTTCCCTCGGCTGCCTCAATACGCCCTGATTATGCCATGACAAGACGTTGACCCCAGCATCCTAAACATATCCTAAATAAATCAATTAAACAAATCTTAAATGTAACTGTTCTCTTCCCTAACTTACTCCGAGCCATCAGAGATAACTTTCCTTCACCCCAGACGTTCGAAATCTGATTTTTCGCATGCCATACAAAACCTCACGTGTCAGCCAGCGGTGACTGCAGACTGGCAGTGAAGGTGACACAAAGAGAGGTGGGCGAGTACCACGCCCGCGGGCGGGTAGCAACCAGCTGCCCGAGGCTGGTGATAACGATTACAGCCACTAGAGACGCTCAGATAACACTATGGTACGAGTACACATGTTGGATAATCATGTTCAAGAGTTGGAAAATGAAAGGGTGATGCGTCCCTTGCTGGAAAAAAATCAAATGAAAAGCTGAAAGGATTCAACGTGGTTGAGGTGATGTGGAGGCGGTCAGACACCACGGAAAGCTGGGTGGGAGATGTGCGGTACCTCCACCTTCAAGATGGGAGAAGAAAGGTACAACGTGGTGAATGAAGACATAACAAAGTTGGTGGGAAAAATGAGTTTTGAAGGAGAACCCAAAACCGGCCTAAATGTAGTGATGAATAAAGAACAAAATGTAAAATAACCAGACACAGAGGATTATTCTGAAAATGATTATATATATATATATATATATATATATATATATATATATATATATATATATATATATATATATATATATGTATACATATATATATATGTGACATTATGTGACATTCTTTTTTTTCATTCATTTCAAGCTAGAAGTTTCAGTTTTCTAAATTGTTTCTTACATTTCTCATATGTATATATATGTATGCGTGTGTGTGTGTGTATATGTGCGTATGTGTGTGTGTGTGTGTGTGTGTGTGTGTATGTATATATATATGTATATTATCCCTGGGGATAGGGGTGAAAGAATACTTCCCACGTATTCCTCGCGTGTCGTAGAAAGCGACTAGAGGGGACGGGAGCGGGGGGCCAGAAATCCTCCCCTCCTTGTATTAACTTTCTAAAATGGGAAACAGAAGAAGGAGTCACGCGGGGAGTGCTCATCCTCCTCGAAGGCTCAGAGTGGGGTGCCTAAATGTGTGTGGATGTAACCAAGATGTGAAAAAAGGAGAGATAGGTAGTATGTTTGAGGAAAGGAACCTGGATGTTTTGGCTCTGAGTGAAACGAAGCTCAAGGGTAAAGGGGAAGAGTGGTTTGGGAATGTCTGGGGAGTAAAGTCAGGTGTTAGTGAGAGGACAAGAGCAAGGGAAGGAGTAGCAATACTCCTGAAACAGGAGTTGTGGGAGTATGTGATAGATTGTAAGAAAGTAAACTCTCGATTAATATGGGTAAAACTGAAAGTTGATGGAGAGAGGTGGGTGATTATTGGTGCATATGCACCTGGGCATGAGAAGAAAGATCAAGAGAGGCAAGTGTTTTGGGAGCAACTGAATGAGTGTGTTAGTGGTTTTGATGCACGAGACCGGGTCATAGTGATGGGTGATTTGAATGCAAAGGTGAGTAATGTGGCAGTTGAGGGAATAATTGGTATACATGGGGTGTTCAGTGTTGTAAATGGAAATGGTGAAGAGCTTGTAGATTTATGTGCTGAAAAAGGACTGATGATTGGGAATACCTGGTTTAAAAAGAGAGATATACATAAGTATACTTATGTAAGTAGGAGAGATGGCCAGAGAGCGTTATTGGATTACGTGTTAATTGACAGGCGTGCGAAAGAGAGACTTTTGGATGTTAATGTGCTGAGAGGTGCAACTGGAGGGATGTCTGATCATTATCTTGTGGAGGCTAAGGTGAAGATTTGTATGGGTTTTCAGAAAAGAAGAGTGAATGTTGGGGTGAAGAGGATGGTGAGAGTAAGTGAGCTTGGGAAGGAGACCTGTGTGAGGAAGTACCAGGAGAGACTGAGTACAGAATGGAAAAAGGTGAGAACAATGGAAGTAAGGGGAGTGGGGGAGGAATGGGATGTATTTAGGGAATCAGTGATGGATTGCGCAAAAAATGCTTGTGGCATGAGAAGAGTGGGAGGTGGGTTGATTAGAAAGGGTAGTGAGTGGTGGGATGAAGAAGTAAGAGTATTAGTGAAAGAGAGGAGAGAGGCATTTGGACGATTTTTGCAGGGAAAAAATGCAATTGAGTGGGAGATGTATAAAAGAAAGAGACAGGAGGTCAAGAGAAAGGTGCAAGAGGTGAAAAAAAGGGCAAATGAGAGTTGGGGTGAGAGAGTATCATTAAATTTTAGGGAGAATAAAAAGATGTTCTGGAAGGAGGTAAATAAAGTGCGTAAGACAAGGGAGCAAATGGGAACTTCGGTGAAGGGCGCAAGTGGGGAGGTGATAACAAGTAGTGGTGATGTGAGAAGGAGATGGAGTGAGTATTTTGAAGGTTTGTTGAATGTGTTTGATGATAGAGTGGCAGATATAGGGTGTTTTGGTCGAGGTGGTGTGCAAAGTGAGAGGGTTGGGGAAAATGATTTGGTAAACAGAGAAGAGGTAGTGAAAGCTTTGCGGAAGATGAAAGCCGGCAAGGCAGCAGGTTTGGATGGTATTGCAGTGGAATTTATTAAAAAAGGGGGTGACTGTATTGTTGACTGGTTGGTAAGGTGCCTGAGGATTGGCGGAATGCGTGCATAGTGCCATTGTACAAAGGCAAAGGGGATAAGAGTGAGTGCTCAAATTACAGAGGTATAAGTTTGTTGAGTATTCCTGGTAAATTATATGGGAGGGTATTGATTGAGAGGGTGAAGGCATGTACAGAGCATCAGATTGGGGAAGAGCAGTGTGGTTTCAGAAGTGGTAGAGGATGTGTGGATCAGGTGTTTGCTTTGAAAAATGTATGTGAGAAATACTTAGAAAAGCAAATGGATTTGTATGTAGCATTTATGGATCTGGAGAAGGCATATGATAGAGTTGATAGAGATGCTCTGTGGAAGGTATTAAGAATATATGGTGTGGGAGGAAAGTTGTTAGAAGCAGTGAAAAGTTTTTATCGAGGATGTAAGGCATGTGTACGTGTAGGAAGAGAGGAAAGTGATTGGTTCTCAGTGAATGTAGGTTTGCGGCAGGGGTGTGTGATGTCTCCATGGTTGTTTAATTTGTTTATGGATGGGGTTGTTAGGGAGGTAAATGCAAGAGTTTTGGAAAGAGGGGCAAGTATGAAGTCTGTTGGGGATGAGAGAGCTTGGGAAGTGAGTCAGTTGTTGTTCGCTGATGATACAGCGCTGGTGGCTGATTCATGTGAGAAACTGCAGAAGCTGGTGACTGAGTTTGGAAAAGTGTGTGGAAGAAGAAAGTTAAGAGTAAATGTGAATAAGAGCAAGGTTATTAGGTACAGTAGGGTTGAGGGTCAAGTCAATTGGGAGGTGAGTTTGAATGGAGAAAAACTGGAGGAAGTGAAGTGTTTTAGATATCTGGGAGTGGATCTGGCAGCGGATGGAACCATGGAAGCGGAAGTGGATCATAGGGTGGGGGAGGGGGCGAAAATCCTGGGGGCCTTGAAGAATGTGTGGAAGTCGAGAACATTATCTCGGAAAGCAAAAATGGGTATGTTTGAAGGAATAGTGGTTCCAACAATGTTGTATGGTTGCGAGGCGTGGGCTATGGATAGAGTTGTGCGCAGGAGGATGGATGTGCTGGAAATGTGATGTTTGAGGACAATGTGTGGTGTGAGGTGGTTTGATCGAGTGAGTAACGTAAGGGTAAGAGAGATGTGTGGAAATAAAAAGAGCGTGGTTGAGAGAGCAGAAGAGGGTGTTTTGAAGTGGTTTGGGCACATGGAGAGGATGAGTGAGGAAAGATTGACCATGAGGATATATGTGTCGGAGGTGGAGGGAACAAGGAGAAGAGGGAGACCAAATTGGAGGTGGAAAGATGGAGTGAAAAAGATTTTGTGTGATCGGGGCCTGAACATGCAGGAGGGTGAAAGGAGGGCAAGGAATAGAGTGAATTGGAGCGATGTGGTATACCGGGGTTGACGTGCTGTCAGTGGATTGAAGCAAGGCATGTGAAGCGTCTGGGGTAAACCATGGAAAGCTGTGTAGGTATGTATATTTGCGTGTGTGGACGTATGTATATACATGTGTATGGGGGGGGGGGGTTGGGCCATTTCTTTCGTCTGTTTCCTTGCGCTACCTCGCAAACGCGGGAGACAGCGACAAAGTATAATAAATATAAATAAATATATATATATATATATATATATATATATATATATATATATATATATATATATATATATATATATATATATATATCAAGAAAAGCAAATGAGGACTCACAAGAAGGATGATTCAGAATTCAAGGGAATGACAAACTATTCTGAAAGGTGGATGAGAGTACACGAAAAGGATTTGTGATGAGTGAAAGTTTATTACATAAGTGTGGGAGGCTGTTGGGTTCACAGGATGAAGTGTGTGGGACAAGTACGAAATCATTTAAAGAAATGACTGAAGATCATGTTGAAAGAGACGTGTCTGTTGGTATGGTAGACACAGATCATGTTGAAAGTGACGTGTCTGTTGGTATGGTAGACACAGATCATGTTGAAAGTGACGTGTCTGTTGGTATGGTAGACACAAAAAGTAAGCAGAAAGATAAATAGGTACATGGGAGAGGAAGATATCATAAAGGAGGAAGTAAGAGCAATACAGATCTTGAACACCGTATAAGCTGTGTGGGTACAGACGGCGTAGTGAGCGAGCTGAGGCCACACTGCCGTCAGGTACATCTACAAATTGTGTTTGCAAACATGGAAAAGTTGTCGTTGCCTGATGACTGGACGAAGGCATTACCTGCTCCACTGTATAAAGAAAATGAGAGTACAGTTGAACGTAAGAATTACATACAAATGTCTCCTCTGGTAGAAGCAGCAATGTGTACGGCAGACGAGAGACTGATCGTGTTAAAAGGATGTGTGAAACCCTTGTAGGTGCATAACAAGGAGGGTATGGGGGAGTTCAGGTTAGGCTTTGGCACTTACAGAAGTCGTTCAAAAAAAGCTGAGAAATGTGTATTTGCAATATTTTTGGATTTAGAAAAAAAAAAAAAATGTGATTCACAGAACAGGAAAGCGCTTTAGTAAGGTCTGACTTTAAAACGTAAGCCCAGAAGACTTGTAAATGCTGTTCAGAATTCTATACTGGACGTAGTGTGTGTGTGTGTGTGTGTGTGTGTGTGTCAGAGGAAGGATGGGTACGAGTGCTCCGAAATAAAAGCGTATGTGCGTCAAGGTTGCGACGTACCGTGATTATCCCATGCTTTGTATGGAACTGTGCGAGATGGAGTCGAGCTAAGGTGACTGCGGTGCGATACTGAAGTATGAAGAGAATGGACGTTGTCGCAGATGATGTGTGTCGATGTTGTTAACTTAGGCGACAAGAGAGTTGGATAAAAACGTGGGACGCTTGGATCATGTAACTAGGATGAGGATGCTGATAAGGAAGGAATGTCACATTATATGATCAGTGTCCATGGTAAGTAAGCAACTGGAAGTGATGGACGAGCTTAAAACACCTGGGAGTACAGTTGGGTGAGGACGAAAGATAGCACTCATGCAAAGGAGGTGGGGACACACTGACAGCTCTGCTAAATGGAAAAGAATCAAATGTCCTCATGATGAAGTGTGGAAGTGTATACAAGTCAGCAGAGACAGGAAGTAAAAGGAGTAAAGATGGATCATTTGCACATTATAGCTGGACTTAGAAGGACAGAGTGAAGAATGGAAATGTGAAAAGCCTATTTGGTGTGAGGAAGTTATAAGAAAGACGCATGGATGAGTCACTCAGGATGGCATGATTACACAGATGGTATGAGCGAGTGATAAGCTGGTTAAGATAGATATGCAGGAGCACAGCACTAAGGACCAGGAGGAGAAGGAGCCTGCTGGAGAGATGGATAGATACAGTGAGACCTGACCAGGGATGCTTTGGTGATGCGATGGAATGGAAGCATTTCGTGTGTGGATGTCGTATGAACGTAGACACTGGTCTCACTTTAATAAACTTAAATGTGTAATGTGAAAATGTACATAACAGTATCATAAGTTTGCAAGTCCATATTTCACATTAACACACAGGAAATGGGTTGAGGATGTGTATGGATGGTGCTACAAAGGCTGTAACGACCTGAACCAACCTATAAAACTGGGAACTGAGCAATAATGACAATACTACGACTACTACTACTACTACTACTACTACTACTACTTACTACCACTACTTACTACCACTACTACTACTTACTACCACTACTTACTACCACTACTACTACTTACTACCACTACTACTACTTCTTACTACCACTACTACTACTACTACTTACTACTACTACTACTACTAATACGATAGGTATACAGAGTTAGACAGATTGATCAAACAGATAAACAGACAGAATAATGATGAATGAATTCGCTTAATGAACAAGATGACGGTCTTAAGACACGATGGTTGATACCAGTAATTACACCACGCCATTCCAACCGAACGGGAATGTTAGACTAGCTTGGTACCCATGTGTATGACGGCACGGGACTCCAGTGGGGCAGGTTACAGAAGAGGGCTGGAGACCCCAGTCACCGGGCAGTTCACAGTAGTAGGTTTGTATCACCTGCAGTATACGGAGAGGTGAAGGTAATCTAAAAAGCTAAAAAAAGAAAGCGTGTATGTATGATACGCAAGTAATTCTTTTTCAGAGAAACGAAACTAACAAGGCGCGTACTCTACCCTGACGAACGCCAACATATCTTTGGTCATGCTGGGATAAAAACCAGGCCCCAAAGAGTTTGGTTTACCACGCACGCCGCTTCACACACCTTGGTTCAGTCCAGTGAACAGCCGCTTCACATACCCTGGTTCAGTCCAGTGAACAGCACGTCGACCCGTGTGTCACAGCCTTCCAATTCACTTCATCCTGTGCAGCTTTTCACCTTCCTTCATGTTCAGGCCCTGATTACTCAAAATCTCTTTCACTTCAATCTTCTATCTCCAATTCGGTCTCCCCCTTCTTTTGTCCCCCCCCCCTCCCCCCGACACACACACACACACACACACACCACATATTATATCCTCTTTGTCAACCTATCCTCACTCATTCTATCCATATGTTCAAACCATTTCAACACACCCTCTCCAGCTTTCCCAACCACACTCTTTTCATTACCATACATCTCTCTTTCCTTTAATTACTCAGATCCACAACATCCAAGTTACTTTAGCTCCAGTAATTTCCTGATAAGCTTATGCGTCAGTGTAAGCTTTTACTCTGCCAAGATTCTGTTAAAATCCTGGCTCAGTTCACGTTACTGTTGCTGATTCACACGATCTTCGAAATATCATGAAAAACTGCACAAATTTCTGATGTGTTCCCCACGAAACTTGAGCTGTCCTCTGTGAAGTTAAAGTACGACAACTGATAACAAAAGTACAGCTACATGACAGTCTGTTGATCACGTATATCGGTCATGGGAACTTTTGAAGCATGACGGTTTCCATGGTGATTCTCTGGTTTAGTTTATAAAACACAGGAAGGAAAACACCACACATGGCAGTGCAACAGTACTACGTATGTGCTAATGTGCAAATCTTTTATAAATTATCTGAACATTAAAATGTATTTTCCCTTTATCCAATGTGCTTTAAAATTTCCATAATGTGTATGATTGTGAAAACAGCAGTCATGACACAAACCTACATGCATAATAATTATCATACGCCTGGCACCTCGGTCTCTGCGTCAGAGAAATAAACATGTATGAATCACACACAGGTGTGAGTCATTTGATTAGTCACCGATAGGTTCAGTTCCCTCCTGGTTATATATTCAGTACGCTCCACACTCAGAGGACGCTGGGGTTCATCTGGTCGACAGACATCTCACTCAATGTGTTCAGTAAAAAATAACGCAAGTGCAAACGCCCTTTCAGACGGTAACAGTGTTACATTCATTACTTGAAAGCTATCTATTTATTTATATTTCATTTATTTTGCTTTGTCGCTGTCTCCCGCATTAGCGAGGTAGCGCAAGGAAACAGAAGAAAGAATGGCCCAACCCACCCCCATACACATGTATATACATACACGTCCACACACGCAAATATACATACCTACTTGAACGTTCTACTTGAAAGCTACTATGAGATAAAGACTGATGGATGGGTATGTATTACTCAATATAATAATACTTATTTGTACAGGAAATTTCTATTTACACAGCGCCAACACAGTTTCCTACCAAGCATACATAACTGTCCTCCATCCAGAGGATTTTCACAATGTCCTAAACGCTATGTTGGGTCCTAGTTGGCTCATGTAATTACGGCACGACACACAGGAATGTTATTTGCATCCTGAGTTGCCAGGGTGACTTAACGGAAATTTTACCCACACACGAGCGGGAAAACTGATTTCAAATGAAGGTACAATAATTCAACAGAACTTCAACTGAAGGTACAATTACCCGAGAAAGGCTTCCAACGATGATACACTCACCCAAACGGTGGTTGAAAGATACCTTTACCTGAGGGTGGGTTCAAAAGGCTATGGGTAATACGCTAGTTTTGTTATTATATTTAGATCTATATAGTTCTTAGTCCTGCCACTCCTCATTTCTCTGAAAGACGGATCGTAACAAAACCTTCATAACGGCATCCATGGTTATCTTTAGGCATCATGGGTTGAGCAGTGCATTAAATCACGAAGAGGTTCATTACCTGGATGCAAGTATGCTAATGGATTTGCCCATGATTACGTCTCCCGATTCACCTCGCTGATGTCTGAACCTCTAAACGGTGTCATCCCTGACCAGAAATTCACTTGTGGGGCTACTCAGCGGCCTTCCTTGTCCTGGTAACACTCAGCGTCCGTCCTTGTTCTGGTAACACTCAGCGGCCTTCCTTGTCCCGGTAACACTCAGCGGCCTTCCTTGCCCCGGTAACACTCGGCGGCCTTGCCCTGGTAACACTCAGCGGCCTTCCTTATCCTGGTAACACTCAGCGGCCTTCCTTGTCGTGGTAACACTCAGCGGCCTTCCTTGTCCTGGTAACACTCAGCTTCCTTCCTTGTCCTGGTAACACTCAGCGTCCTTCCTTGTCCTGGTAACACTCAGCGGCCTTCCTTGTCCTGGTAACGCTCAACAGCCTTCCTTGTCCTGGTAACACTCAGCGGCCTTCCTTGTCCTGGTAACACTCAGCAGCCTTCCTTGTCCTGGTAACACTCAGCGGCCTTCCTTGTCCTAGTAACACTCAGCAGCCTTCCTTGTCCTGGTAACACTCAGCGGCCTTCCTTTTCCTAGTAACACTCAGCGGCCTTCCCTGTTCTGGTAACACTCAGCGTCCTTCCTTGTCCTGGTAACACTCAGCGGCCTTGTCCTGGTAAAACTCAGCGGCCTTCCTTGTCCTGGTAACGCTCAGCGTCCTTCCTTGTCCTGGTAACACTCAGCGGCCTTCCTTGTCCTGGTAACACTCAGCGTCCGTCCTTGTTCTGGTAACACTCAGCAGCCTTCCTTGTCCTGGTAACACTCAGCGGCCTTCCTTGCCCCGGTAACACTCGGCGGCCTTGTCCTGGTAACACTCAGCGGCCTTCCTTATCCTGGTAACACTCAGCGGCCTTCCTTGTCCTGGTAACACTCAGCGGCCTTCCTTGTCGTGGTAACACTCAGCGGCCTTCCTTGTCGTGGTAACACTCAGCGTCCTTCCTTGTCCTGGTAACACTCAGCGGCCTTCCTTGTCCTGGTAACACTCAGCGGCCTTCCTTGTCCTGGTAACACTCAGCGGCCTTCCTTGTCCTGGTAACACTCAGCGGCCTTCCTTGTCGTGGTAACACTCAGCGGCCTTCCATGTCCCGGTAACACTCAGCGGCCTTCCTTGTCGTGGTAACACTCAGAGGCCTTCCTTGTCCTGGTAACACTCAGCGGCCTTCCATGTCCTGGTAACACTCAGCGGCCTTCCTTGTCCTGGTAACACTCAGCGGCCTTCCTTATCCTGGTAACACTCAGCGGCCTTCCTTGTCCTGGTAACACTCAGCGGCCTTCCTTATCCTGGTAACACTCAGCGGCCTTCCTTGTCCTGGTAACACTCAGCGGCCTTCCTTGTCCTGGTAACACTCAGCGGCCTTCCTTGTCCAGGTAACACTCAGCGGCCTTCCATGTCCTGGTAACATCAGCGGCCTTCCTTATCCTGGTAACACTCAGCGTCCTTCCTTGTCCTGGTAACACTCAGCGGCCTTCCTTATCCTGGTAACACTCAGCGGCCTTCCTTGTCCAGGTAACACTCAGCGGCCTTCCATGTCCTGGTAACATCAGCGGCCTTCCTTGTCCTGGTAACACTCAGCGGCCTTCCTTGTCCTGGTAACACTCAGCGGCCTTCCTTGTCTTAGCAACACTCAGCGACCTTCCTTGTCCTGGTAACACTCAGCGGCCTTCCTTGTCCTGGTAACACTCAGCGGCCTTCCATGTCCTGGTAACACTCAGCGGCCTTCCTTGTCCTGGTAACACTCAGCGTCCTTCCTTGTCCTGGTAACACTTAGCGGCCTTCCATGTCTTGGTAACACTCAGCGGCCTTCCTTGTCCTGGTAACGCTCAGCGGCCTTCCTTGTCGTGGTAACACTCAGCGGCCTTCCTTGTCCTGGTAACACTCAGCGGCCTTCCTTGTCCTGGTAACACTGAGCGTCCTTCCTTGTCCTGGTAAAACTCAAAGGCCTTCCTTGTCCTGGTAACAATCAGCGTCCTTCCTTGTCCTGGTAACACTCAGCGGCCTTCCTTGTCCTGGTAACACTCAGAGGCCTTCCTTGTCCTGGTAACACTCAGCGGCCTTCCATGTCCTGGTAACACTCAGCGGCCTTCCTTGTCCTGGTAACACTCAGCGGCCTTCCTTGTCCTGGTAACACTCAGCGGCCTTCCTTGTCCTGGTAACACTCAGAGGCCTTCCTTGTCCTGGTAACACTCAGCGGCCTTCCATGTCCTGGTAACACTCAGCGGCCTTCCTTGTCCTGGTAACACTCAGCGGCCTGCCTTGTCCTGGTAACACTCAGCGGCCTTCCTTGTCCTGGTAACACTCAGCGTCCTTCCTTGTCCTGGTAACACTCAGCGGGCTGCCTTATCATAATGAACCATATGACAGTCTCCTTACGCTCGCTGAATCATTGTGAACATGACGTTAATGTACTAAATATCTTTGGACTGTGTGGAAGAAAGAAGATACAATGAGAAATAAACTTATTTCAAGCGAACCAGATCCTCATATTTTGCCGGATGGTTGGTCTGACAGTCTGCTCTGGAAATATCGTCATTTGATGCAGACATCCGGAGTTTCACCAGAGAAGAATTAAAAGTGTACTAGTATCTTGAAGCATATAATCGAGTTTTCAAAGATTAGATAAATATTCATGATTTGTAGTGGATTTCTGTATTGTTTTGCTCCTTAAAATATAGCTATGAGACCCGGTGGAGCTGTCAGCCCACCAAACATACATCTTGAACCGGTCTATCTCTAGATCGCGTTGCAAAAGCCAAACTTGAATATGAGAAAACAAATTAAGGTAACGACTATACTGTTGTGTACATCTGAGCTAGGGGCCTAGGATACACCTTACAAGTAGATTCACAAATGCTTTACCCTATAATATGAATCAGATAATAAATTATTAACCAAAGTAACTTTCATTACTGATGAAGTAAATCCCACATACTCTCACGTCACTGTCTTGGCCGGGCGTAATAGCTTTTCGATTCATGGCTACCAACCAGTCATCTCTCGAACTTTGGGCAGACGACTGAAACTCAAACTGAACCCTTAGTTTGCGGACTGGTCCAGTACATCCGAAAACGATACAAGTGTTCACCAGGTTGATGGACGTAAATATAGGGAATACAACGCTAAAAGCCAGTCAAGGGACTACACAAGTAATCAAACGCCAGAAGTACGCAATGGTATGTAGATTTGTCCACCATGCTTTCAGGCAGTCACGTGACATCACTAGTGTCATCACGATGACACATTTACAGCAAGAGACACCATCAAATATATCTACACAATTTAAGGTTTTCTTGCCTATTTCTCTGAGGTTTGTCTGACCTATTTTCCTTTTCTTTTTTAACTTTTCTGTGTCTGACCTTCAGTCGTCCAACTGTCAGAGGCTGGGTAGCTTCTCTTGGTCGATTCCATGATCAAAGGTAACACCAATACAAATATTATTTCTGTGTTATTTTTAGGTTGGCTGAGACGGCATGGGTAACAGAGGCCCTAATCAATGCCATCCCATTAAGGCTATATATATATATATATATATATATATATATATATATATATATATATATTGGAAAGGATCACAATGCTGCGCGTGATCAAGACATTCCCCATTGCTCACCAACGTGAGACAAAGGGTATTCGAGTACATAGTATTCGAATACTTATTCCCTATTAGCCAGGCCCATAGCCTAGCGGTTAGCATTCGCGCCTCTTGCACAGGGGTCCCGGGTTCGATCCTGGCTGTTGGAGGTTTGCATATTCTATGAAGGTGCACGTTTCTAAGCACAATTTTCGCATAAATATACATATAATTTTTTTTTTTCACACATTCGCCATATATCCCACGTTAGCGAAGTAGCGTAAGAACAGAGGGAACCTTAGAGGAAATATCCTCGCTTGGCTCCCTTCTCTGTTCCTTCATTTGGAAATTCAAAAATGGTAGGGGAGGATTTCCAGCAACGCACTCCCTCCCCCTCTCAGTCGCCTTCTACGACACACACGGATAACGTGGGAGGTATTATTTCTTCCCTATCCCTAGGGACTATATATATATATTTTTTTTTTTTTTTTATACTTTGTCGCTGTCTCCCGCGTTTGCGAGGTAGCGCAAGGAAACAGACCAAAGAAATGGCCCAACCCAACCCCCCCCCATACACATGTATATACATACGTCCACACACGCAAATATACATATCTACACAGCTTTCCATGGTTTACCCCAGACGCTTCACATGCCCTGATTCAATCCACCGACAGCACGTCAACCCCGGTATACCACATCGCTCCAATTCACTCTATTCCTTGCCCTCCTTTCACCCTCCTGCATGTTCAGGCCCCGATCACACAAAATCTTTTTCACTCCATCTTTCCACCTAAAATTTGGTCTCCCACTTCTCCTCGTTCCCTCCACCTCCGACACATATATCCTCTTGGTCAATCTTTCCTCACTCATTCTCTCCATGTGCCCAAACCATTTCAAAACACCCTCTTCTGCTCTCTCAACCACGCTCTTTTTATTTCCACACATCTCTCTTACCCTTACGTTACTTACTCGATCAAACCACCTCACACCACACATTGTCCTCAAACATCTCATTTCCAGCACATCCATCCTCCTGCGCACAACTCTATCCATAGCCCACGCCTCGCAACAATACAACATTGTTGGAACCACTATTCCTTCAAACATACCCATTTTTACTTTCCGAGATAATGTTCTCGACTTCCACACATTCTTCAAGGCTCCCAGGATTTTCGACCCCTCCCCCACCCTATGATTCACTTCCGCTTCCATGGTTCCATTCGCTACCAGATCCACTCCCAGATATCTAAAACACTTTACTTCCTCCAGTTTTTCTCCATTCAAACTTACCTCCCAATTGACTTGACCCTCAACCCTACTGTACCTAATTACCTTGCTCTTATTCACATTTACTCTTAACTTTCTTTCACACACTTTACCAAACTCAGTCACCAGCTTCTGCAGTTTCTCACATGAATCAGCTACCAGCGCTGTATCATCAGCGAACATCAACTGACTCACTTCCCAAGCTCTCTCATCCCCAACAGACTTCATACTTGCCCCTCTTTCCAAAACTCTTGCATTCACCTCCCTAACAACCCCATCCATTAACAAATTAAACAACCATGGAGACATCACACACCCCTGCCGCAAACCTACATTCACTGAGAACCAATCACTTTCCTCTCTGCCTACACGTACACATGCCTTACATCCTCGATAAAAACTTTTCACTGCTTCTAACAACTTGCCTCCCACACCATATATTCTTAATACCTTCCACAGAGCATCTCTATCAACTCTATCATATGCCTTCTCCAGATCCATAAATGCTACATACAAATCCATTTGCTTTTCTAAGTATTTCTCACATACATTCTTCAAAGCAAACACCTGATCCACACATCCTCTACCACTTCTGAAACCACACTGCTCTTCCCCAATCTGATGCTCTGTACATGCCTTCACCCTCTCAATCAATACCCTCCCATATAATTTACCAGGAATACTCAACAAACTTATACCTCTGTAATTTGAGCACTCACTCTTATCCCCTTTGCCTTTGTACAATGGCACTATGTACGCATTCCGCCAATCCTCAGGCACCTCACCATGAGTCATACATACATTAAATATATATATATATATATATATATATATATATATATATATATATATATATATATATATATATATATATATCATTATTATCATTATTATTTTCTTTTTTTTTTATTTTGCTTTGTCGCTGTCCCCGCGTTTGCGAGATAGCGCAAGGAAACAGACGGAAGAAATGGCCCAACCCACCCCCATACACATGTATATACATACACGTCCACACACGCAAATATACATACCCATACATCTCAATGTACACATATATATACACACACAGACACATACACATATACACATGCACACAATTCACACTGTCTGCCTTTATTCATTCCCATCGCGACCTCGCCACACATGGAATAACATCCCCCTCCCCCCCTCATGTGTGCGAGGTAGCGCTAAGAAAAGACAACAAAGGCCCCATTTGTTCACACTCAGTCTCTAGCTGTCATGCAATAATGCCCGAAACCACAGCTCCCTTTCCACATCCAGGCCCCACAGAACTTTCCATGGTTTACCCCAGACGCTTCACATGCCCTGATTCAATCCATTGACAGCACGTCGACCCCGGTATACCACATCGATCCAATTCACTCTATTCCTTGCCCGCCTTTCACCCTCCTGCATGTTCAGGCCCCGATCACTCAAAATCTTTTTCACTCCATCTTTCCACCTCCAATTTGGTCTCCCACTTCTCCTCGTTCCCTCCACCTCCGACACATACATCCTCTTGGTCAATCTTTCCTCACTCATTCTCTCCATTGCCCAAACCATTTCAAAACACCCTCTTCTGCTCTCTCAACCACGCTCTTTTTATTTCCATACATCTCTCTTACCCTATTATTACTCACTCGATCAAACCACCTCACACCACATATTGTCCTCAAACATCTCATTTCCAGCACATCCACCCTCCTGCGCACAACTCTATCCATAGCCCACGCCTCGCAACCATACAACATTGTTGGAACCACTATTCCTTCAAACATACCCATTTATATATATATATATATATATATATATATATATATATATATATATATATATATATATATTGGAAAGGATCACACTTTTGCCCGTGATCAAGATATTCCCATGAGTCCACGGGGAAAATGAAACACGATAAGTTCCCAAGTGCACTTTCGTGTAATAATCCCATCATCACGGGAAACACAAGAGAGAAATATAAGTCAGTTGATATACATCGAAGAGACGAAGCTAGGACGCCATTTGGTAAACATGTGATTGTCCAAAACATACAACAAGCGTTCATAAACTTATCATTTTACAAATCTTATCAACAATAAAGTTATCTAATTTGTATACACCATCACTAATATTAAGATTATAATTCTTTGTGTATTCAATGATAGAAGATTCAATGATATCTCTCTTGGTAATAGAGTTATAGTTAATAACTGAGATGGCGTTACTCCAGTCAATACAATGATCATAGTTTTTAACATGATTAAACAAGGCATTTGATTCTTGTCCCGTTCTTATACTATATTTATGTTGCTTAAGTCTAACAGAAAGATCCTTACCAATCTGACCAACATAAAATTTTTCACAGTTTCCACACGGAACTTTATAGATGCAACCAAGAGAATTTTCTGGTGAATTCCTGATTAAGATATTCTTTATAGTATTATTGTTTCTAAAGGCAACATTTACATTAAAGGATTTAAGCAACATGGGAAGCAAAGTGAAATTATTATTAAAAGGGAGAACTAAAAGATTCTTGGTGTCAATGGGAGGTTTGGGTTCAACTCTATAAAATGATTTCTTTGCTAACTTAAGGGATTTATCAATGAAAGATCTAGGGTACTTTAACTTAGATCCAATAGAATATATCTTCTCAAACTCATCATCAATAAACTCTGGACTGCAAATACGTAATACCCTAAGGAACATAGATTGAAATGATAATTTAACTCTGTCATGTTGAGATGAGTAATAATGGATATATGAGCATACATTGGTGGGCTTTCTGTATATGCTAAACTTAAACTTGTTTCCTTGTCTATAGATCATGCAATCTAAAAATGGTAACATACCATTATTTTCATTTTCTACAGTAAATTTGATGAAAGGTACTAAATTGTTAAGTAAGGGGAGAAATATTAATAAATTTTCATTTGTTGGCCAAACACAAAGAACATCATCTACATACCTAAACCAAATTGCATTAGATGGTAAGATATCCTTTAGTAATTTTGTTTCAAAAAATTCCATATAAAGATTACTTAGTACAGGTGAAAGAGGGTTACCCATTGCCATACCAAATTTTTGAGCATAATAATCTCCATTAACTTGAAATACACAGTCTTTTATACACAATTTTATCAGTCATCAGGCCAACAAATGAAAATTTACAAATATTTCTCCCCTTACAAAACAATTTAGTACCTTCCATCAAATTTACCGTAGAAAATGAAAATAATGGTATGTTACCATTTTTAGATTGCATGATCTATAGACAAGGAAACAAGTTTAAGTTTAGCATATACAGAAAACCCACCAATGTATGCTCATATATCCATTATCACTCATCTCAACATGACAGTTAAATTATCATCATTTCAATCTATGTTCCTTAGGGCATTACGTATTTGCAGTCCAGAGTTT
Organism: Panulirus ornatus; assembly: GCF_036320965.1. NCBI lineage: Eukaryota > Metazoa > Arthropoda > Malacostraca > Decapoda > Palinuridae > Panulirus > Panulirus ornatus. The sequence continues at coordinate 33,745,371 of NC_092240.1, forward strand.
ATTGATGATGAGTTTGAGATATATTCTATTGGATCTAAGTTAAAGTACCCTAGATATTTCACTGATAAATCCCTTAAGTTAGCAAAGAAATAATTTTATTGAGTTGAACCCAAACCTCCCATTGACACCAAGAATCTTTTAGTTCTCCCTTTTAATAATAATTTCACTTTGCTTCCCATGTTGCTTAAATCATTTAATGTAAATGTTGCCTTAAGAAACAATAATACTATAAAGAATATCTTAATCAGGAATTTACCAGAAAATTCTCTTGGTTGCATCTATAAAGTGCCTTGTGGAAACTGTGAAAAATTTTATGTTGGTCAGACTGGTAAGGATCTTTCTGTTAGACTTAAGCAACATAAATATAGTATAAGAACGGGACAAGAATCGAATGCCTTGTTTAATCATGTTAAAAACTATGATCATTGTATTGACTGGAGTAACGCCATCTGTTATTAACTCTATTACCAAGAGAAATATCATTGAATCTTCTATTATCAAATACACAATGAATTATAATCTTAATATTAGTTATGGTCTATACAAATTAGATAACTTTATTGTTGATAAGATTTGTAAAATGATAAGTTTATGAACGCTCGTTGTATGTTTTGGACAATCACATGTTTAACAAATGGCGTCCTAGCTTCGTCTCATCGATGTATATCAACTGACTTATATTTCTCTCTTGTGTCTCCCCTGATGATGTGATTATTACACGAAAGTGCATTTGGGAACTTTTCGTGTTTCATTTTCCCAGTGGACTCATAGGAATATATATATATATATATATATATATATATATATATATATATATATATATATATATATATATATATATATATACAGAGAAGAGGTAGTAAAAGCTTTGCGGAAGATGAAAGCCGGCAAGGCAGCAGGTTTGGATGGTATTGCAGTGGAATTTATTAAAAAAGGGGGTGACTGTATTGTTGACTGGTTGGTAAGGTTATTTAATGTATGTATGACTCATGGTGAGGTGCCTGAGGATTGGCGGAATGCGCGCATAGTGCCATTGTACAAAGGCAAAGGGGATAAGAGTGAGTGCTCAAATTACAGAGGTATAAGTTTGTTGAGTATTCCTGGTAAATTATATGGGAGGGTATTGATTGAGAGGGTGAAGGCATGTACAGAGCATCAGATTGGGGAAGAGCAGTGTGGTTTCAGAAGTGGTAGAGGATGTGTGGATCAGGTGTTTGCTTTGAAGAATGTATGTGAGAAATACTTAGAAAAGCAAATGGATTTGTATGTAGCATTTATGGATCTGGAGAAGGCATATGATAGAGTTGATAGAGATGCTCTGTGGAAGGTATTAAGAATATATGGTGTGGGAGGAAAGTTGTTAGAAGCAGTGAAAAGTTTTTATCGAGGATGTAAGGCATGTGTACGTGTAGGAAGAGAGGAAAGTGATTGGTTCTCAGTGAATGTAGGTTTGCGGCAGGGGTGTGTGATGTCTCCATGGTTGTTTAATTTGTTTATGGATGGGGTTGTTAGGGAGGTAAATGCAAGAGTTTTGGAAAGAGGGGCAAGTATGAAGTCTGTTGGGGATGAGAGAGCTTGGGAAGTGAGTCAGTTGTTGTTCGCTGATGATACAGCGCTGGTGGCTGATTCATGTGAGAAACTGCAGAAGCTGGTGACTGAGTTTGGTAAAGTGTGTGGAAGAAGAAAGTTAAGAGTAAATGTGAATAAGAGCAAGGTTATTAGGTACAGTAGGGTTGAGGGTCAAGTCAATTGGGAGGTGAGTTTGAATGGAGAAAAACTGGAGGAAGTGAAGTGTTTTAGATATCTGGGAGTGGATCTGGCAGCGGATGGAACCATGGAAGCGGAAGTGGATCATAGGGTGGGGGAGGGGGCGAAAATTCTGGGGGCCTTGAAGAATGTGTGGAAGTCGAGAACATTATCTCGGAAAGCAAAAATGGGTATGTTTGAAGGAATAGTGGTTCCAACAATGTTGTATGGTTGCGAGGCGTGGGCTATGGATAGAGATGTGCGCAGGAGGATGGATGTGCTGGAAATGAGATGTTTGAGGACAATGTGTGGTGTGAGGTGGTTTGATCGAGTGAGTAACGTAAGGGTAAGAGAGATGTGTGGAAATAAAAAGAGCGTGGTTGAGAGAGCAGAAGAGGGTGTTTTGAAGTGGTTTGGGCACATGGAGAGGATGAGTGAGGAAAGATTGACCAAGAGGATATATGTGTCGGAGGTGGAGGGAACAAGGAGAAGAGGGAGACCAAATTGGAGGTGGAAAGATGGAGTGAAAAAGATTTTGTGTGATCGGGGCCTGAACATGCAGGAGGGTGAAAGGAGGGCAAGGAATAGAGTGAATTGGAGCGATGTGGTATACCGGGGTTGACGTGCTGTCAGTGGATTGAATCAAGGCATGTGAAGCGTCTGGGGTAAGCTATGGAAAGCTGTGTAGGTATGTATATTTGCGTGTGTGGACGTATGTATATACATGTGTATGGGGGGGGTTGGGCCATTTCTTTCGTCTGTTTCCTTGCGCTACCTCGCAAACGCGGGAGACAGCGACAAAGTATAATAAATATAATAATAAACGCCCATATACATGCATATACATTTTAAAGTATATATACATACACATACACAGACATACATATATACACATGTACATACTTCCCACGCATTCCTCACGTGTCGTAAAAGGCGACTAAAGGGGACGGGAGCGGGGGGCCAGAAACCCTCCCCTCCTTATATTTTAACTTTCTAAATGGGGAAACAGAAGAAGGAGTCATGCGGGGAGTGCTTATCCTCCTCGAAGGCTCAGATTGGGGTGTCTAAATGTGTGTGGATGTAACCAAGATGAGAAAAAAAGAAGAGATAGGAAGTATGTTTGAGGAAAGGAACCTGGATGTTTTGGCTCTGAGTGAAACGAAGCTCAAGGGTAAAGGGGAAGAGTGATTTGGGAATGTCTTGGGAGTAAAGTCAGGGGTTAGTGAGAGGACAAGAGCAAGGGAAGGAGTAGCACTACTCCTGAAACAGGAGTTGTGGGAGTATGTGACAGAGTGTAAGAAAGTAAATTCTAGATTGATATGGGTAAAACTGAAAGTTGATGGAGAGAGATGGGTGATTATTGGTGCATATGCACCTGGGCATGAGAAGAAAGATCATGAGAGGCAAGTGTTTTGGGAGCAGCTGAATGAGTGTGTTAGTGGTTTTGATGCACAAGACTGGGTTATAGTGATGGGTGATTTGAATGCAAAGGTGAGTAATGTGGCAGTTGAGGGAATAATTGGTATACATGGGGTGTTCAGTGTTGGAAATGGTGAAGAGCTCGTAGATTTATGTGCTGAAAAAGGACTGGTGATTGGGAATACCTGGTTTAAAAAGAGAGATATACATAAGTATACATATGTAAGTAGGAGAGATGGCCAGAGAGCGTTATTGGATTACGTGTTAATCGATAGGCACGCGAAAGAGAGACTTTTGGATGTTAATGTGCTGATAGGTGCAACTGGAGGGATGTCTGATCGTTATCTTGTGGAGGCGAAGGTGAAGATTTGTAGGGGTTTTCAGAAAAGAAGAGAGATTTTTGGGGTGAAGAGAGTGATGAGAGTAAGTGAGCTTGAGAAGGTGACTTGTGTGAGGAAGTACCAGGAGAGACTGAGTACGGAATGAAAAAAGGTGAGAACAAAGGAGGTAAGGGGAGTGGGGGAGGATGGGATGTATTTAGGGAATCAGTGATGGATTGCGCAAAAGATGCTTGTGGCATGAGAAGCGTGGGAGGTGGGTTGATTAGAAAGGGTAGTGAGTGGTGGGATGAAGAAGTAAGATTATTAGTGAAAGAGAAGAGAGAGGCATTTGGACGATTTTTGCAGGGAAAAAATGCAAATGAGTGGGAGATGTATAAAAGAAAGAGGCAGGAGGTCAAGAGAAAGGTGCAAGAAGTGAAAAAGAGGGCAAATGAGAGTTGGGGTGAGAGAGTATCATCAAATTTTAGGGAAAATAAAAAGATGTTCTGGAAGGTGGTAAATAAAGTGCGTAAGACAAGGGAGCAAATGGGAACTTCAGTGAAGGGGGCTAATGGGGAGGTGATAACTAGTAGTGGTGATGTGAGAAGGAGATGGAGTGAGTATTTTGAAGGTTTGTTGAATGTTTGATGATAGAGTGGCAGATATAGGGTGTTTTGGTCGAGGTGGTGTGCAAAGTGAGAGGGTTAGGGAAAATGATTTGGTAAACAGAGAAGAGGTAGTAAAAGCGTTGCGGAAGATGAAAGCCGGCAAGGCAGCAGGTTTGGATGGTATTGCAGTGGAATTCATTAAAAAAGAGGGTGACTGTATTGTTGACTGGTTGGTAAGGTTATTTAATGTATGTATCATTCATGGTGAGGTGCCTGAGGATTGGCGGAATGCTTGCATAGTGCCATTGTACAAAGGCAAAAGGGATGAGAGTGAGTGCTCAAATTACAGAGGTATAAGTTTGTTGAGTATTCCTGGTAAATTATATGGGAGGGTATTGATTGAGAGGGTGAAGGGGAAGAGCAGTGTGGTTTCAGAAGTGGTAGAGGATGTATGGATCAGGTGTTTGCTTTGAAGAATGTATGTGAGAAATACTTAGAAAAGCAAACGGATTTGTATGTAGCATTTATGGATCTGGAGATGGCATATGATAGAGTTGATAGAGATGCTCTGTGGAAGGTATTAAGAATATATGGTGTGGGAGGCAAGTTGCTAGAAGTAGTGAAAAGTTTTTATCGAGGATGTAAGGCATGTGTACGTGTAGGAAGAGGAAAGTGATTGGTTCTCAGTGAATGTAGGTTTGCGGCAGGGGTGTGCGATGTCTCCATGGTTGTTTAATTTGTTTATGGATGGGGTTGTTAGGGAGGTGAATGCAAGAGTTTTGGAAAGAGGGGGCAAGTATGCAGTGTGTTGTGGATATGAGAGCTTGGGAAGTGAGTCAGTTGTTGTTCGCTGATGATACAGCGCTGGTGGCTGATTCATGTGAGAAACTGCAGAAGCTGGTGACTGAGTTTGGTAAAGTGTGTGAAAGAAGAAAGTTAAGAGCAAATGTGAATAAGAGCAAGGTTATTAGGTACAGTAGGGTTGAGGGTCAAGTCAATTGGGAGGTAAGTTTGAATGGAGAAAAACTGGAGGAAGTAAAGTGTTTTAGATATCTGGGAGTGGATCTGGCAGCGGATGGAACCATGGAAGCGGAAGTGAATCATAGGGTGGGGGAGGGGGCGAAAATTCTGGGGGCCTTGAAGAATGTGTGGAAGTCGAGAACATTATCTCGGAAAGCAAAAATGGGTATGTTTGAAGGAATAGTGGTTCCAACAATGTTGAATGGCTGCGAGGCGTGGGCTATGGATAGAGTTGTGCGTAGGAGGGTGGATGTGCTGGAAATGAGATGTTTGAGGACAATATGTGGTGTGAGGTGGTTTGATCGAGTAAGTAATGTAAGGGTAAGAGAGATGTGTGGAAATGAAAAGAGTGTGTTTGAGAGAGCAGAAGAGGGTATTTAGAAATGATTTGGTCACATGGAGAGAATGAGTGAGGAAAGATTGACCAAGAGGATATATGTGTCAGAGGTGGAGGGAACGAGGAGAAGTGGGAGACCAAATTGGAGGTGGAAAGATGGAGTGAAAAAGATTTTGAGTGATCGGGGCCTGAACATGCAGGAGGGTGAAAGGCGTGCAAGCAATAGAGTGAATTGGAACGATGTGGTATACCGGGGTCGACATGCTGTCAATGGATTGAACCAGGGCATGTGAAGCGTCTGGGGTAAACCATGGAAAGTTCTGTGGGGCCTGGATGTGGAAAGGGAGCTGTGGTTCCGGTGCATTATTACATGACAGCTAGAGACTGAGTGTGAACGAATGGGGCCTTTGTTGTCCTTTCCTAGCGCTACCTCGCACACATGAGGGGGGAGGGGGTTGTTATTCCGTGTGTGGCGAGGTGGCGATGGGAATAAATAAAGGCAGAAAGTATGAATTATGTACATGTGTATATATACATATGTCTGTGTGTGTATATATATGTGTACATTGAGATGTACAGGTATGTATATTTGCGTGTGTGGACGTGTATGTATATACATGTGTATGTGGGTGGGTTGGGCCATTCTTTCGTCTGTTTCCTTGCGCTACCTCGCTAGACAGCGACAAAGCAAAATAAATAAATATACATACTCATACTTGCTGCCTTCATCCATTTCCGTCGCCAACCCCTTCCAGCGAGGTAGCGCCAGGAAAAAACACACACAAAAAAAAGGCCACACTTGTTCACACTCAGTCTCTAGCTCCCTTTCCACATCCAGGCCCCAAAGCCCTTTCCATGTTTCACCTCACGCTTCACATGCCTTGGTTCAATACACTGACATCAAGTCGACCCCGGTATAACACATCGTTCCAATTCACTCTATTCCTTGCACGCATTTTACCCCCAGTCGGTCCAGGCCCCGATCGCTCAAAAACTTTTCTACTCCATCCTTCCACCTTCAATCTGGTCTTCTGCTTCTCCTTCTTCCCTCTACCTCTGACACATATATCCTCTTGGTCAATCTTTCCTCGCTCACTCTCTCCATGTGTCCAAACCATTTCAACACACCCTCTTCTGCTCTCTCAACCACACTTTCTATTACCACACATCTCTCTTACCCTTTCATTACTTACTCGATTAAACCACCTCACACCACATATTGTCCTCAAACATCTAATTTCCAACACATCCACCCTCCTCCACACAACCCTATGTATAGCCCATGCCTCGCAACCATATAATATTGTTGGAACCACTATGCCTTCAAACATACCCATTTTTTCTCTCTGAGATACCGTTCTCGCCTTCCACACATTCTTCAATGCTCCCAGTACCTTCGCCCCCTGCCCTACCCCGTGACTCACTTCCGCTTCTACGGCTCCATCCGCTGCTAAGTCCACTCCCAGATTTCTAAAACACTTCACTTCCTCCAGGAATGGGATGTATTTAGGGAAGGAGAGATGGCTTCGGCAAAAGATGCATGTGGCATGAGAAAGGTGGGAGGTGGGCAGAGTGAAAAAAAAAAAAAAAAAAAAAAAAAAAAAAAAAAAAAAAAAAAGAGGTAGAGAGGTGGAATGAAGAGGTAGGATTGCTAGTGAGAGAGAGAGGCGTTAGGACGATTTTAGCAGGGAAGCAGTGTAAATTACAGAGAGATGTATAAAAGGAGAAAGGTACAAGAAGTGAAAAAAAGGGCAAATAATAGTTGGTGTGAGAGAGTATCATTAATTTTTAGGGGGAATAAAAAGATGTTCTGGAAGGAGGTAAATAAAGTGCGTAAGAGGGAGGTAAATAAAGTGCGTAAGACAAGAGAACAAATGAGAACATCGGTGAAGGGAGGTAATAGGGAGGTAATAACAAGTAGTGATGAAGTGAGAAGATCGAGCCAGTATTTTGAAGGACTGTTGAATGTGTTTGATGATAAGAGTGCCAGATATAGGGTGTTTTGGTCGGGGTGTCGTGCGAAGTGAGGTCAGGGAGAATGGTTTGGTAAACAGGTAAGAGGTGGCGAAAAGTCTGCAGAAGATGAAAGCTGGCGGGTTTGGATGGTACTACAGTGAAATATATAAAAAAAAGGGGGTGGCTGTGTTGTTGATTGGCTCGTAAGGATAATCAATATATGCCTCAGGTTAGGCGGGATGCATGCACAGTGCCATTGTACAAAGACAAGTTTGTTGAGTATTCCTGGGAAATTATATGAGAGGGTATTGATTGTGAGGGTAAAGGCATGAGACTGGGAAAGAGCAGTGTGGTTTCAGAAGTGGTAGAGAATGTGTGGATCAGGTGTTTGCTTTGAAGAATGTAGGTGAGAAGTACTTAGAAAAACAGATGGATTTGCATGTAGGATTTATAGATATGGAGAAGGAATATCACAGGGTTAATATAGAATAGCTTTCTGGAAGGTTTTGAGTATGTGGTGTGGGAGGTAAGTTGCAAGAAGCAGTGAAAAGTTTTCCCAAGGATGTAAGGCGTGTGTACGAGTAGGAAGAGAGGAAAGTGAATGCTTCCCAGTGAATATCGGTTTGCGGCAGGGGTGCGTGATGTCTCCATGGTTGTTTGATTTGTGTATGGATGGGGTTGTTAGGGAGGTGGATGCAAGAGTTTTGGAGAGGGGCAAGAATGCTGTCTGATGTGGATGAGAGGGCTCGAGAAGAGAGTCAGTTATTGTTCGCTGATGATACAGCACTGGTGGCTGATCAGGTGAGAAAGTGCAAAAGTTGGCGACTAAGTTTGGTAAAATGTGTGAAAGAAGAAAGCTGAGAGTAAATGTGAATAAAAGCAAGGTTATTAGTTTCAGTAGGGTCGAGGGACACGTTAATTGGGAAATACAGAAAAACTGGGAGTGGATTTAACGCGGATGGAACCATGGAAGCGGAAGTGAGTCACAGGGTGGGGGAGGGGGCGAAGCTACCGGGAGCACTGAAGAATGTGTGGAAGGCGAGAACGGTATCTCAAGAGAGAAAAAATGGGTATGTTTGAAGGCATAGTGGTTCCAACAATATTATATGGTTGCGAGGAATGGGCTATACATAGGGTTGTTTGGAGGAGGGTGGATGTGTTACAAATGAAGTGTTTGAGGACAATATGTGGTGTGAGGTGGTTTGATCGAGTGAGTAATGAAAGGGCAAGAGAGATGTGTGGTAATACAAAGAGTGTGGTTTAGAGAGCAGAAGAGGGTGTATTGAAATGGTCTGGTCACATGGAGAGAATGCGTGAGGAAAGATTGACAAAGAGGATATATGTGTCAGAGGTGGAGGGAACGAGGAGAAGTGGGAGACCAAATTGGAGGTGGAAAGATGGAGTAAAAAGAGTTTGAGCGATCGGGACCTGCACATACAGGAGGGTGAAGGTTGTGCAAGGAATAGAGTGAATTGGAACGTTGTGGTATACCGAGGTCGACGTGCTGTCAATGTATTGAACCAGGGCATGTGCAGCGTCTGGGGGTAAACCATGGAAAGTTTTATGGGGCCTGGATGCGGAAAGGGAGCAGTGGTTTCGGTGCATTACACGTGACAGTTAGAGATTGAGTGTGAACGAATGTGGCCTTTGTTGTCTTTTCCTGACTCACTTCCCAAGCCCTCTCACCCACAACAGACTGCATACTTGCCCCTCTCTCCAAACCTTTTGTATTTACCTCCCTAACCATCTAATCCACAAAAAAATTAAGCAATGGACACATCACGCACCCCTGTCCCAAACTGACATTCACTGGGAACCAATCACTTTCCTCTCTTCTTACTCGTACACATGCCTTACATCTTTGGTAAAAACTTTTCACTGCTCCCAGCAACTTACCTCGCACACCATATACTCTTAATACGTTCCACAGAGCATCTCTATCAACTCTATCATATGCCTTTTCCAGATCCATAAATGCTACATACAAATCCATGTTTTTCTAAGTATTTCTCACATACATTCTTCAAGGCAAACACTTGATCCACACATCCTCTACCACTTCTAAAACCACACTGCTCTTCCCCAATCTGATGCTCTGTATATGCCCTGACCCTCTCGATTAACACCCTTCCATGTAATTTCCCAGGAATACTTAAACGCTGTTTCCCGCGTCAGCGAGGTAGCGCAAGGAAACAGACGAAGAATGGTCCCACCACTCACATACACACACTTATGTGCACATAAACGCCCATACACAAACATATACATCTGTACGTGTACATACATATACATACACGGACAGATACATATAAACAAATGTACATATTAATACTTGCTGCCTTCATCCATTCACTTAGCCACCCCGCTACACATGAAATAGCATCCCCATCCCTTCCCTCCAGCGATGCAGCACCAAGAAAAAACAAAAAGGCCACATTCGTTCACACTCAGTCTCTAGCTGTCATGTGTAATACACTGAAACCACAGATCCCTTTCCACATCCATCTCCCACAGACCTTTCAATGGTTTACCCCAGAAGCTTCACATGTCGTGGTTCAATCCATTGACAGCTCGTCGACCCCGGTATGCCACATCATTCCAATTCACTCTATTTCTTGTACAACCTTCACCCTCCTGTATGTTCAGGCCGCAATCGCTCTAAATCTTTTTCACTCCATCCTTCCACCTCCAATTTGGTCTCCCTCTTCTCCTCGTTCCTTCCACCTCTGACACAAATATCCTCTTTGTAAGTCCTTTCCTCACTCATTCTCTCCATGTGTCCAAACCATTTCAACTCACCCTCTTCTGCTCCCTCAACCACACTCTTTCTATTGCTACATATCTCTCTTACCCTTTCATTATTTACTCGATCAAACCACCTCACATCACCTATTTTCCTCAAACATTTCATTTCCAACAAATAAAACAACCATGGGGGCAACACGCACCCCTGCCGTAGACCGACCTTCACTGGGAACCAATCACTCTCCTCTCTTGCTACACGTACACATGCCTTACATCCTTGATAAAAAAAAAAAACTTTTCACTGCTTCTCGCAGCTTACCTCCTACACTACATACTCTCAAGACATTCCGCAATGCATCTACATCAACCCTATCATATGCTTTTTCCAGATCAATAAATGCCACATACAAGTTCATCTGTTTTTCTAAGCATTTCTTACATAAATTCTTCAAACACCTGATCCACTCACCCTCCATCACTTCTATATAAATACATACCAACTGCCACATCCAGAAATCGAACCTAAGCGCTCGACCCTGGGAAGGCGAGAATGCGTCACGGTCGGGAACGCTAACCACTTCACCAAGGAAGGCCATAAATTCCGTTAACAGTCCTACGTATATCGTGTGTATGATCTATATTGTGTTCATTACCATATGTTTACATACTTGTTTCAAGTTTTGCAAAAAAAAAAAAAAAAAAAAAACTTAAATCGCAAAACTTCTTGCTGCACCAGATTTCAGCACCTAATACTGTAGTCCTACTACTACGTTTTGACACTCGAGCACGACGGGAGGACGACCTTGAGTAGGTTGGCTTGGTGTCTACCCTGACCCTTAAGGGTGAGGTGTAAGACCAGGTCATCATGCAAGGCTCGTACCCTCGTGCTTATCAAGGGTAACACTTTATCTCCCTGAAGGTGAACACTTGTGACAACATTAATTTGTGAGGGTCCGGCGGACAACGTATTAGGCAAGAAAAACCCTCATACGTCAAATAATAATAATAATAATGATAATAAAATGATAAAATAATAATAATAATAATAATAATAATAATAATAATAATAATAATAAAATTATAATAATAATAATAATAATAATAATAATAATAATAATAATAATAAAATAATGATAATAATAATAATGATAATAATAATAATAATAATAATAATAATGATAATAAAATAATAATAATAATAATAATAATAATAATGATAATAAAATAATAATAATAATAATAATAATAATAATAATAATAATAATAAAATAATTAATAATAATAATAATAATAATAATAATAATAATAATAATAATAATAATAATAATAATAAAAAAATAATAAAAATGTTTTTACTAATGAAGAGAATTCTTGGTTAAATAAAATGTGTTTACTTAACCTGCTCAAAACTATCACGGAGCTAACAACTTACTTAACGAGGTAGTTAGACCACGGCTGCCACATCTCAGGCAACACATGTCCAGATTCATTGTGCATCTTAATGGTTTTCATCCATGGTGGAGGCGACCACGGTGAGGCGACCAGCCGGAGGGGGCGCTGGGACAGCTCCTGAGCCCGCAGGATCAGCGGCAGCTGAGGTAGGGAACCGATAGATAATACTGGCCAATAGATCGCGAACCGATAGATAATACTGCCCAATAGATCGCTGAGTAACGATCCCCAGCATCCTTAACACTACCTGCAGGTGTGTGTAGCAGGTCTATAACACCTGCATGTTGGCCAGGTGTGTGTAGCAGGACTATAACACCTGCATGTTGGCCAGGTGTGTGTAGCAGGACTATAACACCTGCATGTTGGCCAGGTGTGTGTAGCAGGACTATAACACCTGCATGTTGGTCAGGTGTGTGTAGCAGGACTATAACACCTGCATGTTGGCCAGGTGTGTGTAGCAGGACTATAACACCTGCATGTTGGTCAGGTGTGTGTAGCAGGACTATAACACCTGCATGTTGGCCAGGTGTGTGTAGCAGGACTATAACACCTGCATGTTGGTCAGGTGTGTGTAGCAGGACTATAACACCTGCATGTTGGCCAGGTGTGTGTAGCAGGACTATAACACCTGCATGTTGGCCAGGTGTGTGTAGCAGGACTACAGGAAGTGGTCATGTATCACAGTGTATCATCTACAGGAAGACCATATTTACCATCAGAAGAAGACAGAAACAGCGGGATAATATTTGCCACATACACACGTCTACCAGACTGGCACCACATACACACCTCTACCAGACTGCCACCACATACACACCTCTACCAAACTGGCACCACATACACACCTCTACCAGACCGGCACCACATACACACCTCTACCAAACTGGCACCACATACACACCTCTACCAGACTGGCACCACATACACACCTCTACCAGACTGCCACCACATACACACCTCTACCAGACTGCCACCACATACACACCTCTACCAGACTGGCACCACATACACACCTTTACCAAACTAGCCCCACATACACACCTCTACCAGACAGGCACTACATACACACCTCTACCAGACTGGCACCATATACACACCTCTACCAGACTGGCACTACATACACACCTCTACCAGACAGGCACTACATACACACCTCTACCAGACTGGCACCATATACTCACCTCTACCAGACAGGCACTACATACACACCTCTACCAGACAGGCACTACATACACACCTCTACCAGACTGCCACCACATACACACCTCTACCAGACTGGCACCACATACACACCTCTACCAAACTGGCACCACATACACACCTCTACCAGACAGGCACTACATACACACCTCTACCAGACTGGCACCACATACACACCTCCACCAGACTGGCACCACATACACACCTCTACCAGACTGGAACCACATACACACCTCTACCAGACAGACACAACTTGGATACACACCTCTACCAGACTGCCACCACATACACACCTCTACCAGACTGCCACCACATACACACCTTTACCAAACTAGCCCCACATACACACCTCTACCAGACTGCCACCACATACACACCTCTACCAGACTGGCACCATATACACACCTCTACCAGACTGGCACTACATACACACCTTTAACAGACTGCCACCACATACACACCTCTACCAGATTGCCACCACATAAACACCTCTACCAAACTGGCACCACATACACACCTCTACCAGACTGGCACCACATACCTCTACCAGACAGGCACCACATACACACCTCTACCAGACTGGCACCACATACACACCTCTACTAGACTGGCACCACATACACACCTCTACCAAACTGGCACTACATACACACATCCACCAGACTGGCACCACATACACACCTCTAACAGACTGGCACCACATACACACCTCTACCAGACTGGAACCACATACACACCTCTACCAGACTGGCACCACATACACACCTCTACCAGACTGCCACCAAATACACACCTCTACCAGATTGCCACCACATAAGCACCTCTACCAAACTGGCACCACATACACACCCCGACCAGACTGGCACCACATACACACCTCTACCAGACTGGCACCACATACACACCTATACCAAACTGGCACCAAATACACACCTCTACCAGATTGCCACCACATAAACACCTCTACCAAACTGGAACCACATACACACCTCTACCAGACTGGCACCACATACACATCTCTACCAGACTGGTACCATATACACACCTCTACCAGACTGCCACCACATACACACCTCTACCAGACTGGCACCACATACACACCTCTACCAGACTGGCACCACATACACACCTCTACCAGACTGCCACCACATACACACCTCTACCAGACTGGCACCACATACACACCTCTACCAGACTGCCACCACATTCAAACCTCTACCAGATTGGCACCACATGCACACCTCTACCAGACTGGCACCACATACACACCTCTACCAGACTGCCACCACATACACACCTCTACCAGACTGCCACCACATACACACCTCGACCAGACTGGCACCACATACACACCTCTACCAAACTGCCACCACATACAAACCTCTACCAGACTGCCACCACATACACAACTCTAGCAAACTGGCACCACATATACACCTCTGCCAGACTGCCACCACATACACACCACTACCATACTGCCACCACATACACACCTCTACCAGAATGGCACCACATACCCACCTTACCAGATAGGCACCATATTCACACCTTCTACCAGACTGTCACAACATACACACCTCTACAAGACTGCCCACCACATACACACCTCTACCAGAATGGCACCACATACACACCTCTACCAGACTGGCACCATATACCCGACCTCTACTAGACAGCACCACATACACACCTCTTACCAGACTGGCCACCCACATTCAAACCTTCTACCAATTGGCACCAAAACATGCTCAATCACCTCCTAACCAGACCTGCCCCACATACACACCTCTACCATACTGCCACCACATCACACACACCTCTACCAGACTGGCACCACATACACACCTCGACCAGACGGGCACCAAAATGACACACCCTCTACCAGAAACTGCACCACATACAAACCTCTAACAGACTTGCTACCACATAAACAACTCTACCATACTAGGCACCGACGATTACTACACCTCTGACGAGACTGGCACCTTCATACACACTCTACCAGACTAGCACCACATACACACCTCTACCAGACTGGCACCACATACACACTCTACCAGACCGGCATACATACACACCTCTACCAGACTGGCACCACACAACACACACCTCTACCAGACTGGCACCACATACACACTTCTACCAGACTAGCACCACATACACACCTCTACCAGACTGCCACCACATTACATCACCTCTACCAGACTGGCACCACATACACACCTCACCAACTAGCACCACATACACACTTCTACCAGACTGCACCACATACACACCTCTACAGACTGCACCACATAACACCTCTACCAGACGGCACTAACATACACACCTCTACCAGACTGCCACCACATACACACCTCTACCAGACTGCCACCACATACACATCTCTACCAGATCAGCACCACATACACACCTCTACCATACCGGCATAACATACGCACCTCTACCAGACTGCCACCACATACACACCTCTACCAGACTGCCACCACATACACACCTCTACCAGACTGGCACTATATACATACCTCTACCAGACTGCCACTACATACACACCTCTACCAGACTGCCACCACGTGCGCATCTATACCAGACTGGCACCACATACACACCTCTACCAGACCGGCATAACATACACACCTCTACCAGACTGGCACCACATTCACACCTCTACCAGACTGGCACCAATTATACACCTCTACCAGACTGGCACCACACACACACCTCTACCAGACTGACACCACATACACACCTCTACCAGACTGGCACCACATACACACCTCTACCAGACTGGCACCACATACACACCTCTACCAGACTGGCACCACACACACACCTCTACCAGACTGACACTGCTTGGATACACGACTCTACCAGACCAGCACCACATACACACTACCAGATCGACACCACTACCAGACCGCCAACAGACTCTACCCTTGCACGAACCTTATAGAGCTTGTCTTCCTGGGCCAGGGCGAAGTGTTGGAGGAGGAGGTCGCCCTCCACGTCATCGTAGGAGTACGGCCTCACGGAGAAGTCGGTGCCGGCGATGGGAACCCGACACAGGTTGTACTCCAGACCAGCGGGGCTGAAGTATGACCTGTAATGTGATGATGACAATGTTGTAGTTGTGGGTGTTGTGTTGTCAACCTACATCACACCACAAATAATGACGTTCTCTGGTCTGGTCAACTTAATCCCCTCTTACATGCCAGAGTTTTACTGTTTATCATATAGTAATCATCCAAATATAATCCCATACGAGCTATCAGATAGTAATCATCCAAATATAATCCCACACTAGAGCTATCAGATAGTAATCATCCAAATATAATCCCACACTAGAGCTATCAGACAGTAATCATCCAAATATAATCCCACACTAGAGCTATCAGATAGTAATCATCCAAATATAATCCCACACTAGAGTTATCAAATAGTAATCATCCAAATATAATCCCACAATAGAGTTATCAGACAGTAATCCTCCAAATATAATCCCACACTAGAGTTACCAGACAGTAATCCAAATATAATCCCACACTAGAGTTATCAGATAATCATCCAAATATAATCCCACAATAGAGCTATCAGATAGTAATCAACCAAATATAATCCCACACTAGAGCTATCAGATAGTAATCATCCAAATATAATCCCACACTAGAGTTATCAGATAGTAATCATCCAAATATAATCCCACACTAGAGTTATCAGATAGTAATCATCCAAATATAATCCCACACTATAGCTATCAGATAGTAATCATCCAAATATAATTCCACGATAGAGCTATCAGATAGTAATCATCCAAATATAATCCCACACTAGAGCTATCAGATAGTAATCATCCAAATATAATCCCACACTAGAGCTATCAGATAGTAATCATCCAAATATAATCCCACACTACATCTATCAGATAGTAATCATCCAAATATAATCCCACACTAGAGTTATCAGATAGTAATCATCCAAATATAATCGCACACTAGAGTTATCAGATAGTAATCATCCAAATATAATCCCACACTAGAGTTATCATATAGTAATCATCCAAATATAATTGCACACTAGAGTTATCAGATAGTAATCATCCAAACATAATCCCACACTAGAGCTATCAGATAGTAATAATCCAAAAATAATCCCACACTAGAGCTATCAGATAGTAATCATCCAAATATAATCCCACACTAGAGCTATCAGATAGAATCATCCAAATATAATCCCACACTAGAGCTATCAGATAGTAATCATCAAATATAATCCCACACTAGAGCTATCAGATATTATCATCAAATATAATCCCACACTAGAGCTATCAGATAGTAATCATACCAAATATAATCCCACACTAGAGCTATCAGATAGTAATCATCCAAATATAATCCCACACTAGAGTTATCAGATAGTAATCATCCAAATATAATCCCACACTAGAGCTATCAGATAGTAATCATCCAAATATAATCCCACACTAGAGTTATCAGATAGTAATCATCCAAATATAATCCCACACTAGAGCTATCAGATAGTAATCATCCAAATATAATCCCACACTAGAGCTATCAGATAGTAATCATCCAAATATAATCCCACACTAGAGCTATCAGATAGTAATCATCCAAATATAATCCCACACTAGAGCTATCAGATAGTAATCATCCAAATATAATCCCACACTAGAGCTATCAGATAGTAATCATCCAAATATAATCCCACACTAGAGCTATCAGATAGTAATCATCCAAATATAATCCCACACTAGAGCTATCAGATAGTAATCATCCAAATATAATCCCACACTAGAGCTATCAGATAGTAATCATCCAAATATAATCCCACACTAGAGCTATCAGATAGTAACATCCAATATAATCCACACTAGAGCTATCAGATAGTAATCATCCAAATATAATCCCACACTAGAGCTATCAGATAGTAATCATCCAAATATAATCACACTAGAGCTATCAGATAGTAATCATCCAAATATAATCCCACACTAAAGCTATCAGATAGTAATCATCCAAATATAATCCCACACTACACCTATCAGATAGTAATCATCCAAATATACTCCCACACTAGAGCTATCAAATAGTAATCATCCAATATAATCCCACACTAGAGTATAAGATAGTAACCATCCAAATATAATCCCACACTAGAGCTATCAGATAGTAATCATCCAAATATAATCCCACACTAGAGCTATCAGATAGTAAACATCCAAATATAATCACACACTAGGAGCTATCAGATAGTAATCATCCCAAATATAATCCCACACTAGAGCTATCAGATAGTAATCATCCAAATATAATCCCACACTAGAGTTATCAGATAGTAATCATCCAAATATAATCCCACACTAGAGCGATCAGATAGTAACCATCCAAATATAATCACACACTAGAGCTATGAGATAGCAATCACCCAAATATAATCCCACACTAGAGCTATCAGATAGTAATCATCCAAATATAATCCCACACTAGAGCTATCAGATAGTATCAGATAGTAATCATCCAAATATAATCCCACACTAGAGCTATCAGATAGTAATCATCCAAATATAATCACACTAGAGCTATCAGATAGTAATCATCCAAATATAATCCCACACTAGAGCTATCAGATAGTAATCATCCAAATATAATCCCACACTAGAGCTATCAGATAGTAATCATCCAAATATAATCCCACACTAGAGCTATCAGATAGTAATCATCCAAATATAATCCCACACTAGAGCTATCAGATAGTAATCATCCAAATATAATCCCACACTAGAGCTATCAGATAGTAATCATCCAAATATAATCCCACACTAGAGCTATCAGATAGTAATCATCCAAATATAATCCCACACTAGAGCTATCAGATAGTAATCATCCAAATATAATCCCACACTAGAGCTATCAGATAGTAATCATCCTAATATAATCCCACACTAGAGCTATCAGATAGTAATCATCCAAATATAATCCCACACTAGAGCTATCAGATAGTAATCATCCAAATATAATCCCACACTAGAGCTATCAGATAGTAATCATCCAAATATAATCCCACACTAGAGCTATCAGATAGTAATCATCCAAATATAATCCCACACTAGAGCTATCAGATAGTAATCATCCAAAGATAATCTCACACTAGAGCTATCAGATAGTAATCATCCAAATATAATCCCACACTAGAGCTATCAGATAGTAATCATCCAAATATAATCCCACACTAGAGCTATCAGATAGTAATCATCCAAATATAATCCCACACTAGAGCTATCAGATAGGAATCATGCCAAATAGTAATCCCACACTAGAGCTATCAGATAGTAATCATCCAAATATAAATCCCACACTAGAGCTATCAGATAGTAATCATCCAAATATAATCCCACACTAGAGCTATCAGATAGTAATCATCCAAATATAATCCCACACTAGAGCTATCAGATAGTAATCATCCAAATATAATCCCAAACTAGAGCTATCAGATAGTAATCATCCAAATATAATCCCACACTAGAGTTATCAGATAGTAATCATCGAAATATATTCCCACACTAGAGCTTTCAGATAGTAATCATCCAAATATAATCCCACACTAATGCTATCAGATAGTAATCATCTAAATATAATCTCACGCTAGAGCTATCTGATAGTAATCATCCAAATATAATCCCATACTGGAGCAAGATAGTAATCATCCAAATATAATCTCATACTACAGCTATCAGATAGTAATCATCCAAATATAATCCCACACTAGAGTTATCAGATAGTAATCATCCAAATATAATCCCACACTAGAGCTATCAGATAGTAATCATCCAAATATAAACGCACACTAGAGCTATCAGTTAGTAATCATCGACATATAACCTCACACTAGAGCTATCAGATAGTAATCATCCAAATATAATCCCACACTAGAGTTATCAGATAGTAATCATCCAAATATAATCCCACACTAGAGCTAACAGATAGTAATCATCCAAATATAATCTCACACTAGAGCTATCAGATAGTAATCATCCAAATATAATCCCACACTAGAGCTATCAGATAGTAATCATCCAAATATAATCCCACACAAGAGCTATCAAATAGTAATCATCCAAACATAATCCCACACTAGAGCTATCAGATAGTAATGATCCAACTATAATTCCACACTAGAGCTATCAGATAGTAATCATCTAAATATAATCCCACACTAGAGCTATCAGATAGTAATCATCCAAATATAATCCCACACTAGAGCTATCAGATAGTAATCATCCAAATATAATCCCACACTAGAGCTATCAGATAGTAATCATCCAAATATAATCCCACACTAGAGCTATCAGATAGTAATCATCCAAATATAATCCCACACTAGAGCTATCAGATAGTAATCATCCAAATATACTCCCACAGTAGAGCTATCAGATAGTAATCATTTAAGTAAAATCCCGCACTAGAGCTATCAGATAGTAATCATCCAAATATAATCCCACACTTGAGTTATCAGATAGTAACCATCCAAATATAATACCACACTAGAGTTATCAGATAGTAATCATCCAAATATAATCCCACACTAGAGCTATCAAATAGTAATCATCCAAATATAATCCTACACTAGAGCAATCAGATAGTAATCATCCAAATATAATCCCACACTAGAGCTATCAGATAGTAATCATCCAAATATAATCCCACACTAGAGCTATCAGATAGTAATCATCCAAATATAATCCCACACTAGAGCTATCAGATAATCATCGAAATATAATCCCACACTAGAGCTATCAGATAGTAATTATCTAAATATAATCCCACACTATAGCTATCAGATAGTAATCATCCAAATATAATCTCACACTAGAGCTATCAGATAGTAATCATCCAAATATAATCTCACACTAGAGCTATCAGATAGTAATCATCCAAATATAATCCCACATTAGAGCTAACAGATAGTAATCATCGAAATATAATCTCACACTAGAGCTATCAGATAGTAATCATCCAAATATAATCCCACACTGGAGCAAGATAGTAATCATCCACATATAATCTACACTAGAGCTATCAGATAGTAATCATCCAAATATAATCCCACACTAGAGTTATCAGATAGTAATCATCCAAATATAATCCCACACTAGAGCTATCAGATAGCAATCATCCAAATATAATCTCACACAAGAGCTATCAGATAGTAATCATCCAAATATAGTCTCACACTAGAGCTATCAGATAGTAATCATCCAAATATAATCCCACACTGGAGCAAGATAGGAATCATCCAAATATAATCCCACACTAGAGCTATCAGATAGTAATCATCCAAATATAATCCCACACTAGAGCTATCAGATAGTAATCATCCAAATATAATCCCATAATAGAGCTATCAGATAGTAATCATCCAAATACAATCTCACACTAGAGCTATCAGATAGTAATCATCCAAATATAATCCCACACTAGAGTTATCAGATAGTAATCATCCAAATATAATCCCACACTAGAGCTATCAAATAGTAATCATCCAATATAATCCCACACTAGAGCTATCAGATAGTAATCATCTAAATATAATCCCTCACTAGAGCTATCAGATAGTAATCATCCAAATATACTCCCACACTAGAGCTATCAGATAGTAATCATCCAAATATAATCCCACACTAGAGCTATCAGATAGTAATCATCCAAATATACTTCCACACTAGAGCTATCAGATAGTAATCATCTAAATATACTCCCACACTAGAGCTATCATATAGTAATCATCCAAATATAATCCCACACTAGAGCTATCAGATAGTAATCATCCAAATATAATCCCACACTAGAGCTATCAGATAGTAATCATCCAAATATAATCCCACACTAGAGCTATCAGATAGTAATCATCCAAATATAATCCCACACTAAAGCTATCAGATAGTAATCATCCAAATATAATCCCACACTAGAGCTATCAGATAGTAATCATCCAAATATAATCCCACACTAGAGTTTTCAGATAGTAATCATCCAAATATAATCCCACACTAAAGCTATCAGATAGTAATCATCCAAATATAATCCCACACTAGAGCTATCAGATAGTAATCATCCAAATATAATCCCACACTAGAGCTATCAGATAGTAATCATCCAAATATAATCCCACAATAGAGCTATCAGATAGTAACCATCCAAATATAATCCCACACTAGAGCTATCAGATAGTAATCATCCAAATATAATCCCACACTAGAGCTATCAGATAGTAATCATCCACATATAATCCCACACTAGAGCTATCAGATAGTAATCATCCAAATATAATTCCACACGAGTTATCAGATAGTAATCATCCAAATATAATCCCACACTAGAGCTATCAGATAGTAACCATCCAAATATAATCCCACACTAGAGCTATCAGATAGTAATCATCTAAGTAAAATCCCGCATTAGAGCTACCAGATAGTAATCATCCAAATATAATCCCACACTTGAGTTATCAGATAGTAACCATCCAAATATAATACCACACTAGAGTTATCAGATAGTAATCAGCCAAATATAATCCCACACTAGAGTTATCAGATAGTAATATTCCAAATATAATCCCACAATAGAGCTATCAGATAGTAACCATCCAAATATAATCCCACACTAGAGCTATCAGATAGTAATCATCTAAGTATAATCCCGCACTAGAGCTATCAGATAGTTACCAACCAAATATAATCCCACACTAGAGCAAGAGGCCAAATATAATCCCACACTAGAGCAAGAAGCCAAATATAATCCCACACTAGAGCAAGAAACCAAAATATTATTGTTTGACTGAACGTGGATGTCAAAGGCCAATATTTGCGCTGCCGACGGACGCACTTGTTTACTGAGAAGGAGAACATAGTGTGAGCGTGTGTGTGTGGTGGGGCGTCACCTGACTTACTGAGTGTTGGACTACATGTAAAGTGTGACTGGGTAGAGAGGGGAAGGTTAGTGACCTCATGAGCAGGTCCTGGGCAGGGGCGGAGAGGCTGGCCATGTTCATGCCGGCCGCGTCGGTGAAGGCGCCGCCGAAGCCAAGGATGGTCTGGCGAGGCGTCGCGAACCCCACCTCCACCGCCACCGACCCTGACACACATAAACAAACGATAACTTTGATTAAAAACTTGTATTAAGCCATTAATAATTGTGCTGGGTGAAGTGTGCGTGTGTGTGTGTGTGTGTAAGTTATGAATACTTATATACAGTGAACTCGATACCTAACGACAGTAATGATTGCTGCCATCTGGAAATCACATACAGTGGCGGTTCGAACCCAGGATCTGCTCAGCTGGCCAGGTCTTACCTCACATGGCACGACAGCAGACGTACAATACTCTGCACATACTTAAAATTACGTTTGGCAACACAGTACTACGAATCACTTCGGCCATACCGCTTTATACACATTATTTTTTTCAATACATAAACGTGAAAACGCAAATGATTCACAACTTTAAGTAAAGGCAACTCTTGGGCGGAAGACAACCAAAATGCAGACGAAAAAATCTGATAACTTTGGTAGAGGAGGTCTGTGATGTGATCTGTAGAGGAGGTCTGTGATGTGATCTGTAGAGGGGGTCTGTGATGTGATCTGTAGAGGAGGTCTGTGATGTGATCTGTAGAGGTGGTCTGTGATGTGATCTGTAGAGGGGGTCTGTGATGTGATCTGTAGAGGAGGTCTGTGATGTGATCTGTAGAGGAGGTCTGTGATGTGATCTGTAGAGGAGGTCTGTGATGTGATCTGTAGAGGTCTGTGATGTGATCTGTAGAGGAGGTCTGTGATGTGATCTGTAGAGGAGGTCTGTGATGTGATCTGTAGAGGAGGTCTGTGATGTGATCTGTAGAGGAGTCTGTGATGTGATCTGTAGAGGAGGTCTGTGATGTGATCTGTAGAGGAGGTCTGTGATGTGATCTGTAGAGGAGGTCTGTGATGTGATCTGTAGAGGAGGTCTGTGATGTGATCTGTAGAGGAGGTCTGTGATGTGATCTGTAGAGGAGGTCTGTGATGTGATCTGTAGAGGTGGTCTGTGATGTGATCTGTAGAGGTGGTCTGTGATGTGATCTGTTGAGGAGGTCTGTGATGTGATCTGTAGAGGAGGTCTGTGATGTGATCTGTAGAGGAGGTCTGTGATGTGATCTGTAGAGGAGGTCTTGTGATGTGATCTGTAGAGGAGGTCTGTGATGTGTCTGTAGAGGAGGTCTGTGATGTGATCTGTAGAGGAGGTCTGTGATGTGATCTGTAGAGGAGGTCTGTGATGTGATCTGTAGAGGAGGTCTGTGATGTGATCTGTAGAGGAGGTCTGTGATGTGATCTGTAGAGGAGGTCTGTGATGTGATCTGTAGAGGGGGTCTGTGATGTGATCTGAGAGGAGGTCTGTTATGTGATCTGTAGAGGAGGTCTGTGATGTGATCTGTAGAGGAGGTCTGTGATGTGATCTGTAGAGGAGGTCTGTGGATGTGATCTGTAGAGGAGGTCTGTGATGTGATCTGTAGAGGTGGTCTGTGATGTGATCTGTAGAGGGGTCTGTGATGTGATCTGTAGAGGTGGTCTGTGATGTGATCTGTAGAGGAGGTCTGTGATGTGATCTGTAGAGGAGGTCTGTGATGTGATCTGTAGAGGAGGTCTGTGATGTGATCTGTAGAGGAGGTCTGTGATGTGATCTGTAGAGGAGGTCTGTGATGTGATCTGTAGAGGTGGTCTGTGATGTGATCTGTAGAGGGGTCTGTGATGTGATCTGTAGAGGGGGTCTGTGATGTGATCTGTAGAGGAGGTCTGTGATGTGATCTGTAGAGGAGGTCTGTGATGTGATCTGTAGAGGAGGTCTGTGATGTGATCTGTAGAGGGAGGTCTGTGATGTGATCTGTAGAGGGGGTCTGTGATGTGATCTGTAGAGGAGGTCTGTGATGTGATCTGTAGAGGTGGTCTGTGATGTGATCTGTAGAGGAGGTCTGTGATGTGATCTGTAGAGGAGGTCTGTGATGTGATCTGTAGAGGAGGTCTGTGATGTGATCTGTAGAGGAGGTCTGTGATGTGATCTGTAGAGGAGGTCTGTGATGTGATCTGTAGAGGAGGTCTGTGATGTGATCTGTAGAGGAGGTCTGTGATGTGATCTGTAGAGGAGGTCTGTGATGTGATCTGTAGAGGTCTGTGATGTGATCTGTAGAGGAGGTCTGTGATGTGATCTGTAGAGGAGGTCTGTGATGTGATCTGTAGAGGAGGTCTGTGATGTGATCTGTAGAGGAGGTCTGTAGTGTGATCTGTAGAGGAGGTCTGTGATGTGATCTGTAGAGGGGGTCTGTGATGTGATCTGTAGAGGAGTCTGTAATGTGATCAGTAGAGTGAGGTCTGTGATGTGATCTGTAGAGGTGGTCTGTGATGTAACTGGTAGAGGTGGGGCTTGTGATGTGATCTTGTAGAGGAGGTCTGTGATGTGATCTGTAGAGGAGGTCTGTGATGTGATCTGTAGAGGGGTCTGTGAGGTGATCTGTAGAGGAGGTCTGTGATGTGATCTGTAGAGGAGGTCTGTGATGTGATCTGTAGAGGATGGTCTGTGGATGTGATCTGTAGAGGAGGTCTGTGAGTGATCTGTAGAGGAGGTTTGTGATGTGATCTGTAGAGGTGGTCTGTTATGTGATCTGTAGAGGAGGTCTGTGATGTGATCTGTAGAGGTGGTCTGTTATTTGATCTTGTAGAGGAGGTCTGTGATGTGATCTGTAGAGGAGGTCTGTGATGTATCTGTAGAGGAGGACTGTGATGTGATCTGTAGAGGAGGTCTGTGATGTGATCTGTAGAGGTGGTCTGTGATGTGATCTGTAGAGGGTGGTCTGTGATGTGATCTGTGAGGGTCTGTGATGTGATCTGAAGGGGTCTGTGATGTGATCTGTAGAGGAGGTCTGTGATGTGATCTGTAGAGGAGGTCTGTGATGTGATCTGTAGAGGAGGTCTGTGATGTGATCTGTAGAGGAGGTCTGTGATGTGATCTGTAGAGGAGGTCTGTGATGTGATCTGTAGAGGAGGTCTGTGATGTGATCTGTAGAGGAGGTCTGTGATGTGATCTGTAGAGGAGGTCTGTGATGTGATCTGTAGAGGAGGTCTGTGATGTGATCTGTAGAGGAGGTCTGTGATGTGATCTGTAGAGGAGGTCTGTGATGTGATCTGTAGAGGAGGTCTGTGATGTGATCTGTAGAGGAGGTCTGTGATGTGATCTGTAGAGGAGGTCTGTGATGTGATCTGTAGAGGAGGTCTGTGATGTGATCTGTAGAGGAGGTCTGTGATGTGATCTGTAGAGGAGGTCTGTGATGTGATCTGTAGAGGGGGGTCTGTGATGTGATCTGTAGAGGAGGTCTGTGATGTGATCTGTAGAGGAGGTCTGTGATGTGATCTGTAGAGGAGGTCTGTGATGTGATCTGTAGAGGAGGTCTGTGATGTGATCTGTAGAGGAGGTCTGTGATGTGATCTGTAGAGGAGGTCTGTGATGTGATCTGTAGAGGAGGTCTGTGATGTGATCTGTAGAGGAGGTCTGTGTGATTGTAAGGTCTGTAGTATCGTAGGGGGTCTGTGATGTGATCTGTAAGGTCTGTGATGTGATCTGTAGAGAGGTCTGTAGGTGGTCTGTGAGGGGTCTGTGATGTGATCTGTAGAGGAGGTCTGTGATGTGATCTGTAGAGGGTCTGTGATGTATCTGTAGGGGGTCTGTGATGTGATCTGTAAGGAGGTCTGTATGTGATCTGTAGAGGTGGTCTGTGATGTGATCTGTGAGAGGTCTGGAGTGACGGAGGAGGTTGTGTGTGATCTGTAGGGGGTCGATGTGATCTGTAAGGTGGCTGTGATGTATCTGTAGAGGAGGTCTGTGATGTGATCTGTGAGGAGGTCTGTGAGTGACTGTAGAGGAGGTCTGTGATGTGATCTGTGAGAGGTCTGTATGTGATCTGTGAGGTTGTGGGATTAGATCTGTTGTAGGGGTCTTATGTATCTGTAGAGGGGTCTGTGATGTATCTGTAGAGGGGTCTGTGTGTGATTGTAGAGGTGGTCTGTGATGTGATCTGTAGAGGAGGTCTGTGATGAGATCTGTAGAGGAGGTCTATGATGTGATCTGTAGGGGAGGTCTGTGATGAGATCTGTAGAGGAGGTCTATGATGTGATCTGTAGAGGAGGTCTGTGATGAGATCTGTAGAGGAGGTCTATGATGTGATCTGCAGAGGAGGTCTATGATGTGATCTGTAGAGGCGGTCTGTGATGTGATCTGTAGAGGTGGTCTGTGATGTGATCTGCAGAAGGGGTCTGTGATGTGATCTGTAGAGGAGGTCCGTGATGTGATCTGTAGAGGAGGTATGTGAAGTGATCTGTAGAGGTGGTCTGTGATGTGATCTGTAGAGGAAGTCTGTGATGTGATCTGTAGAGGTGGTCTGTGATGTGATCTGTAGAGGTGGTCTGTGATGTGATCTGTACAGGTGGTCTGTGATGTGATCTGTAGAGGTGGTCTGTGATGTGATCTGTAGAGGAGGTGTGTGATGTGATCTGTAGAGGAGGTGTGTGATGTGATCTGTAGAGGAGGTGTGTGATGTGATCTGTAGAAGAGGTGTGTGATGTGATCTGTTGAGGAGGTCTGTGATGTGATCTGTAGAGGGATCTGTGATGTGATCTGTAGAGGTGGTCTGTTATGTGATCTGTAGAGGAGGTCTGTGATGTGATCTGTAGAGGGGGGTCTGTGATGTAATCTGTAGAGGAGGTCTGTGATATGATCTGTAGAGGTGGTCTGTGATGTAATCTGTAGAGGAGGTCTGTGATGTGATCTGTAGAGGTGGTCTGTGATGTGATCTGTAGAGGAGGCCTGTGATGTGATCTGCTGCAATACAAAGTTTCAAGAGATGGAGTTTCATTAATGAGTCAGTAGAAAGCAAGTACATTACTTCTTACAAATGACTTTTAATCATACGCTGAATGTTCCCCCAGTGATATGCTTAATCAAAGCTATCGAGGCGTATTCCATACTAGAAAAAGAATGAACTTGTGTACTCTACACTATGGGGCATTCACACGAGACAAAATTTCTTGTAATGAAAACAAAATCACGAGACAAAATTTGTCATGAAAAAAATCACGAAACCAAATATCTTGAATGAATCAAGTCATGACCGGTAACTATCTACAGTCAACACTCCATGGAACTGCTGAAACCTAGAGAAAATCTAAATACAGCAACGATGAACAGTGCAGCGGCGGGAGATTTTGATCAACCTTGGAAAAAAAAAAAATAATGCTATGAAGAACGACTGACTGACTGCCACTGCAGTAATACCCACTGAAAATCACATAATCACACGTCAATAAACCCTCAAAAAGTTATGAATAACCAGTTACATTGACTTTGTATATGTACATGTAATTTGCTGTGAATAAACGATCTATGGTCTGGTAATACACACTGTGCAGATGAGGGAAGTCCACATGTACCAAGTGTAACTTTCTGACCATGACACACGAGTCATCTGTAGCCTCCCTCACCTGCACCGTTACGAGTCGCCACTACATACAAGGATCTGCTTCTTGATCGAAGATACTGGACTGATAACAATGGCCTTCAATCTGTACTGCATAATCAAAGACAGTGGCACTGGAAATGTAGCATAACTGGTAACTGGATACTTGAAACACGGCTATTAACACACTGCAAATACTTCAGTTCAAATCCTGTTATTCATCATGATTCTTTTCAGTTTAACCCGAGACTGAAAAGTCAGATCACGTCCAAGATATGAACCTAAGAAGCTGTGTCTCAAAAGCGACTGGAGATAATCAAAGAAATCGCCTCATCAAGTGTGACAAACATCTCTCATGTTTGACCAATGGAACATGGGGAAACCTAGTGTGGGGACCGAACGTATGTACGGCTCCCGCTGGTAACAGATGGTGTGAGGAACTTCCCAAGGTTTACCCTATAATTGCAAGTAAAAGTTCTGAACATCCTCCACCTGGGCGGACGTGTGCATACGCGATTCCACTAAATTTTCGAAGTGGCGTGAATGATGGACGCGACTGGATATCTCACCGTACTTGATGAAAAAAAAAAACAACAACATGGCTTTGCAAAGCTATTGACGTCATTCCAAGACCGGAGGTGCACTTGACGTAGTGGACATGCATGAACACAAAACCGTACAAAGTGTCTGTATTAAATTTTCTAAATTTGAATGTAAGAGCTGTTAGGAACTGACCAACTATAGTAAGTTATCCCATGAATGGATGATAGAGGACACACTAAGCTCCATATAGTGTTCATTACGACATAATAAGTGTTCAAACTATATATTAGTTTCTTGAGCGTACTTGATGAGTGGCAAGGTAGTGACTGAGAGGGTGATGGCATGTACAGAGCATCAGACTGGGTGGGAGCAGTGTGGTTCCAGAAGTGGTAGAGGATGTGTGGATCAGGTGGTTGCTTTGAAGAATAGGTATGGGACTTACTAAAGTGAAACGGATGGATTTGTATGTGGCATTTATGGACCTGGAGAAATCATATGACTGGTTGACAGACATACCTTGTCGATATTACGAATATAAGGTGTGGGAGGAAAGCTGCTAGAAGCTGTGAGGTTTCATATTGGGTGTAGGAAATGTGTACGAGTAGGAAGAGATAAGAGTGAATGGTTCCCTGCAGAGGCTGGTCTGCTGCAGGGATAAGTGATGCCATCATAATTGTTTAATTTCTTTATGGATGGATTGGTGAGGGAGGTAAATACTAGTCTTGGAGAGAGGGGCGAGTATGCAGTGTGTAGGGCGTGAGTAGGCCTGGGAAGTGTCAGTTGTTATTTGCTGATGATACAGCTCTGGTTGCAGATTCGAGTGAGAAACTGCGGAAGTTGGTGACTGAGTTAGGATGCGTGGCACGGGTAATAGGTAAAGCTTTGCGAACGAAGGTGAGTCATGTGGCTGTTGAGGGTATAATTGGGGGGAGGGGAGCATAAGGTATTCAGTGTTATGAATGGAAATGGTGAACAGCTTGTGGTGTTGTGTGCTGAAAAAGGACTGGTGATCGGAAGTACCTGTTTAAAAAGGGTTATACACAAGTATGTGAGTAAGAGAGATGGTAAGTGGGTATTACTGCATTACATATATTAACAGGCGTGTATGAGAAACTTTTGGATGTAAAAGTGCTGAGAAAGGCAACTGGTGGGGTGTTTGATTACTATCTTGTGGACGCGAGGGTGATGATTTGTATTGGTTTTCGGAAAAGAGAAGACAATATTGGAGAGATGATAGTGGCAGGTGAATTTGGAAAAAAAATAAACTTGTGTGAAGAAATACCAGGAGAGACTAAGTGTAGAATGGCAATAGGTGAGAGTAAATGAAACAAAGTGAGTGGTTAAGGAATGGGAAGTATTCAGGGAGTCAGTGATGGCATGTAAAAGAGATGCATGTGGCCCGCGAAAGATGGAAGGTGGGCAGATTAGGAAGCGTATTAAGTGGTGGGATGAAGAAGTTAAAGTTGCAAGTGAAAGAAAAGAGGCGCGTTTAGACGATACCCACAGGAAGAGTGCAAATTATTTGGGGATGTGTGAGAGAAAGCGGCAGGTCAAGAGGATGGTGTAGGATCAGAAAAAGAGCGTAAATGCGAGTTGGGGTGAGCGAGTCAGTAAACTAGAGAGAACTGACGTTTTGGAAAGAGGTAAACAATGAGCGAAAAACAAAGAGAACTAATGGGAACATCGGTGAAGGGGGCAAATGGGGAAGTGTTAATAAGTAGTGATGGAGTGAGGAGGAGACGGAATGAGTATTTTGAAGGACTGTTGAATATATCTGATGATATAATGGCAGATGTAGGGTGTTAGGGTCAGGGGGGTACGCATAGAGTGAGTGATGGAGAGTGGTTTAGTAAAGATAGAAGAGGTGATGAAAGCCTCGCATGAGATGAAATGTGGCAAGGCGGCTGGAGTGGATGGCAATGCAGTTGAATTTACTAAGAAAGGGGGTGACTGTGTCGATGATTGGTTGGTAAGGATTTTCAGTATTTGTATGGATCATACTGAGACGCCTGAGGACTGGTAGAATGCATGTATAATGCCACCGTAGAAAGACATATGGGATAAAGATGAGTTTTCAAACTACAAAAGTACAAGTCTTTGGAGTATACCTGGTAAGTTTATTGAGGTGGCCACACGGATGGGGGCCCGTGTTGTGCCACGGTGCGGGATCTAAGCACACACAACACACTGAGTTCCGGACACACGGAACGGGCCGGCTACAGGCAAGGGCCCGTGTCGTACTGCAGCACGACAATCAACAATAACACCTTTGGTCCTCTCATTCTGTAACTGGCCTTTGAAGATGAGTTAATACACGAAAGCGCTCAGGATCTTGTGTTTTCTTTTCCTGGTGGTGTTAACACACACACACAATATATATATATATATATATATATATATATATATATATATATATATATATATATATTTTTTTTTTGTCGCTGTCTCCCGCGTTTGCGAGGTAGCGCAAGGAAACAGACGAAAGAAATGGCCCAACCCACCCCCATACACATGTATATACATACGTCCACACACGCAAATATACATACCTACACAGCTTTCGATGGTTTACCCCAGACGCTTCACATGCCTTGATTCAATCCACTGACAGCACGTCAACCCCGGTATACCACATCGCTCCAATTCACTCTATTCCTTGCCCTCCTTTCACCCTCCTGCATGTTCAGGCCCCGATCACTCAAAATCTTTTTCACTCCATCTTTCCACCTCCAATTTGGTCTCCCTCTTCTCCTCGTTCCCTCCACCTCCGACACATATATCCTCTTGGTCAATCTTTCCTCACTCATTCTCTCCATGTGCCCAAACCATTTCAAAACACCCTCTTCTGCTCTCTCAACCACGCTCTTTTTATTTCCACACATCTCTCTTACCCTTACGTTACTTACTCGATCAAACCACCTCACACCACACATTGTCCTCAAACATCTCATTTCCAGCACATCCATCCTCCTGCGCACAACTCTATCCATAGCCCACGCCTCGCAACCATACAACATTGTTGGAACCACTATTCCTTCAAACATACCCATTTTTGCTTTCCCAGATAATGTTCTCGACTTCCACACATTCTTCAAGGCTCTCAGAATTTTCGCCCCCTCCCCCACCCTATGATCCACTTCCGCTTCCATGGTTCCATCCGCTGCCAGATCCACTCCCAGATATCTAAAACACTTCACTTCCTCCAGTTTTTCTCCATTCAAACTCACCTCCCAATTGACTTGACCCTCAACCCTACTGTACCTAATAACCTTGCTCTTATTCACATTTACTCTTAACTTTCTTCTTCCACACACTTTACCAAACTCAGTCACCAGCTTCTGCAGTTTCTCACATGAATCAGCCACCAGCGCTGTATCATCAGCGAACAACAACTGACTCACTTCCCAAGCTCTCTCATCCCCAACAGACTTCATACTTGCCCCTCTTTCCAAAACTCTTGCATTCACCTCCCTAACAACCCCATCCATAAACAAATTAAACAACCATGGAGATATCACACACCCCTGCCGCAAACCTACATTCACTGAGAACCAATCACTTTCTTCTCTTCCTACACGTACACATGCCTTACATCATCGATAAAAACTTTTCACTGCTTCTAACAACTTGCCTCCCACACCATATATTCTTAATACCTTCCACAGAGCATCTCTATCAACTCTATCATATGCCTTCTCCAAATCCATAAATGCTACATACAAATCCCTTTGCTTTTCTAAGTATTTCTCACATACATTCTTCAAAGCAAACACCTGATCCAAACATCCTCTACCACTTCTGAAACCACACTGCTCTTCCCCAATCTGATGCTCTGTACATGCCTTCACCCTCTCAATCAATACCCTCCCATATAATTTACCAGGAATACTCAACAAACTTATACCTCTGTAATTTGAGCACTCACTCTTATCCCCTTTGCCTTTGTACAATGGCACTATGCACGCATTCCGCCAATCCTCAGGCACCTCACCATGAGTCATACATACATTAAATAACCTTACCAACCAGTCAATAATACAGTCACCCCCTTTTTTAATAAATTCCACTGCAATACCATCCAAACCTGCTGCCTTGCCGGCTTTCATCTTCCGCAAAGCTTTTACTACCTCTTCTCTGTTTACCAAATAATTTTCCCTAACCCTCTCACTTTGCACACCACCTCGACCAAAACACCCTATATCTGTCACTCTATCATCAAACACATTCAACAAACCTTCAAAATACTCACCCCATCTCCTTCTCACATCACCACTACTTGTTATCACCTCCCCATATATATATATATATATATATATATATATATATATATATATATATATATATATATATATATATATATATATTAAGTACTCGAATACCCTTCGTCTCACAATGGCGAGCAACAGGGTCTATCGGTTGTTTCCGAACAGAACACATAGCCAGCTGATAGCGTTTTATCGAACCTGACTGTACAACGCGGAGTTATATGAATACGAATAAAGTGTATATGAACGCGCACCTTCATAGAACATACAAAGCTCTAACAGCCAGGATCGAACCTGGGACCCCTTGTGCAAGAGGCAGGCATGCTAACCGCTAGGCTAAGGGACTGTATAATAGGAAACAACTATTCGAAATACTAAGTACTCGAATACCCTTCGTCTCACAATGGTGAGCAACGGGGTCTATCGGTTGTTTCCGAACAGAACACACAGCCAGCAGATAGCGTTTTACCGAACCTGACTGTACAACGCGGAGTTATATGAATACGAATAAAGTGTACATGAACGCGCACCTTCATAGAACATACAAAGCTCCAACAGCCAGGATCGAACCTGGGACCCCTTGTGCAAGAGGCAGGCATGCTAACCGATAGGCTAAGGGACTGTATAATAGGAAACAACTATTCGAAATACTAAGTACTCGAATACCCTTTGTCTCACAATGGTGAGCAACGGGGTCTATCGGTTGTTTCCGAACAGAACACATAGCCAGCTGATAGCGTTTTACCGAACCTGACTGTACAACGCGGAGTTATATGAATATATATATATATATATATATATATATATATATATATATATATATATATATATATATATATATATATATATATATATTGTGTGTGTGTGTGTGTGTTAACACCACCAGGAAAAGAAACACAAGATCCTGAGCGCTTTCGTGTATTAACACATCTTCAAAGGCCAGTTACAGAATGAGAGGACTAAAGGTGTTATTGTTGTTGATTGTTGTACCGCAGTACGACACGGGCCCTTGGTGAAAGCGCTAATCAAAGGACTTATAAATGACACAGGATACATATGATCTAAGAACTCAAGATGATTTGGTATCCGTCGTGCTGACAAATTATATGTTTTTATGCTCCTGAATACAGATGATTATTTGCAGAAGATAAATAACATCCTCAGAGATGAAGGAGAGTTTAAGTTGCTTCGTAAGGGACTAACAGAGTCCTTTAAAATAAAAAAATAACTGCCTCGTATCCACAGCTGAAGCTGCTGTGGATCAGAAACATTTCATTCATCTGTAGCAGAAAAATACTGACCAGGTTACACGTAATGTGGAAACCCATAAGCTTACTCACTCCTTACGTCCCATGATTTCTCAATTAACTGCCCGACACACAACATAGCGAAGCTGCCGACTGATATATTAAGACCATGTATCCCTGCCAAATATGACCTAAACTGAGTTGAATTTCTAGAAATAATTCGTCTTACTCAGCCTGAAGGATTATACGCGTCTCTCGAAGTGGAAATTCTGTTCACTAACATTTCTGTGACTGACAACATTGATATAACTCTACATGTATATTTACATATAAAAACTCAGTCATAGCAGCCTTCAAATTTCTTCTTTCTTATTTGAAAAATCTTAATCTTACGATCATGCACTATGTAAGCAACGTTCAGAGGACCAGAAGTTAAGCTTTACTGCCAAATCGAGGGATTCCAACACCACCGAACCAACATTTGGTTCACTTGACATGAGTGAGGGAGTAAATACACGCCTCCACAGAATGAAGAGCTATGCCCTTCCTTGTGCTGTAGGGATGTGGATGTCGTGTATGTCTTGCGTAATGATGAACACCTGCAACAAGCTGTGCAAGAACGCTCAGTGTGAATGTTGAAGTTATCTTTGTAGACGTATCAGTTTAATCAGAAAATGGCCAATACATCACCAGTGTCTTATTGGGGGGGGGGGGGATTAGGGAAGTACATGAATGCAGATAATGAGTGCCCTTAGCGATACAAAAACGAGTGTGATCATATCTTCGCGCATACTGGTAGTTCACCCAGGACGCTATTTAACAGTGAATTATGAAGGAGGAAACAACTACAGATAAACAAAGGATATTCAAACATCAATTTTAACTATAAACTTCACAAATTTCTAGCTAGTCTCCATACTCCGTAACCAGAGGCCCAGTGGAACAATACATTACACGTATTTCATAGAATCCAAATGTCATAAACTTATCAAGATGATGGCTGTGTAACGTACGAGATTATAATCATTAATATACACTACACCAATGATAAACTTAAGTCATGTTGTCTACAACAATAATCCCAAAGTGAGTAATTACACGAGGAAAATTAACTTGACTCAAAGCAAAAGCCCTTTGTTCAAGGCCACCGATAAAGCTCACATATCTGATTGTCTTCACGAAGGATAAGAACTTCCTTCTCGTAGCAACAATATTGGCACCTGCAGGAAGGTGCACCCAAAGAGCACGTGGAAGATCACAGGACTTACACGATAACAGTTGATGAACATAAAAATTCAAGAACTGCAACAGTCTCAACAAATTACAAAGAACAAAAGCAATTTTTATCCCCCAAAAATCTCCCTTGATCAACCACCAGTAAACGGGCAGATGCCTCAGCCATCTGGCTCCTGCAACCATCAGAGAGCAACGCAAGAGAAGGAACAGGAGCCTTGTGGTGTCACAATGTGCCCCCCTGACTGCTCCTACTAACCCACAACTCTTGCAGTGAAGCAAGTTATGCTGCGGTTGAACTCTTCCACAATACACACAGAATGAAACACTGGTACATGTACTTTAACTGAATACTAAAATAATCATACGTTATCTAATATGAAACACTGGTACATGTACTTTAACTGAATACTAAAATAATCATACGTTATCTAATATGAAACACTGGTACATGTACTTTAACTGAATACTAAAATAATCATACGTTATCTAATATGAAACACTGGTACATGTACTTTAACTGAATACTAAAATAATCATACGTTATCTAATATGAAACACTGGTACATGTACTTTAACTGAATACTAAAATAATCATACGTTATCTAATATGAAACACTGGTACATGTACTTTAACTGAATACTAAAATAATCATACGTTATCTAATATGAAACACTGGTACATGTACTTTAACTGAATACTAAAATAATCATACGTTATCTAATATGAAACACTGGTACATGTACTTTAACTGAATACTAAAATAATCATACGTTATCTAATATGAAACACTGGTACATGTACTTTAACTGAATACTAAAATAATCATACGTTATCTAATATGAAACACTGGTACATGTACTTTAACTGAATACTAAAATAATCATACGTTATCTAATATGAAACACTGGTACATGTACTTATCTGAATACTAAAATAAATAATCATACGTTATCTAATATGAAACACTGGTACATGTACTTTAACTGAATACTAAAATAATCATACGTTATCTAATATGAAACACTGGTACATGTACTTATCTGAATACTAAAATAAATAATCATACGTTATCTAATATGAAACACTGGTACATGTACTTATCTGAATACTAAAATAAATAATCATACGTTATCTAATATGAAACACTGGTACATGTACTTATCTGAATACTAAAATAAATAATCATACGTTATCTAATATGAAACACTGGTACATGTACTTATCTGAATACTAAAATAAATAATCATACGTTATCTAATATGAAACACTGGTACATGTACTTATCTGAATACTAAAATAAATAATCATACGTTATCTAATATGAAACACTGGTACATGTACTTATCTGAATACTAAAATAAATAATCATATGTTATCTAATATGAAACACTGGTACATGTACTTATCTGAATACTAAAATAAATAATCATACGTTATCTAATATGAAGAAATACGTATCATCCAACCATTCTGTGTTTTCCAGATGTGGTTGGTAGTTCAGGCAACACTCACCTTCAGCTGGATGGTCATCTAAATGGTGGGTCTGGCTGTGGAACCTGAGTCCCTCCCTGGAGGAGGTGACGACGGTGTAGTGGCCGGGGTCGGGGAAGGTGACGGGGCCCGGCAGGTCACAGTGGAGGGCGTCACACACGCACACGACGCTGTCCGACCCGTAGCTCCGAGGACGACACTCGCTGGCTCCTACAGATAAAGACGCAGGCTGGCTGGTACTAAGAAATTACTCACCACATCAGACAACCACTTCCTTCCTGCTGGTAGCAATGAAGAAACAAAGTTTTATTTCAGTTCCCGTGGTCCAGGTTTGGCTGGTATTTTGTCAGCGTTTATGAAACTCCAAATTTCAAGGGCTACGCATGAAGGATCCCACGTGGATATTCTACGCATGAAGGATCCCACGTGGATATTCTACGCAAGAAGGATCCCACGTGGATATTCTACGCATGAAGGATCCCACGTGGATATTCTACGCATGAAGGATCCCACGTGGATATTCTACGCATGAAGGATCCCACGTGGATATTCTACGCATGAAGGATCCCACGTGGATATTCTACGCATGAAGGATCCCACGTGGATATTCCACGCATGAAGGATCACACGTGGATATTCTATGCATGAAGGATCCCACGTGGATATTCTACGCATGAAGGATCACACGTGGATATTCTATGCAAGAAGGATCCCACGTGGATATTCTACGCATGAAGGATCACACGTGGATATTCTACGCATGAAGGATCACACGTGGATATTCTACGCATGATCACACGTGGATATTCTACGCATGAAGGATCACACGTGGATATTCTATGCAAGAAGGATCACACGTGGATATTCTACGCATGAAGGATCCCACGTGGACATTCTACGCATGAAGGATCCCACGTGGATATTCTACGCATGAAGGATCCCACGTGGATATTCTACGCATGAAGGATCCCACGTGGATATTCTACGCATGAAGGATCCCACGTGGATATTCTACGCATGAAGGATCACACGTGGATATTCTACGCATGAAGGATCCCACGTGGATATTGTACGCATGAAGGATCCCACGTGGATATTGTACGCATGAAGGATCACACGTGGATATTCTATGCATGAAGGATCCCACGTGGATATTCTACGCATGAAGGTTCACACGTGGATATTCTATGCAAGAAGGATCACACGTGGATATTGTACGCATGAAGGATCCCACGTGGATATTCCACGCATGAAAGACCCCACGTGCATATATCAGGAAAAGAAGTCACTTGTCATGATAATTGTGAAGTGCATCATCATCATCAGATGATAGGATGACTTAAAAAACTAGTTCGCCGAGTCATCTGGCTTACTACAGATAATAAATTACGTTGCTGGACTATCAAGGCTGATTCAGTATTCATTCGGTTGCTTGTATCTACAGTAATTTTAATGATGAACCAACCAACTCCTGGTAGTATCACACGTAAGTCTAGATGCGGTCAATTTAGCAGCAGCAAAAGAACTGTACCTTGTAAACAAAAGGTATGGTTAATTATAGACCAACAGTAGCAATCACACAAATACAGAAAGCAGTGTCCTCTGTAACCAAGCAAGACTTGGCTGTGGACGGATTTACCACACAAGATCGAAGCTTCGCATACGATGATAAGAGAGCCCTGCCCGTGGACTGTGCTGATAACACAACCTTACAATCGATTCTTTGTCTCTCCCATCCTAGTGGTGACCGCTCCCTTACTAGCCAAAACAGTATCCATGAACTCGTATAAAGCAGTTGTATTCATCTTTAAAATTTCGTTTCTACTGTATGATAGTCATGGCGCCATTAGAAATTTCAAATACAATAACAAACATCTGACGAGCAATACGTATCTTCAGTGATATCATACACATACCCACGTCAAGACAAACACTGACACATGCAGACAAACATACACAAGGTTACTGAAACAGGGAAGGCATATTCTGAGGAGGAGAATGCTAAATACCAAAGCGTATTCTCAGTTTAAAACCTGTTACCACTACGTAGTACCTCGAATGTGGGATGGAGAACCCCAGAACACATCAAGATCATCGGACGAGACATGAAAATACGCTCATAAAACTACCTATGCCTTTACAACGCTCATGGCTCAAGTTGCATCTCGCTCCAAAACATTCAGGAAGGTACTTGCAACATTGCATTACACAATGGAAGAATGAACTGTAAACTACCAGAAGAGACGACCAGGAATCTACACGAAGGCCAACTTGCAATGGAGAAACAATCTCAGTGAGAGGCAGCATGGGTTTATAGGAAACGTTATGAACTGAGAATCTTTTCTGGGATGGAGTGATCAACATGATACACAGATGGATGGGTGGACTCAGCGTTTCTGGAAAGCCTTGTCTGACACAGGAGGTCGATAAGAGAAGATAGACTGCCAGGCAGGGATGATAAGAGTCGTCTTTCACTGAATCGTAAACTACCCATGAGAAAGCAAGTGGACAAACATCTGAGGCTGTCTCGGAATTGCTGCTCTTCCTGACATGTGTAAATCAGAGTAAATAAATGGCTTACCAGAATTTGAATAATATATAGTATGCTTCCAGGTGATGTAAAACTTGAGAAATATATATTTCGGATCATAAGAACCTTAAGAACCCGCCCAGGGAAGACTCGTGCATTGGTCAGGTCAATGAAATTCAACTCATATAGGAATTGAAGACAGGCCACACTAAAATGAGGCAGAAAATATAACATCTCACACAGCAAAGTATTGTTATTTATTATACTTAATCGCCGTCTCCTGCGTCAGCGAGGTAGCGCAAGGAAATAGACGAGGAAAGGCCCAACTCACCTACATGCACATGTATATACATAAACGCCCACACACGCACATATACATACATATGAATTTTAATATATACATACATATACATACAGAGACATTTACAAATATACACATGTACATATTCATACTTGCTGCCTTCATCCATTTCCCTCGCCACCCTGCCACACATGAAATAGCATCCCCCACCCCCTCCAGCGGGGTAGCGTCAGGAAAAGAAAAAATAAGTACACCGGTACATAAACCTACCTTGAAAAATTTACCTTGAAAACTTAAGCGGTAATATAATACTCAGTTGGTCACCGTAAAGAAACGTATCCG
This sequence comes from Panulirus ornatus, assembly GCF_036320965.1. Classification (NCBI taxonomy): domain Eukaryota; kingdom Metazoa; phylum Arthropoda; class Malacostraca; order Decapoda; family Palinuridae; genus Panulirus; species Panulirus ornatus. The sequence continues at coordinate 33,785,672 of NC_092240.1, forward strand.
GAAAATGAAAAAAGAAGTGATTTTTTTTTTTCTATTCTGGTGATCGTTAACTTTGCCTACAGGCAAATATTACCAACGATGAAGGAACTTTCCCTGGGAGTGAAATATCCAAAAACACGCCAGAGTTAAAAGACTTAAATATATACAACTTTTACTGAAAAATTTAACTTATCAGAATATTGTTTAACACTAGATTCAGGGGCTACACATCAATATCGCGTCTTTACAAATATTAACAAGGATATGGACAATATTCCTGTGTCGATCTTACTCTCTTCAGAGCCGGGAGGAACATGGGAGGGAAGAAAAATATTTCCAACAGAATAATGGGCGAGAACAACAAATAAACCGAAATAATATATGCGCAAGAATTACGAAAAGTGCTTAGGCTTCTTACAACAAGAGTTGAGATGGGTTCCCAAAAACGTTGAGTTTTCTTCTTGACACATATATAAGCGATCACATTGCTATATAGACACACACAAATTATATATTTGTTTTGTGATGGTGGTGGGGTTTACCTTGCCTCCTAATTTTGTGATTGGAGGGTCAAAGGAAATTCAGCGGGTTTAAGAGTTATCGTATTCTTACTTTTTTATACATGAAAAAGTAGGTGACTAGGTGTTACACTCTCAAATGTTATAATATCCGCATTAAAGATGAGTTTGTTTACATAAAAAAAATTTTGCTGATGGTAAAGTCCTCTATTCTTACGATTAACGTTTTCTTTTCCTTACGATTAACGTTTTCTTTTCCTTAGATATTGCCTGCTTCTCAAAAACATACCCAGCCAGTCGGTCGGGTCACGTGATGCAACTTGTCTGCCCGCTGTGTACGCAGTTTGTATCATAAGACGCAATACTGTGCTTAAAGCCCCATCCACAACATACTAAGGCGCCTGTAAAGACAAAATCACCAGTTTCAACTAGCTCCGAACCTTTGAAGTATCGTGTAGCAATCTGATTACTATTGTGTAGAAATCTGATTACTTACATTATTTCCTAACCATAGCATCCATATTAACACTAATCATGAACGCAACAACTGTGTCACATCACTTATTCTTCACCGAGGTAACATCTTACATTCTCGACCATGATGTTCAAGAACACGTTCCTTAATCTATCGTTACTACATTACCCTACACGTTCCTTTATCTATCGTTACTACATTACCCTACATGTTCCTTTATGTATCATTACTACAATACCCTACAACATGTTCCTTGACCTAATCAAGATGACATTACCCTACATCACCACTCATTCCTGTATCGTGGTCTTCAAACCAGCCACATACATACCCTGAATTCCTTGGTTTACCACATGTAAGATATCTCTACTTACATCAACACCATTATAAATACACAAGTGATCGGTGGAACACTCAAACAGTATCGCTATCTTAGCTTCATATCCCAACTACGAATACTCTGAATGCCCGTCTTCATTTCCTTCAGTTTTCACAAATATCTATCACCTCTAAGTCAAGTTGACACGTGAAAAGTAGGGGAGCTCAGGAGAAGATGCACAATGACCTTGAACATGGCCCAGTGGTGACAGAAGGGCCAGCAGCAGCAGCGTCTGTGATGTGCGTCCTAGCATGACGACGGTTACACGGGCACTGCTGCGCTTCGCGATCACATACACGCACCTCTATTGTACCCGTTTGATTGCCTCTATCTATATTGCTTTTTTAGGTAAACAATGTTCACTGACGATGAGGTGAACTGGAATAACACAGGCATTATGACAATGTTATGTACATTAACAGTAATGTTGCTTTACTGTAGCCTGGAGGAATAGCAATTTATGTGAATGCGTGTGAATCAGTAACCCCATCACACAACAATGCAGTTTATTCAACAGAAAGTACATGATGTTTCCTGCAATTAGCATCACCATATCTTATTCCTTAAACAAATGAGCATAATTCACATAAACTGGCAATAAACTACCTAGAATCATAGCATTATTGAAGATAATCGATTTGATTTAATGAGTGCAAATCTATAGCGACAGTTCATTGTGACAAGACAGAGAGCTCAATGGGAAATGTCAATAATTATGTCTGACACGTCCTAAATGATAATTGCTGGAAAGAGGTATGAGGTCTCTGCCCCAGTAACCTGGATTACCTTTTACTAAGAACATTTGTAGGATCTCATAATGAAATGTTCTTTCTTTTCTTTCTTTCAAACTATTCGCCATTTCCCGCATTAGCAAGGTAGCGTTAAGAACAGAGGACTGGGCCTCTGAGGGAATATCCTCACCTGGCCCCCTTCTCTGTTCCTTCTTTTGGAAAATTACAAAAAAACAAAACAAGAGGGGAGGATTTCCAGCCCCCCGCTCCCTCCCCTTTTAGTCGCCTTCTACGACACGCAGGGAATACGTGGGAAGTATTCTTTCTACCCTATCCCCTAAGTTCTTATACCATGAAAACTATTCATTTTCAAGGACCGAGAGTTTGTCATCAGCTATAAAAACACACGCACACACACACACACACACACCTAGCATAGACTAGGGTGTGTTCATGTATGCATGCATACTTAAGAGCAAAGACATGGCACATATAAACAAGGTTAAGAGACGGGGCAACTCGAGTGTAATCACACACTAGTTTACACGCACATAATGGATACAAAGTCCTGGAAAACTTACACAGTATACATGGAAATTTCCTTTGCCAGCAAAATACTGAGCACACTTAGGTCAGGTGAACCGACACCCCGTCACCATTAGACACAGTAGCATAAATACTGAGTCACACACGTTACAATACGAGCGATCGTGTAGAATTTGAGATTGGATATGCGGTAAATGAGGAAGTAAAAACAGAAATAATGAAAGTAGACTCAAAGAGATGAAACGATGAAAAGAGAAGTACCAGATCTGTTTCTAGTTTCTATAGTATTATAAACTGAGTAATGATATTCAGTAGTTATGTATCAGGGCAATACGGTGGAAAGTTCTGTGAAACTTAGAATGATAAATAAGGAATGTGGGTACCAATACCTTCCAATACAGAGCAAAAGTGAAGGAAGGAAGGAAGGAAGGAAGTGTTCCATAAAAGACGTCAAAGGCGAAGAAGATTCGTGATTTGCTGTGATGATGTAGAAAACTCATCCAGCCGACATTTTAAGTATAAGACCGCTACATACGCTCAGTTTTAACTATAGTGGCCCAAACACAGGACCGAAGACGGTTTTTTTTTCTATTTCCTTCAAATCCCACTCAACAGTGAAAGTCCAGAGGAAGGCATCATAGATGATACCCGAATGAACGCAGGTGAGTTACAGACCTTCAATTTGTCTGCCGTGACAGAGAGAAAAGTAAGGAGTGACCTGATGTCAAGTGAACAGTTCTTTGAAAGATGCGAGGATAAAACAAGACACCATAACATGAAGTGAAACATGAAACATTTTACAAAATATGTCAAGAATTGTAAGAATATGTGTAAGGGATTAGTGAAATAAACTAAACAACACAACTTGAATTCTGACATCTAAAAGTTCAAAGCGTTGTTTGACAGGCGAAAGTTTAATATATGAGGACCCACGATTTTTTATCTTTCTCTGTACTGGACAAATATGATTACACATGCACACACACACACACACACACACACACACACACACACACACACGTACATACATACATACACACCATACGTTTCATGTCATGCAAGCAACATAACCATTCAGGCAAAATACTTTGTAAATATAATTCGTAGCGACAAAATAACTGTTCCGAGACGATTATGTTTTAACAACAAATTACCGTTACTCTACACAATGGCTCGTGGGAGCAAACAAATTTTCTTTGAGGAAAAAAATCTGAGAAAAACAACTATGAATGTAGTGAAGGTGTTGAACAAGGCCAACGCACGCAAATCCTTGTGGTTAGAAACAGCAACAGCAGCAGCAGGTTGTTCTGGAATACGGGGAACAGCCAACTTGAATTCCAGCTCACACCAGGGTTAAGACTGCTGACGACCGATGTGCTCAGTGAGGGTACTACAGGAAGTCTGACACCCAAAGCAATATTCAAAGCAACAATGACCAAATATAAAGCGAGTGATCATACTGAGCGACCCATGTTAATAGTTCAAGTGATTACAATCAATATCATAAGACGATAACTTTTCATTAAATGGAACAACACATCCACAACAAATAGTACAATGTAATCAATTCTAAAGGAAATATGGAGATGTATGTGTCTTGCTGAGCAAGTAAGAATCAGTTGTTGTCTGCTGCCGATGAGGAGCTAGTGGCAGAGGTTGGCATCCTTTATTCTGGAAATGTGTGTGAAACGAGAAAATTGAAAAATAAATGTGGATAAAAGCAAGGTTATTAGGTTAAGGTGTGAAGAGACAGGTTATGTGGAGTAAGTTTGAATGGAGAGAACTTGAAGTGGAGTGTTTGAGATACCTGGGAGTGGATATGGAAACAGGAGCTGAAGTGAGCCACAGGGTAGGTGAGGGAGGGTGGGGGAGCAAAAATGACTTTGGGCATACTGAGGAATGTGTGGCGTTAGATCACTGTCTGTGACGGCAAAGACGAGTACGTCTGATGGTATAACAGTCCCGTTGGCACTGTGTGTATGGATGAGAGACGTAGATCTTTAGCAAAAATGCAAAGAATATGGTGAGTGTGGCGGTTACGAAATGTCCGAGGACAATATGTGGTGTGAGGAGGGCTGCTCGAATAAAAAATGATGGGATAAGAGAGAGGTGAGGAAATAAGAATATACATGAGAGCAGAACAGGGTGTACTGAAGTGGTTTGGACATATGGAGAGGATGAGTGAGAAAAGGATGACGACGAGAGTTTGCATGTCAGAAGAAGAAGGAACAAGGGGTAACCTAGGGAGAGTTGAAGGGATGAAGTGAAAGATGGTTTAATGGTTCGGGACCTGAACTTACAGGGGGGTGCGAGGCAAGATAGCTAGAGCGATGTGCTAAACAATGGACAACGTGCTGTCAATGGGCTGAATCAGAGCATATGACGTAGTATGGGAAAACCACGGGAAGGACTGTGAGGCCTGGGTGTGGTTAGGGGGATCTGGTTTTTAGTGTACTACACATGTGAGTTACGGAGTAAATGTAAGTGAATGAGGCCATTTCTTCGTGTTCCTGGCGTTACATCGCTAATGCGGAACACGGCGAACATGTACAACAAAAAGAATAACTTAATGATTTTCATTTTTGAAAATACACAACTTTGTGTTGAAGTAGAGAGGTGAGAGAACAAGCGTATGAGACAGTTGGCGTACCTATCAGAATTAGTCCACAGGTCGAATTTAAACAAAATCAAGCAAAAGCGGGACGCTGCCAGCAAGTTACATAGCTGATGACAGGAACATAATGAACAAAGCCCAGGTCAAGCATGGCCACATTGTTAATATAGAAGCACAGAGCAGCGACCCTCACTGGTGACTCTGGGAACTGGAGGGACATGAAGTAAATGATGAGAGAGAGGTTGTTATAATACATAACTACTGTAACACTATGAATACAGGTGTACTGTAAGGATGAGGATAGTTGGGAATCCTTTAAACTAATTTCAGGTTGTAGTACTTACTGAGAGTAACAAACGAAGGAAATATGTGCAAGCGAGGCTACTACTGAAGCTCTGGTATACATATGTGGTATTGTTTTATCAACTGGAGGAATGTCTGTGTTGCTGGGATCCACGAGCACCCAGGGCCTGGTAGAAAGCGGTAACACGGGTGTGTTGCGTATCAGACAACCTCAGCTGGTGGGAACGAGAGGTCCCAGGAAACTGGAGGGAACCATTGCAATGAATCCTCTTCTGTCTTGATCGCAGAATCATACACTCACACCCAGACTGACCCTCACCAGAGACGAAAGCGTCCACAATATGAGACGATACCAACCAAATTACGTCTTGGTTGTCAACACACTTCGAGTCTCACATCATTACCCAGGAAATTTGCGAAAATACTGACCTGTGTCAATTAGTCATGGACACAGGTTGAATCATTACCATGTGAATGCAACAAAATCCGGAGATCATAAACAAAATTGTATCGTACTAGGGTTGGGTCAGTCTAAAAAAAAAAAAAAAAAATAACTAGTTAATTCTGAAATCTGAACTAGTTAAATTACAAAATAGCGAAAAAATATTTCACTGTCCCATCTTGTTCTTTCCGTACACCCATACAATACGGCAAATAAAGTATACATACATAATAATCACAGGAACCTAAACGAAGTATCCCAGGTTGAGAAATTCTGCGGCACCTCAACTTGGCCCGTTTTAAAAGTGGAACAGACTTTAATAGCAGTGTACACAGGGCTCGCTTTAATTCACTGAGAAAATTTAAAGTACATATGAACACCTCCAAAGGTCACAAACGACAAAAATCTTACTTTTTTACAAAAGAAATATCACAAAAATACTGTCAGATACAAAACAATAACCACACTGGTCAATTTTCTTTTCAAAACTAAATGAACCTTATTCCAAATTCAAATACAAGATTTCCAAAAGTTCACACATTGTTCACATACAGGGTGTTCACTGTTCACACAATGCCTGATAACTTTCTTAATCTATCACAACACAGGTCAATATGTCAGCCAGTTTAATTGTTCCTGCACTTTCAACCTAACTGCCTCTGTCTATACACTTCTCTACACATTAACCCTTAACACCAGCACCACTTTGTCACGCTCCAAGTCCTGCTCCAGCAACAACTGCACAACATATGAACCTGCCTCACCATTCTAGTGCGATTCGCCTCTGGAACCCATCTTGAGTACTACAGTCAAACCGACCCTTCCCAATAACAGCGTGGTCCTCTAGCTTAGCCCCAACCGCGCAGTCTAGTTACAGCTAAGGATATTCTATGCCTCTGCACAGAACTGGATAGATAACACCTGGAACATTTCACCTCCCTGGGGACTCTCTCAAGCCTTAGCGAGGCAGTCCGTGACACAACGTAGCAGGCCAGAACCTGCTCTACAAGTCTTGGTATTGTACGTCCATTCACGGCCACCCACCCTCGGACGACGCCGACATTGATTCGTCAAATACCCACAATATCCTCACTGCAGGGATTTACCAATGTCATCACAACAATCTATGACTCTCTGTCCACTATGTACAACACTGTTCTAAAACTCAGCCACATACCAGCTTAAATAACATCAAATATCCACACACACGTTGGGGATCTGGTGTTGTTACATTTGCCATGCGAGTGCCCCACGCTACCAACCTGCCGGCCAGGCTCCCAGCCCACACGCCGCAGGCCTGCCAACCTCAAACGCTAACTTCCCTCATTACATTCTTCGCCTTATTATATACATGTACCACAATCTTTGGTACCTTAGCTCTTCGTTAAGGGAACGCCAGAATACTTCAGCCAAATAGATGAACGCGTGTCGACTACACCAATGGTCAGTAGGACAGATAGTGAAAAAGAAACTTTTGAAGACGTGCGGTCTTGTAATGTCTGCCGCTTACTCTACAGAATTAATGTAAGGCAACACACACTGCATACCAGCCCACAACCATGACTCCCTCGGTAAACAATACCGACCAGGACACTTCCTGAGGTGGGAGAGTGGCATGTTGCTCAGAGGAGAGTAACAAATCTGTGGCTCCGTGTACGCATCAAGTATTCATTTGTTCAATGTTAAGCAATATACTGCATGAATACCTGGTTACTGAGCTTTGGTGAGGTCTGTTATTACTATGGTAAAATTAACACTGTTAGTCCTACAGCATAACGACGCAGACAGATGACCCTCAAGAGATACGTTCTGTATGGCCAACATTAGCAGTTTCAACGATTTGTTTCATGAGTAGTTCTCTGTAAGATATATCCTCTAACAGTTTTTAATTACCAACCACATTCCCAGTATTCTCAGCTGCATATGTCATCTAAACATTATTGGCTGCCTTTGATCATTTGTGATGAGAGTGAGACTTTATTTTGGCTGTTTCAAGGAGTGGCCACACACCAACGCAACATTGTGGAAAACATTTACGACGACAGCTGGCAACACTGTTAAATAAGGCAGATCCACACGAGCACAGCAACGTGGTAACACTGTCAGTAACATGCTGGATACAAAGTGACGATATAGTTGAAAAGTGAAATAATGATAGTCCACACCAGTCAGTGAGGGTGTACTAGCAGCAGCAGCATCAGTAACATGGTGGGGTGAGGCAGCGCCACCCTCACAGTTAGCAGGACACATTACTGTTGCCGAGAATGTTCCTAACACAAAAGTCAACATTTACGTGTAATCATTCACAATGGTGGAAGACACAGCTGCAAACATATGCTACCGACAAAGGTGTTAGTCTGGCCTCGCCTTCTGTCTTCTGGCATTTCCCTTTTTTTAACGATAGAGGCTCCAGTCAGGCACACAAAAGTCCACATCAAGGCCGGACCTTAACTGAAATATCGATTATCAAAGGGAAAAATATGAGACAAGGGAACGTATTTACGAATTTTGAAGTGAAAAACCCGTCTTTTCAAAAACGTTAAGTCATAGTGAACGACATGAGAAGGTAGAGCCTTTCAAAGCTTCGAGGTGTTGGGGAAGAGTGATCAAAACTGCCCAACCTCGAGCAACCAACAGCCACACAGTAATCTTTTGACGCAGCAGCTTGCCGGGTATCGCGTGGGGGCACAAAAGCAGCCAGCTCTCGGGAGCAAAAACCAAAGTAATACCTATTGAAGAGGGAAAGTGAACTAACATTTGCGAAGCAGGGCAAGTGGGTCAAGTTTTAAAGTTACCCTGGGAGAGTTTAAACGACGGACTGCTTTCGACTCAACTCACTCAAGTAAGGATGCAGAGCTAGAACCACCTCAGATGTGAGAGCAGTACTCCATACAAGGACGAATCAATCCTTTGTATAAACGGAGCAACTGTCAGAAGAAATTTCGACATATAAACAGGACTATCATTTTTTTTCTATTGGCATACTGAGCTATTTCCGTAATGTGGAGTTTCCGAGAAAGATGGATGTTACAGTAATACCAAGTACGTTCAATGAGTCATCAGGTGGAATTATAGAAATGTCAATGGAGACGAGAGTTCTGAGGAGTTTTCGATAGAGAGATGGGTAGAAACTGGAAATATCCTGTCCAAATCTGAGATTATTTAGGAAGCTGTGTCAAAACGAAATGTAGATCGAGAGAGAAGAGCAGACTGAAGGATTTGGATGAATGCAGTGATGAGGCGTCAGCGTATGAGTGCCCTTGGTTATCTGTGGAAGAGAGGTAATCGTAAAAAGGAGAAAAAGTGTAGGAGACAGGACAGAACCTGGAGGGACATCGCTGTTGATGGAGAAAGCGGAAGAAGCTGATCCATCAACAACCACAGAGATAGATCGGCCAGAGAGGAAGCTAGATATGAAGGAGCAAAGTGAGGGAGGGAAGCCAAAAGAGGTGAGCTTAGACAAGAGACTCCGATGCCACACCCTATCAAAAGCCTTGGTTATGTCAGGGGCCAACTACATAAGACTTCCTAAAATCTTTCAGGGATGATAAGAAATTAGTAAGAGAGGAAAGGATACCACCAATGGGTCTCGTCTTACGTAAGATACACTGGTGAACAACGAGTGTGAGATTCAAGGAGTCAAAGGATATGCAAGTTGAGGAGGGATTCAAAGACTCTGGAAATGGTCGATGTTAGATCAACAGGACGATAGTTAGAGGGTCAGAACGGCCACCCTTCTTCGGGATGGGATGTATTAATTCATGTTTCCAAGAAGGAAACGTTTTGGTTTTTAAACATATGGAGCAGATGAGCAAGCACAGGTGCAATTTCAGAGGCACACTCCTTCAGTACACGTGGATGGATGTCATCAGGACCATATGCCTTGCTTGTGTCGAGAGAGAAAAGCGCTTTTCGGACAGTCCGAAAAGAGATAATGGGGAGGGGCATAGAATTAGTAAGAGGAGCATCAGGGGGTGAAGTGATATTGAGATTCACCTAAGGAGGAGTTACATAAGAAACTTGCTTTCCCTCCGGGTGAGACAGATAAAGTACCCTCAGAGCGGAAAAGTGAAGGAAAGGTAGAGCGACAGATGTTAGAGATGCCCTTAGCTAAAGACCAGAGAGACCGATCAGTGAGTGATGAGGAGAGACTATCCCACTTCCTTTGAATAAAGGAACGCTTTGCCTCACGGATAACTTCCATACTTGCAATGATTACGGGCAGGGATAACAGCGGAATGAGAAACAGAGGGAGAGTTTTTCCAAGCCCGATATGCTTGATCCCTTGTCTGAATGGCCTCAGAACAGGAAAGGCTAAACCAGGTGCTGAAAGAAGAGGTCGTCCTGGAGGAAGATGGGATAAATGCTGCCATTCCCGCGAGCATAACATACGTTATGCGTTTGGCGGAGACAGAAGCATCACCACATAAGAGTAATTTAACCAAGGAAAACCAGATAATAATTTACCTAAGTTATTCCTGTCAGCCTTGTTGGGGTGCCAGCATCTACGATTAGTAGGGGCTGCTGGAGGGGGAGGTGCCGATAAAATAGATACATTTATGAGAGTGTGATCAGATGAACCAACAGGAGGCCTGGCTGTGTATTTACAGCAGGATGGACTCGAGGTGAAAAACAGATCTAGAATATCAGGAGAGTGAGCACAGCGGCCAGGAATATGGCAGGGTGGGAGAAAATTTGCCCTAATTCATTGAGGATGGAGAATGCGAGGGCTTCAATCCTTCCACCATCCGTATGGGAGAAATTCAACCGTTCCCTATGGTGGATGTTGAAATCCCCGAAGTAGAGGATCTCGGCTTGCGGGTGAGAGGATGCAAGTCTCATGGCAGGGGTTCAGATAGTCGAAGAGAGATAAAATAATTTTTAGAATTAGGAGAGCAACAGGTGAAACAAAGGAAAAGTGTGGTAGATGGGAGACAGATAATGAGCCACACATCAAAGTCTGGGGACTCGAGGTTTGTTGCTGATGGAACAAGCAGAGGCACCACCTTTGAACCGGAATCTTGAGTGATCATGGTTGGATATGAGAACATCATCTGGCAACTGTATCTCAGAAAGAAGTAAGATATTAGGAGAGGCGACGCACTGGACAGATGGTGTTTAAAAAAAGAGGTTACTACACAGACCACTAATGGTGATATAGAAAAGAAAAAGAGGCAGGTCTAATAGAGGGAAAGGTGATGGGAAGGGCGGGTACGACTACTGCCAGAACCCTCCCTCTCATCGGCAGTAGAACCAGGCTGGAACCAGGAGGTTCTTAGAGCCCCATGATGCCGGGGGACTGTGGGGGTTCGGGGTTCATAACTTCGTTGAACTCCGTCCTGATGAAACTTACAATCGTTTGAGCAGACAAGAATTAGCAAGAGTACTTTATGTGAAGAAAATAAGCGAGGTTTGAGTAGATGTATGGTGCTTGTAAAGAGAAGATGGCAGGACACGCCCGGTTGTCCTGTTTTGATGAGCCCAAAAGTCAGACCAGCTATCCTGACATGGTGAGTGTCAGATGGTCCCGAGCACCACACTTTAACCCTCCTCAGCCAGGGCGGTAGCGCCGCTCTGGGTGGCTGCCGTCAACAGCCTACTACCTACTACCTGCTCATTGATCCTAACCAGATTTCTCTTGTCTGTTGAAACAAAAACATTTATCTTGTCAACAATGAAACAAATAACAAGACAAAACAGATCAACCTTAAAACGAAGGAAAATTGTACTTAGGAAAATCATATACTTAGGAAAATCATACGACATTAAATATCAATCACTGACGACAAGAAAAACTATCGACATATTTCCTAAATGGTACTGGAACATGGGTTGTCCTAAATCAATGGTTCCCATCCTTTTTCAGGTCATGGCCCGATATAGCTTACGTGAAGAACATGTGGCCCATCTCTCATTTTGTTAAGCAGTAAAATCCGTACACGAGACAATCAAAATTCCTCAAGATAAACAAAACTGAAATTCTATACGAAAAATTCTAAATCTGACTGTGCAATCAGACTGAAATGTCATATGGAATCATATATCATCATCGTCATTCACGTCATCATAAAATAAACCTATTATGACCACTTCCATAACCTACCTATGAAATTCACCACAGCCCACCAGCTGGGAACCTTCACTGTCCTACATTAATGCTTTCACTACACAGAACCAGGACTCGAAACCACGAAACTTTACATCACAGCATTAATAAAATATAGTTACTTACGTCTCGACCCGCTATATGAACTGACCACATCCAGATCCAACTGGAGCAGCAGAGAACACAACAACAAGGCTTCGTGACTTCCCATCAGGCCCGCCGTTGACCGTCTGATTCCAACGTATTCCATCCGAACACGTTCAACCGTTGCCGTGGGTTGGTTCTTCTCTGCTTTTTAGTCCTATCGTCTGCCAAGGTCATCAACAAAGACTGATAGGCTTCGGACATTAAAGCAGATAACGTCATGTTGGAATTATCAATCGAAATGACTTGAAATAAGGTAGAAGAGCAATAATGAGGCTAAAGGTAGGGAGTGGTTGGGATTACGACTGAAATGCTGAAGTATGGACGAGCATGCGTGGTAGAATAGATGCATCTGATGTGTAATTTAGCATGGAAACAGAGGGTTGTGCCTGCGGATTGGGTGAAAGCTATTACTGTTCCTTTATTCAAAGGAAAAGGTTCGAAGGATGTATGTAGCAATTATAGGGTAATAAGTGTATCAAATATACTAAGAAAAGTGTACACAAGAATATTCATTGGGAGTGATGGGAGTCAATGCATAAGTGAAGAGCTTTTTTTTTTTTTTTTTTTTTTTAAGGAAAGGTAGGGGATGTGGGGATCAGATTTTTGTAGTAAAGATGACAGTGGAAAAGTATTTAGCGAAAAGTAAGAAGTTGTATGCAACTTTTTTGGATCTGGAGAAAGCGTATGACAAGAGTCGAGTGGAATGCTTTATGGGATATGTTAAGCATACATGGTATAGTAGGACAACTGTTGCATGGGGTAAAAGCCTTCTATGGAGGAGCAAATGCGTGTGTAAAAGTGGAGGGAAAGCTGACCGAAAGTTTTGGGATACATGAAGGAGTCAGGCAACGCTGTATGATGTTACCTGGCTCTTTGATATATATATATATATATATATATATATATATATATATATATATATATATATATATATATATATATATATATATGGTTTCAGAAGTGGTAGAGGATGTGTGGATCAGGTGTTTGCTTTGAAGAATGTATGTGAGAAATACTTAGAAAAGCAAATGGATTTGTATGTAGCATTTATGGATCTGGAGAAGGCATATGATAGAGTTGATAGAGATGCTCTGTGGAAGGTATTAAGAATATATGGTGTGGGAGGCAAGTTGTTAGAAGCAGTGAAAAGTTTTTATCGAGGATGTAAGGCATGTGTACGTGTAGGAAGAGAGGAAAGTGATTGGTTCTCAGTGAATGTAGGTTTGCGGCAGGGGTGTGTGATGTCTCCATGGTTGTTTAATTTGTTTATGGATGAGGTTGTTAGGGAGGTGAATACAAGAGTTTTGGAAAGAGGGGCAAGTATGAAGTCTGTTGTGGATGAGAGAGCTTGGGAAGTGAGTCAGTTGTTGTTCGTTGATGATACAAGGCTGGTGGCTGATTCATGTGAGAAACTGCAGAAGCTGGTGACTGAGCTTGGTAAAGTGTGTGAAAGAAGAAAGTTAAGAGTAAATGTGAATAAGAGCAAGGTTATTAGGTACAGTAGGGTTGAGGGTCAAGCCAATTGGGAGGTAAGTTTGAATGGAGAAAACCTGGAGGAAGTAAAGTGTTTTAGATATCTGGGAGTGGATCTGGCAGCGGATGGAACCATGGAAGCGGAAGTGAATCACAGGGTGGGGGAGGGGGCGAAAATCCTGGGAGCCTTGAAGAATGTGTGGAAGTCGAGAACATTATCTCCGAAAGCAAAAATGGGTATGTTTGAAGGAATAGTGGTTCCAAAAATGTTGTATGGTTGCGAGGCGTGGGCTATGGATAGAGTTGTGCGCAGGAGGGTGGATGTGCTGGAAATGAGATGTTTGAGGACAATATGTGGTGTGATGTGGTTTGATCGAGTAATTAATGTAAGGGTGAGAGAGATGTGTGGAAATAAAAAGAGCGTGGTTGAGAGAGCAGAAGAGGGTGTTTTGAAATGGTTTGGGCACATGGAGAGAATGAGTGAGGAAAGATTGACCAAGAGGATATATGTGTCGGAGGTGGAGGGAACGAGGAGAAGTGGGAGACCAAATTGGAGGTGGAAAGATGGAGTGAAAAAGATTTTGAGTGATCGGGGCCTGAACATGCAGGAGGGTGAAAGGCGTGCAAGGAATAGAGTGAACTGGATCGCTGTGGTATACCGGGGTAGACGTGCTGTCAATGGATTGAATCAGGGCTTGTGAAGCGTCTGGGGTAAACGATGGAAAGTTGTGTGGGGCCTGGATGTGGAAAGGGAGATGTGGTTTCGGGCATTATTACATGACAGCTAGAGACTGAGTGTGAACGAATGGGGCCTTTGATGTCTTTTCCTAGCGCTACCTCGCACACATGAGGGGGGAGGGGGATGTTATTCCATGTGTGGCGAGGTGGCGATGGGAATGAATAAAGGCAGTGTGAATTGTGTGCATGTGTCTGTGTGTGTATATATATGTGTACACCGAGATGTATGGGTATGTATATTTACGTGTGTGGACGTGTATGTATATACATGTGTATGGGGGTGGGTTGGGCCATTTCTTTCGTCTGTTTCCTTGCGCTACCTCGCTAACGCGGGAGACAGCGACAAAGCAAAATAATATATATATATATATATATATATATATATATATATATATATATATATATATATATATATTGTTACGAACACGTGTGTGTTGTTATCTATTTCTTATCAGGGCGAGGAGTGATGCTTGACGCTGGCTCGGAGTTTCTGTCCACCCAGCATTTTACGAGAGTGTAACTACGCCGAGACTCTGGGACCCTCCAACCAATAAGAATTGCTCCTATATTTCTATAGCCAATCGAAATGTAAGGTTTATAGCAGCAAGGGTGAACGATTGTCTTCTTGTACCCACTGCACCCGCTGAGACTCGATTCCTCTCTCTGAAGCCCAGCGAGGTGGGTGGTGTCCCCTGCTGTAAGCCTGTAAGCCCGTTACCCGAGTGCTGTGCTATAAAGCCGTTACTGCTATAAGCCCGTTACCCGAGTGTTGTGCTATAAGTGTTTACTGTGTTACATCAGATTTAGCTAAGTGTTTACTATGTTACATCAGGTTTAGATAAGTGTAACGATGAAGTTCATTGTGTCACGTCAAGCGTAACTAAGTGTCACAAGAAAGAGATCTCCTGGCTTGAAATCTTATCTGGAATGTTATCTTATGTTCAATGTTAAACTCACTTTCAGTGTTAACGTAATGTTTCATGCTTGATTTATGTGCCTATCTTTGTACACTTGAATTCTTTCATTATAACTAGATTTAATGAAATGCTGGTCTTTAATTCAATCACATAACTTTATTATTGTGTTATCCTGAGTTGTGCAACTTGACAAGTCTATAACGTCCTTGCAAGACAAGGAACAGTAGTATTTGTAACATATGTTACTGGCGACCTTAATAAGTATTGAGTTCGTAACAATATATATATATATATATATATATATATATATATATATATATATATATATATATATATATATATATACATATATATATATTTTTTTTTTTTTTTTTTTTTTTTTTTTATACTTTGTCGCTGTCTCCCGCGTTTGCGAGGTAGCGCGAGGAAACAGACGAAAGAAATGGCCCAACCCCCATACACACGTACATACACACGTCCACACACGCAAATATACATACCTACACAGCTTTCCATGGTTTACCCCAGACGCTTCACATGCCTTGATTCAATCCACTGACAGCACGTCAACCCCTGTATACCACATCGCTCCAATTTACTCTATTCCTTGCCCTCCTTTCACCCTCCTGCATGTTCAGGCCCCGATCACACAAAATCTTTTTCACTCCATCTTTCCACCTCCAATTTGGTCTCCCTCTTCTCCTCGTTCCCTCCACCTCCGACACATATATCCTCTTGGTCAATCTTTCCTCACTCATTCTCTCCATGTGCCCAAACCATTTCAAAACACCCTCTTCTGCTCTCTCAACCACGCTCTTTTTATTTCCACACATCTCTCTTACCCTTACGTTACTTACTCGATCAAACCACCTCACACCACACATTGTCCTCAAACATCTCATTTCCAGCACATCCATCCTCCTGCGCACAACTCTATCCATAGCCCACGCCTCGCAACCATACAACATTGTTGGAACCACTATTCCTTCAAACATACCCATTTTTGCTTTCCGAGATAATGTTCTCGACTTCCACACATTTTTCAAGGCTCCCAAAATTTTCGCCCCCTCCCCCACCCTATGATCCACTTCCGCTTCCATGGTTCCATCCGCTGACAGATCCACTCCCAGATATCTAAAACACTTCACTTCCTCCAGTTTTTCTCCATTCAAACTCACCTCCCAATTGACTTGACCCTCAACCCTACTGTACCTAATAACCTTGCTCTTATTCACATTTACTCTTAACTTTCTTCTTCCACACACTTTACCAAACTCAGTCACCAGCTTCTGCAGTTTCTCACATGAATCAGCCACCAGCGCTGTATGATCAGCGAACAACAACTGACTCACTTCCCAAGCTCTCTCATCCCCAACAGACTTCATACTTGCCCCTCTTTCCAGGACTCTTGCATTTACCTCCCTAACAACCCCATCCATAAACAAATTAAACAACCATGGAGACATCACACACCCCTGCCGCAAACCTACATTCACTGAGAACCAATCACTTTCCTCTCTTCCTACACGTACACATGCCTTACATCCTCGATAAAAACTTTTCACTGCTTCTAACAACTTGCCTCCCACACCATATATTCTTAATACCTTCCACAGAGCATCTCTATCAACTCTATCATATGCCTTCTCCAGATCCATAAATGCTACATACAAATCCATTTGCTTTTCTAAGTATTTCTCACATACATTCTTCAAAGCAAACACCTGATCCACACATCCTCTACCACTTCTGAAACCGCACTGCTCTTCCCCAATCTGATGCTCTGTACATGCCTTCACCCTCTCAATCAATACCCTCCCATATAGTTTACCAGGAATACTCAACAAACTTATACCTCTGTAATTTGAGCACTCACTCTTATCCCCTTTGCCTTTGTACAATGGCACTATGCACGCATTCCGCCAATCCTCAGGCACCTCACCATGAGTCATACATACATTAAATAACCTTACCAACCAGTCAACAATACAGTCACCCCCTTTTTTAATAAATTCCACTGCAATACCATCCAAACCTGCTGCCTTGCCGGCTTTCATCTTCCGCAAAGCTTTTACTACCTCTTCTCTGTTTACCAAATCATTTTCCCTAACCCTCTCACTTTGCACACCACCACGACCAAAACACCCTATATCTGCCACTCTGTCATCAGACACATTCAACAAACCTTCAAAATACTCATTCCATCTCCTTCTCACATCACCACTACTTGTTATCACCTCCCCATTTACGCCCTTCACTGAAGTTCCCATTTGCTCCCTTGTCTTACGCACCCTATTTACCTCCTTCCAGAACATCTTTTTATTCTCCCTAAAATTTACTGATAGTCTCTCACCCCAACTCTCATTTGCCCTTTTTTTCACCTCTTGCACCTTTCTCTTGACCTCCTGTCTCTTTCTTTTATACTTCTCCCACTCAATTGCATTTTTTCCCTGCAAAAATCGTCCAAATGCCTCTCTCTTCTCTTTCACTAATACTCTTACTTCTTCATCCCACCACTCACTACCCTTTCTAAACAGCCCACCTCCCACATATATATATATATATATATATATATATATATATATATATATATATATATATACATATGTGTGTGTGTGTGTGTGTGTGTGTGTGTGTGTGTGTGTGTGTGGATGGATGGAATAATAAGATGAAAGCAATACTAGGGAGAAGGGGTGCAGAAATGGAATGTGGCGGTGAGATATAGTGGTTAGTGGCAAGCCTGTTTGCGGATGATACTGTGTTGTTTGCGGAGAGTGAAGTGGAGTTGCAGACGGTTGTACGTGTGTTTTATGATGTTTGTAAGCGGAAGAGATTGAAGGTAAATGCAAGTAAAAGTAAAGTAATGGTGTTTGAAAGGAAACGAAGTGAAAGTATAGATTCTGTAAAACCTCACAGAGTGAAAGAAGAAAGTGTACTAAACTGTGCTGTGGATACTGGGGCAGGGGGAAGACTGGAAGGGAATTTAAGTATGTGGGAGCTGTCATGGTGATATGGAAGGAGAAATTACGGAGAGAGCAGTGCAAGGTAGAAGAGTCACTGGATACCTTAATAGCATAATGAAGGGGAGAGATGCAAGTATGGAAGTGAAGACAGGATTAAGGGACAGCATAATCCTCCCAACCTAGCCTATGCAGCCGAAACATGGACGTGGAATGAGGCACAGAGGTCAAGAATCCAGGCTTTGGGAATGAGCTGTTTGAGAAGAGCATGTGGTGAGACTAGACAGAATGAAGAACGAAATGAAAGGGTGTATGATAGATGTGATATGACAAGGAATGCAGGAATGCAAAGGGAATGGATTGTGGAGTGGTAGAATGGGTGAAACGTAATACTCTGAGGTGGTTTGGGCATGTGGAAAGAATGCAGGACTGGGAGTTTACAAGGAGAGTGTATGATAGTGCAATTAAAGGGGTTGGTGTGAGTGGAAGACCACCTGTGACATGGGCAAATATGGTGGAGGAATACTGGAGGGAGAGAAACAGAAGAGGAATGCGAGGAATGGTGTGTGTGTGTGTGTGTGTGTGTGTGTGTGTGTGTGTGTGTGTGTGTGTGTGTGTGTGTGTGAGGCATGTGAGGACAGGGGTAAATGGAGACTCTTTTCCCGTTGCCTCTCCTTGATGGAAGGGAAAGGGCGACAGGGATATAGAAAGATAGATACATACAGAGTTAGAAGTTCTAATACCATATACGCTCACACTGCACGTATGGCTCTTGCCAAATAATATAACCCTTTTCCAATATGGCGGTGTCAGCTTCACACAACATGATTAAGATAATATAAAATACATTTTTGTAAATCACATATGACAACGCTAAAGTAGTATACATAGTGCAGAAGGTTAACATAAATTACTACAACAGTGCTACCGTACATATGCAGCTGCCATACAAGAATAAGGTAAAGCTAAGTACAAATACACGAAATTATTTGTCAGCAGAACCAACACCACAACACCTGAGCCTTGATAAGTTTACGTTTCCACCATCCATTGTCCACCAGGTCTGCTGCTCTACCTCACCATCCATTGTCCACCAGGTCTGCTGCTCTTAGAGACCTTGAGATTTTCAACCAGACATAAATGCCCAGCAGACTCCCTTCTGTGTAACACAGGAGGAGCAAACACCTTCCGTTTCCCAATCCTAAAATGCTCTGAAACAACGGAATCTTTTAATTTTTTTAATACCCTTCGCAATAATCAATTACTAAGTCAAACTGTGTAAGATTTTGTTGCATTTTTGCCTTGTAACTGATATACCAACATAACATTGTATATTGCAGCAGAAACAGTGTTTGATGTTCCCTGGTAACACTGGTCCATCTGTATACCTGTTTTAATCCTAGTGACACAGCAAGTGAAGGGTTGATGTCACCTTCGGTCCATGAAACAGTCTGGATAGTGTCTGGCTCATGATACACAGCCCGGGAGGGCAACTGGCCCCCCCCCCCAAAAAAAAAAAAAAAAATAAGTAGACATAGTCGTTCGAACCAATTGCTTGCTCAGATTCGGGTACAATGCCTTTAACCAGACGTACTGTTACATTAATCCCCAAATTAGATGCGTCCCGCCCAACTCATCCTAACCAAAGTCTTGTAGTGGTATTTCACTGTTGGCTGTCTGTCAGAGACGGTCTCCCACGTATGCTACACCTGTGATGTCTCCATACAGTATCAGGCTAGAGTTGAACTCAATAGGATCTTCTTTCCCCGCTGTTTGGCGCAGGCCCGTACCCCTGCCTGTGGGTTGGCTAGACAGTAGATGAGGACAGTGGGAATCTCGTTAATCCATTTATGCGCGTCACTAATTAGTTGACTGACGAAGCATTTGCCGACATTCTCTTCCTAGATTCCCAATCAGTGATGAGACGTGGTGTAAAAGCTAACTTCATACTACGGTGCATCTCTTTTTGATCTACTGGGGAGTTGTCAGTCGGTGACCTATACTACTTGTTGATAATGAAAGATGTTGTTAACTGAAGGAAGGAAGGGATGTATGGACACACCAAGAGGAAGATGGTACATCAGACTGCTGATAGCATAGATAGAAGTAAGTTGAGAGGCGGCAGTTAGACGATGGTTTGATCATGCCTCACCTTACTGATGGACACAGTAGACCCCCTCAGCACAGCTCACCTTCCAGTGCGGCCCGTCGCACGGGAGTAGCAGACGACCCTGCCAAGGCGCCCACCGCTCGCTACGACAACCCGCCCTCAGGAACTGGCACCTGCCCTAGGAGCTTCGGGAGATCAGCCTAGTCCCGCTCACCACAAGCGAACGAAGGGGGAACCACCCTCACCAGCCCGACGGCCGACACCAGATCTATAAGGCAGGCCCGATGGCTAACCTGTGCCCTTGGACCACATCCTGTAACAGGAAGTGGGTCCAGGTTAGAGCTTTTACTGAGCACACCTCCCGGTCCCGGTAAGTAAGCCTTAACCCTCTGAAAGCACTCGCACTTTCTTGGCAACATGCGTCACGCTAATTTAATGTGGCAGATGTTACATGCACAGTGCCTTTCCTGGTGAAATCCCGTACGCCCTGAAGGACTTCCGGGGTGCCGTAATAGCTGCACTTGTACTGATGTGCAGCTGAAAGTGCGACATGGACACCAGAGACTTAAGTGTCGATGATAAAAGTCTCTGAGCCTTTGGAAGCCACGATGTCCGGCTTCCTAAAGGACCCCACAATCGGAATGCGAGGCTCACGGGACACTTCGTACCTCCTCTGTCTCAATCGTCCGGCCAAATAGGCACTGATGTATGTTATCGTGCCTCTCTACCCTCCCACCAAGGGTACATGGGCACATCTGAGCGATATGCCCGAGCGTACCGGGCTTATGACATGTGTCACAGAGGCCGTTGATCTCTGGCCGGCCTTCACTTAGACCTGGACAGGAAGCGGTTCCCACTATTAACCCATCCACTGACCTGAGGCACAAAAGTAGACGGAGCGAGACCCCGCACCGTCAAATGTGCTGATCAGATCAGCCCTCCATATGCGATGGCGTTCGAGTTTATATTACCCGCCTGCCGACCAGCAATGCAAGCGGGTCCAGTCCAGCGCTGAAGCTTGTTCAACACTGCAGGCTCCCGGACAGCCGCCTGAATCACCAAGTCGGTCGAAGTGAGTAACTTCTCGAACCTGGCCTGTTCATTTAGTCGGACAGTTGAGACAAAGTCCGGTATACCAAGCCCACCATCTCCTGCCGCCGAGTGGAAATAAGCACAAGGCACGTCATGGGCTAGACGGAACCAGCGGCGAACCGCGACTCGCACCTGTCTGTCCATGCGTGCTCACTGTGTTACATACTTCCCCCAGCACCAACCGATGCATGAGCTTTGGTACTAGGTGTCCCACGAGCAACGCAATCCGCTGTTGAGGTTTTAGAGGGGCTCTGGTGATGTTACGGAGCCCCTCTTCTAGCTGGGCACCGTAGGATATACGCCTTTCTCCTGCTCCGACGAGAATACCACTTATAGTCGTCCTCAGCGTTCATGGAGCCGATAGCACTAACCAAGACTTGGAACGTCCTACTTTTATTGACGTACCAAGTCCTGCGCCTGCCGTCGACTTCCATGCTGAGGGAACGACACTTTCCCGGGTTCACCCGAAGTCCAGCCCACGCAAGAGTCTCCGCCATAATGTTAATTGCCTGTTGCAGGCCAGTCGGCGTCTTCGACACCAAAACCAGATCGTCGGCAAATGCCAGTGCTGACACCTTTTGGTCTCCGAGCTCAATTCCTACACCAGATTCCTTAACCCGTGCAACTGTCTTCATAGATTCCCAATTAGTGATAGGACGTGCAGGAAAGTCTAACTACAACTACGGCCGTGCATTTTTTTTTTGTAATTTTATAAACTACTTGCAAGGGTGGTTGTCGGTAGGCGACTTAACTACGTGTTGACAGTGAAGGAAGTTGTTAATTTAGGGAAGGAGAGTATGGACACAGTAAGGGGAAGATTTTAAGATCAGATTGCTCATAGCAAAGACAGAAGTAAGTTAAGAGGTGGCAGTCAGATGATGGCTCGAAACATACCTTACCTACCG
Source organism: Panulirus ornatus (assembly GCF_036320965.1). Taxonomy (NCBI): domain Eukaryota; kingdom Metazoa; phylum Arthropoda; class Malacostraca; order Decapoda; family Palinuridae; genus Panulirus; species Panulirus ornatus. The sequence continues at coordinate 33,808,107 of NC_092240.1, forward strand.
ACTGAACACACAACGACTTTCCGGCACCGCTCACCTTCCAGTACGACCCGTCGCGCGAAGGGAATGGGCAACCCCGCCGTTTACCCGCGCTTGGTTGAATCTCTTCACTTTGACATTCAGAGCACTGGGTAGAAATCACATTGCGTCAACATCCATTACGATCGTCGTAAGGCTTTGCTTTAGTTAGACAGTCGGATTCCCCTTGTCCGTGCCAGTTCTGAGCTGACTGCTTGGTGCCAGCTGAGGTGAACCCAAAAAGCAACTGTTTCAGCCCGTCAACCCGCAAACGACCAATTCGGAAGTAGGGGGTCCACGGAACTAAGGCCCAGCTACGATGATGAGAACACGACCACGCAGCCTAGTGCGCTCCACGGAAGGGTCGGAGCTGGATTCAGAGTAGCGGTTGACAGGAGTACGCCATACAACACGAAAACCGCCACACAACACACTGCCTGCTTGCCTGCGTCGACCCTGCCTGAGTGCATGTCAGCATCAGCAGTAGCATTTGTAGTGTCAGCGATCGCACCCCAAATCTAATGTAAAGTGAGTCGCCTGGACTGAAGAGGCCTTCCACACACTGGTTTGGCTCGTGATGTTCCGTCAGCTGAAAGTGCAATAGTGGGAATGTTCTCGCTCTGTGTTTGTCTTCCCACTCTCAATGTTCACAGACACTGTGGTATGTTGTCATGTACTGCAGGTGGGCAGTAACCAACGACCAGGGATGCACACCCATCCTTGCGTTTTCTTCCCCTGACCCAGATGACTTTTTTTTTTCACATCTACATATGGACTGCTGTATCACACTCTCCATCTCTCGCACAACTGAGAACGCACGCATCTTATTTTAAACAACTGTTTTTCCTGTCTTTGTAAAATGCAAGACTCGTGACTGACACATCTTTTAAAATTTCCGGCACAAAATCAGAGCGGCGCCACCTGCAGAGGAACCCCAAGCCTCATGATCTCCCTCGTAGATGGCTAACTAACTAACTAACTAACTAGCTAACTAACTAACTAACTAACTAACTAGCTAACTATCTAACCGGCAGAGGAGGGCTAGATTGTGCTCAGTTCCACATGACCGCCATCAAGCAGGTGGGACAGGCCCACCCACCTCTTCAAGCAGACCCGCCACATGTGAGCACGATTAACTACGCTGGGAGGAATGGGTCACGATCTTTATCATCAGATCTTCTCAGTAACATCTGTACAGTCTTCACTGTACCTACCACACCTGGTCTCCCTCAACCTGAAATCATGAGCCTCCTCACAACTTTCATTCTTCCAAAATTCACCTGTGCCTTCCTTCCCCGCCTGGCTTTCTTCCTTATCCAGTACACAACAGCGGCTTCTGGAGAAACTATTAAAAAAATGTACATGCCTCTCCGTCTCTCTCACGAGTATACGGCAGAAAAGTAACATTCAGACCCGAGATCCTCATCATGCATGATAAAAACACTTGTGACGAGATTTTTAAAGAAAATTTAGTCTATCAAAGAGGCACTCAACCCGCTGGTCCTCCTACCCATCTCCATATCACTTGGTCATCATCCAACAGGTCGGCAATATTCCTCTGCACCCATCTCCACCGTCAACTCTTGACACCTGAAATCCTTCGTCCTCGAGCTCTTTCCCTACATTTCTGTAGCAATCAGGGTGTCACTTGTAACCTTTCTTTCGTAGGACACCATCTGTCCACTCCTTACCCTGACCTCTCCAAAACCCATCTGTCCGAGGCTGCTTCTCCTCTGCACCATCAGATCTCAGACTATACCATCGCGGCCGCTCCAAAGGTGGTGTTTGTCTGCGACAAAACACCTAGAAATCACTGCTGCTGCTTCCCATGTTTTTGTGTTGAAGCAGACCACACGAGAATCAACCATTATGATAACCTTTTTCCTTAAACAGCGAAGTTGTGGAATTCTCTTTCTTCCATCATCTTTTCCTATACCCATTCTCCCTTTATGAGTCAGGTCTACAAACACATGCAGAGCAATAATTAACATTCTTTCCTTATTCTTGCTCACTTCATCCTTGAGTGAAACACGTCTCGCCTGTGTCATGTGGATCACTAAAGAGAAGAGGAACAACGCACTTCAGGGAGACCAGAGAGGGCTTGCCTCCTTCCCCTCGACCTACAACTGCGGACGGAGGACCAGAGACAACTTGCCTCCCATGACCACTTCTGAGCAACCCTCTAACGCACGTATTTCAGAAGTAATGAGGAAAAGTGTTGAGCCTCTGATAATGAAGTTAACAGTTTAGTGAGCCATGTGTAGTTTCATGCTATCACAGTCACATAATCAGATAAACATTGTGTTCATGACAATATATTCTATGTGCAATCGGATTAACTAGTATGATTTTCCAGTTTCAAGGTCTTTCTGTTTTAACTTAAAATTAGGTGACACTTTTGCTAACACCTCGCCTTAGAGGATGTGAGGCCGCGCACCTTCGATCAGGTATTACCTGATTCTGAGACACGTCTTTCTCTCTCTCTAGTGAACATGAAGCTGTAACTACAGAAGGTCTGGTGACCCACATCAGTAGCCTGGGTGACTCTGGCTGGGACGTTACATAAGCTGATGACTGGAATAGTAACCTAAATGTTTTCTGCAGTAACTAAGATACGTAACCCTGACGGTTCTGTCTTCGCTGATCACCCAAGACAGAACCGTCTTTTAACTTGTGCTCACTCATTATATAAATACGTAGTCAGTTACCTGCCATGCTGGTGTGGCTGACACTGGTAGTGGAAGGGGAATGAAAGGAGGACATGTGCCAACCTAAAGGTCACATCTGTAGTGTTATCAGTAGCTAAACATAATGACCATTCGGGCAGAGCGAGAAAATATGGTCGTACAATTATCTCAATCAGTGGTAACACTACTGACTGGCTGCTATAACCAGGGTTGGAAGTGGGAAGGTGAGGGGCTGACCCTCCAGATTATACACAAGACCCAGAGTGGGTCATAGAATAATCCTGCAATTATCTCTAGGTTGTTTTTATTTTCTGTATGTAAAGCTTTCAAATTTCAATTCATACAAAACATGTGTAGGAATACATACATTCCTATAACAACCTTTAAATCTATGTTGAGACAGCAATAACGACACATAAGAGCATCTAGCAAAACTTGGCGAGACTTTCCTACACATTTGGTCGAAAATGAAGACAAAAGTTTGGCAGATCTCACATGCTTGCCGCCTCACGGGACGAGAAGTAGTTATAAGGTTATATTGTTGGCCAACATGTGCCTGGGTGACACAGCCAGGCTCTTCATCAACACCTGACCTTCCATCCCAAACAGGCGGCCGGTCGTAATTCGTACACTGGTCATGACTTGTACTTAACGACCTTGATAACCCTGCCAATCGATAGCCTCTAGAGGCCAAACAACCACCCAACCATAACCAAGATAAAGAGCACAGAAAGACAACACGTATTGAGTGCAAAAGACGGAATCAACCAGAAATGAAAATACATTCAAGATATATAAACATGTGGGACTGAATGTCTTAACAGGGGGAATATGTAAGGGGGGAGATGGTCCTCTTAAATCCATCTATTACACTAAAGTGGTTTCCTTGTATTCGTTCACTTTAGGTTAGGCTGTGATAGGCTTGTACGTCATGTTCGTACGAAATTCTTTATATCAAATCTACGTATTCCTTATAGCGACGCCGTCCATGCGCTTCTGGACAGACCTTCCTGTCTGAAGATGTAGTACACACGAGTGTTCACGTCAACGGCGTGAGGACCTTGCTAGCAGCTAACCTTGTGCAACCGCAGTACCTCCCTCCCTCCCTCCCTCCCTCCGTCGTTACACAGTCTTCCCTGCCCATAACGTCGCACACCCCAGTCACTCTACAGCTTTTCGCACCCACACGTCACACCCTGGCAAGACTGGCCCACAAGCTGTACTCTGAGGGGCTTATAAGGTGAGCATCACCGCTAAGTTAGCGGCGAGCACACGAGCTACCTGAGCAAGATATGGCTCGCCACGGCTCAAACATAAGACTTATACACCACACAGCGAGCGGTGGTTGACAACAGCCAGGGCAGGGACTGTGTGTTGCAATTTTTCACACTCACACACACACACACACAGGCAAGGGATAACTATACATGGAAATAGAGGCTAATTTCATTTGAGGTCCGTCATACATCTCTATTAAAAATACATGTTCAGCAGACTGTACAGTTACACGATTTACACAGACGGTGCTGAAGCTGAGAAACAAACCTTAACACAGTTCATTTTGCCCTATAATAAAAGTGTAAAACAAACATTGGGGACTGTAAAGAGTTAAATAGAAAGGGAACTTGTCGGTTTATATCATATTTATTAAAAATTTTCATTTAGGATGTTTCTGGTGTGTGACACCTCGAGCCACACCATCAATACTCATTTCCCGCAAAATGTCACTTTCTATGGCCTCCATCAGGTAGAACAAATTCAGACGTTTTTGTTTCATTTTTTTCTAAGTTTTATCATTCATCATCAGCTACCTTTCAGAAGCTGCGTTCACTAGTATAATTTCACGATAACAAGGACATTCTCTAAATCCAATTTGCATATGCATCCCAAACATCATTTCTCTATTATTAACAGACATGATTTTCAACCCTGTTACGGAAACAGTCTACCTAAGCAGCAGCAGTTGATGCCAGGCTGAACCATTTCTTGACCCCCATCTGGTCCCACTATCACCAACTTCCGTCATGGTGACTACACAATCCGGAACTATCCTCTGTGGTCGCTGTACACAGAACGAAATTCCGTACGCACCTCTGCACAAGCACCTGTACAGTAACAGGCCAGTGCAATTATTCAGATGATCAATGATAACAGTAAAGATCCCACCTCACAACTTCTTTCCCAGATCTCCCTGCCTCTGTTGACCATTACCCTCATTAAACTACCGTTGCCGCCGTTGTTCTGTGCTGTTGTCTTCCTTGTGTGTGTGTGCGTCATCTCCAGCCCGTTGCTTTCAACCGCGTTCCCTAGGTACATGAGATGCGCAACGTAATGACCGTATGACACCCTACGATGAACTCATCAAACCAGCCAATCAGAGTCTAATGAGGAACTCTGAATTACTTGGCCGGTTATACTGAACCTATGAAGAACAGTATCCCACAGCACAAGAAGGGCCTCAGTTTCCAGCAGGTGATAGTCCCTCGCTAGCCCAGGTGCCTCCTGTCGACTGACCTGCTTCGTTCCTTGAGGATCTGTAGTATGTTCCAGAGAAGAGTGGATGAGACACATGCCCTTTGGCAGTGTTTCCCTTGCAACGGTGTAGCATGAACGTGCATGAGAAAATTGTGTCAGCACTGGCACGCTTTAGCCTACTAAACTAACTACGATAGCCCAATGTCGAGAGATGTACAGAAAAACGAGAAGTTTTGAACAGTATGAAAGCACTTCACGACAGATGGACAGTAATGAACAATAACATCAACCGAATCCAACATTAAGTGACTGATTCTGAGCTTTTACAACAGTGCTACCGGGCTGACACGTCAGTCACAGTACCCCACGTCTGACCACAGTATTCGCAATCTTCCAGAAACCCCAGCAGTGCAGCAGCGCCAACCCTTTTCTGTATGACGTTCAAAATCAATGAAAGTCGGGAATCTTACTTGTCCGTCTTCCTTCTCACAATATGAACGTTTATAAACGTGAGAAATATAACAATGAATAATTGAAAACTGTATCACTTGGCTGTTTTTTGACAATAACAGAGAGTACTTCATGCCAATCAATCTAATCAATTCCTCTTAAACTGTAGAGGGCAGGAATTTCTCACTGCGGCCTGATGAGCCATGTTTCTCATACCTAGCCAGTAGTTCAGGTAAACCCATGTGGTGAACACTCGCTGGTGACCCAATCTTGTCCTCGCAATGACACACCACATGCTGAAGAAAAAAAATTAACATTACTTTCCAGAACTGACTTCCAATACTTCATTCCTGATCAGTCCTTTCTTGCTCAGGCAGCAGCGCAACCAACCAAGCGTGATCGCTGTACAAATGTCGGTTACACAGGCAGATGTGTGTTCGGTTCTGGATTTTTTCCATGTCAGTTAACGGCAAGCTGGGCATTTTTCTAGTCATGAGAGCCGTACGTAAAGTCACTCTGAGCAGTCGATAGAAGCTTGCGTACATAGCACTAGACGCTACCTGGAGTTGGTGAACATCACAACCAAGTGAGGTGTGATATATCCCCGTGTATGTACAGTTATGCAGAAACAGAACTCACCAGTAAATGAGAGTTTAGAATTAACAGTCTTTATCGTTATGAAAACTGGTTACACATCCGGGGAGGCTCATCCTGCAACTATCTATTAACCAGAGTGGAATCAAAAGCCTTCTTTCCGACTCTAGTTCAACCTTCCCTTTCCGTAGGTCGCGTTCTTGCTGTTCGCGTCCTCAAGGGTTCGACCAGAGACAAGCGATCTGCTGCTCTTTGTGTATAGGAGACCAGAAACTCATGTACTGGCCGTCATGATACCTCCTCCTCCCGTCGAACTGCTAGGCTGTGGAATTCTCGTTCCTTCTCTCATCTTTTCATCTTATACAACCCTTCTCTCTTTACAGTCAAGTCTACACACACCTGCAGAACACTGACTCATCTCTACTCTCTATTCTATTACTTCCTTTTCAGCCGAGATGGTCTTTAACTAGGGGATGTTTTATCCGTGCCATGTTGGTCTACATGTAAAGTAAAACACGGAAACAGTTTATACTTCCTCTATTAATAAAATGAGCTTCATTACGTGCAAAGACTTTTTTCCCCTTACTACTGGCGTATTAATAGTTGTGTCGCCTATATGAAGAGATTCCGAGTTAACGACGGAGGATCGTGTGAACGAGGCCCTTTTTCGAAAAGCCAGGTCATTAACAGTATATGTGGGTTCAGGACACACTTCTGCAGGATCAAGAGGCTCTGTCGTAGTCGCTATCGATGTTGACACAAAAGAAACTGGTACAGCTTCAATGTAGGTCGTGCAGACTCCCGGATTCCCTTTCCCTGTCTTGCTACTTTTAGCAGCATTTCTCTGTCTATCTCTCTGTCACTTTGCTCCTCTTTTGTAATTTCGTCCAGCCCTCAATAGAAATGCCATCTATCAGGAAACAAGCTTCATAATGGTCTGTGTGAGAAGGACTTGGAAGTCGACATCGTCCCTTTCCTGTCGGCAGAGTCCCATATTAGGATAATAATAGAGACAAACTGTATGCGGGTAAGTATTCGAACAGCCTTAAGTATAAAGATAAAAAATCATTTAGCAAGCAGTTCAAATCCTACATAAGGCCAAAACTTTAGTATGCTATCAGCTCCGATCATCGCACCTACAGAAGGTCCTAAGGAGGGCAACAATGATGGTACCAGGACAAGAGTGCCGAGTTACAGGGAAAAGCTGGAGGCTTTAGATTATTCAAACAGATCTACGACGTGTACAGTAACCAGTCCTTGAGGAGATCTAGGGATAGAGCAACCAGCGGACGTTACGTGAAATTAAGAAACCTGTTAAAAATGATGTAAATAGATAGTTTCAAAACGTGGCACTGGTGGCTGAGTGGAAAAGAGTAAAGGTAGTGTATGGAGAAAGCATACATGAATTTAAGAAGTTATATGATAGCAGAGAACGTTCAAGAGATGGGGCCCCACGAGTGTTAACTCCCTCCCCCCGCAAGGTACAAATAAATAATTACATATTAGTAATTTTTTTTTTTTTTTTTTTTTTTCGAAGAGAGGGAACAGAGAAGGGGGCCAGGTGGGGATGTTCCCTCAGGGGCCCGGTCCTCTGCTCTTGGCGCTGCCTCGCTGTCGCGGGAAATGGCGAATGGTATGAAGAAAAAAATAAAAATATATATATATATATATATATATATATATATATATATATATATATATATATATATATATATATATCTTTCTTTTTTCTTTCGTACTATTCGCCATTTCCCGCATTAGCGAGGTAGCGTTATCAACAGAGGACTGGGCCTTAGAGGGAATATCCTCACCTGGCCCCCTTCTCTGCTCCTTCTTTTGGAAAATTAAAAAAAAAAAAAAAAAAAAACGAGAGGGGAGGATTTCCAGCCACCCGCTCCCTTCCCTTTTAGTCGCCTTCTACGACGCGCAGGGAATACGTGGGAAGTATTCTTTCTCCCCTATCCTCAGGGATATATATATATATATATATATATATATATATATATATATATATATATATATATATATATATATATGTTATCCCTGGGGATAGGGGAGAAAGAATACTTCCCACGTATTCCCTGCGTGTCGTAGAAGGCGACTAAAAGGGAAGGGAGCGGGGGGCTGGAAATCCTCCCCTCTCATTTTTCTTTTTTTCTTTTTTCCAAAAGAAGTAACAGAGAGGTGGGTCAGGTGAGAATATTCCCTCAAAGGCCCAGTCCTCTGTTCTTAACGCTACCTCGCTATCGCGGGAAATGGCGAGTGGTATGAAGGAAGGAAAGTAATTACACAGGTAATAATATCGTTCATTATAAGTAGCTGAGCACAAACTGAAGCGGAGGATCAAATGTTAAAACAATACTGAAAACCGAAAAATAAAGTAAAATTTTTTTTTTTTTTTTTTTTTTTTTGCTTTGTTGCTGTCTCCCGCGTTTGCGAGGTAGCGCAAGGAAACAGACGAAAGAAATGGCCCAACCCACCCCCATACACATGTATATACATACGTCCACACACGCAAATATACATACCTACACAGCTTTCCATGGTTTACCCCAGACGCTTCACATGCCTTGATTCAATCCACTGACAGCACGTCAACCCCGGTATACCACATCGCTCCAATTCACTCTATTCCTTGCCCTCCTTTCACCCTCCTGCATGTTCAGGCCCCGATCACACAAAATCTTTTTCACTCCATCTTTCCACCTCCAATTTGGTCTCCCTCTTCTCCTCGTTCCCTCCACCTCCGACACATATATCCTCTTGGTCAATCTTTCCTCACTCATTCTCTCCATGTGCCCAAACCATTTCAAAACACCCTCTTCTGCTCTCTCAACCACGCTCTTTTTATTTCCACACATCTCTCTTACGCTTACGTTACTTACTCGATCAAACCACCTCACACCACACATTGTCCTCAAACATCTCATTTCCAGCACATCCATCCTCCTGCGCACAACTCTATCCATAGCCCACGCCTCGCAACCATACAACACTGTTGGAACCACTATTCCTTCAAACATACCCATTTTTGATTTCCGAGATAATGTTCTCGACTTCCACACATTCTTCAAGGCTCCCAGAATTTTCGCCCCCTCCCCCACCCTATGATCCACTTCCGCTTCCATGGTTCCATCCGCTGCCAGATCCACTCCCAGATATCTAAAACACTTCACTTCCTCCAGTTTTTCTCCATTCAAACTCACCTCCCAATTGACTTGACCCTCAACCCTACTGTACCTAATAACCTTGCTCTTATTCACATTTACTCTTAACTTTCTTCTTTCACACACTTAACCAAACTCAGTCACCAGCTTCTGCAGTTTCTCACATGAATCAGCCACCAGCGCTGTATCATCAGCGAACAGCAACTGACTCACTTCCCAAGCTCTCTCATCCACAACAGACTTCATACTTGCCCCTCTTTCCAAAACTCTTGCATTCACCTCCCTAACAACCCCATCCATAAACAAATTAAACAACCATGGAGACATCACACACCCCTGCCGCAAACCTACATTCACTGAGAACCAATCACTTTCCTCTCTTCCTACACGTACACATGCCTTACATCCTCGATAAAAACTTTTCACTGCTTCTAACAACTTGCCTCCCACACCATATATTCTTAATACCTTCCACAGAGCATCTCTATCAACTCTATCATATGCCTTCTCCAGATCCATAAATGCTACATACAAATCCATTTGCTTTTCTAAGTATTTCTCACATACATTCTTCAAAGCAAACACCTGATCCACACATCCTCTACCACTTCTGAAACCACACTGCTCTTCCCCAATCTGATGCTCTGTACATGCCTTCACCCTCTCAATCAATACCCTCCCATATAATTTACCAGGAATACTCAACAAACTTATACCTCTGTAATCTGAGCACTCACTCTTATCCCCTTTGCCTTTGTACAATGGCACTATGCACGCATTCCGCCAATCCTCAGGCACCTCCCCATGAGTCATACATACATTAAATAACCTTACCAACCAGTCAATGATACAGTCACCCCCTTTTTAAATAAATTCCACTGCAATACCATCCAAACCCGCTGCCTTGCCGGCTTTCATCTTCCGCAAAGCTTTTACTACCTCTTCTCTGTTTACCAAATCATTTTCCCTAACCCTCTCACTTTGCACACCACCTCGACCAAAACACCCTATATCTGCCACTCTATCATCAAACACATTCAACAAACCTTCAAAATACTCACTCCATCTCCTTCTCACATCACCACTACTTGTTATCACCTCCCCATTTGCGCCCTTCACTGAAGTTCCCATTTGCTCCCTTGTCTTACGCACTTTATTTACCTCCTTCCAGAACATCTTTTTATTCTCCCTAAAATTTAATGATACTCTCTCACCCCAACTCTCATTTGCCCCTTTTTTCACCTCTTGCACCTTTCTCTTGACCTCCTGTCTCTTTCTTTTATACGTCTCCCACTCAATTGCATGTTTTCCCTGCAAAAATCGTCCAAATGCCTCTCTCTTCTCTTTCACTAATACTCTTACTTCTTCATCCCACCACTCACTACCCTTTCTAATCAACCCACCTCCCACTCTTTTCATGCCACAAGCATCTTTTGCGCAATCCATCACTGATTCCCTAAATACATCCCATTCCTCCCCCACTCCCCTTACTTCCATTGTTCTCACCTTTTTCCATTCTGTACTCAGTCTCTCCTGGTACTTCCTCACACAAGTCTCCTTCCCAAGCTCACTTACTCTCACCACCCTCTTCACCCCAACATTCACTCTTCTTTTCTGAAAACCCATACAAATCTTCACCTTAGCCTCCACAAGATAATGATCAGACATCCCTCCAGTTGCACCTCTCAGCACATTAACATCCAAAAGTCTCTCTTTCGCGCGCCTGTCAATTAACACGTAATCCAATAACGCTCTCTGGCCATCTCTCCTACTTACATAAGTATACTTATGTATATCTCGCTTTTTAAACCAGGTATTCCCAATCATCAGTCCTTTTTCAGCACATAAATCTACAAGCTCTTCACCATTTCCATTTACAACACTGAACACCCCATGTATACCAATTATTCCCTCAACTGCCACATTACTCACCTTTGCATTCAAATCAACCATCACTATAACCCGGTCTCGTGCATCAAAACCACTAACACACTCATTCAGCTGCTCCCAAAACACTTGCCTCTCATGATCTTTCTTCTCATGCCCAGGTGCATATGCACCAATAATCACCCATCTCTCTCCATCAACTTTCAGTTTTACCCATATTAATCGAGAATTTACTTTCTTACATTCTATCACATACTCCCACAACTCCTGTTTCAGGAGTATTGCTACTCCTTCCCTTGCTCTTGTCCTCTCACTAACCCCTGACTTTACTCCCAAGACATTCCCAAACCACTCTTCCCCTTTACCCTTGAGCTTCGTTTCACTCAGAGCCAAAACATCCAGGTTCCTTTCCTCAAACATACTACCTATCTCTCCTTTTTTCACATCTTGGTTACATCCACACACATTTAGGCACCCCAATCTGAGCCTTCGAGGAGGATGAGCACTCCCCGCGTGACTCCTTCTTCTGTTTCCCATTTTAGAAAGTTAAACAAATGCAAGGAGGGGAGGATTTCTGGCCCCCCGCTCTCGTCCCCTCTAGTCGCTTTCTACGACACGCGAGGAATGCGTGGGAAGTATTCTTTCACCCCTATCCCCAGGGATAATATACATATATATATATATACACATACACACACATACACACACACACGCACATATACACACACACACACATACATATATATACATATGAAAAATGTAAGAAACAATTTAGTAAAAAATATAAAGAATATATTTTATCATTATTTCATTTGATATTTTGATATTACAGTCTGTCGTACAGTAACACTAGAAAGGAGGTGCGATATCTCTTTACGAAAATACAGTAAAACAGTGTTCGTCGACGTCAATGTTAACAAATTAAACTGGAAGAGAGCTCAAAACCAACTAAGTCGAAGGAAAACAGCAACAAAGTAATTAGACAATACATACGTTAAGCTGAAACACTTTCTCCATCGCCAAACTCGAATATCACAACCCAACTGACGTAAACACAGTGACTGACGAAATTCTATTTATCAAGTACCAATTATACATACGTCGTCACTAGCGACTTTAACCAATATTTAGGCTTAACAGTCGGCCGTAACACAACACACTCTCAATATATTCAAGCTATTTCTACGAAAATAAATTGTTGAGTCCCTCTCAAGCATGGGGCCTGAAACATAATCCTGTTACAATCCTCCCATGCACAGTTGCCATATTAGTCAGTCGATAGGGTACGACGTCAAGGAGCACATCGCCTAAAAGTCTTGACCTCTGGCCACGCCTCGTTCCTCTTGCAGTAACATGGAACTTCGGTAACGCCTCTCCTGCAGCACAATCGCGAAACCTTGGCACACTCCTTCCCTCCTCCGGGACAGTATTAGAACCTTAGCAACTCCTCCTCCCGCAGTACCACCATGGGATCTCAGCGACATCTCTTTCGTGCAATATAGCCATAGGACTTCCGCAACACTACCTACTTCTTATAGTGCAAATACAGGGACTCGGTAACGCTACCTGCAGCACACCCATGGAACTCGGCAACGCCTCTTTCCTTCAACGTGACATAACCACGCCTACTCACTCCTGAAGCAGGGTTACAGAACTTTGGCACGCTTCCTTCCTCCTGAAGCACTGCCACGGCAATATCTTCCTCTCTGCAGTACCCGAAGTACTGCCACGAGACCTCGCAATGCTTCTTTCCTACAGCACGGCCATTGGATATCAGCAACGCCTCCCTCCTCTTGCAGGGAAACCATGGGACTTCGGCAACAGCTTCTACCTCCTAAAGCCCAACAACGGCTGCACCCTACTACAGCACAGCAACAGGACCCTTGACAACATCAACTCTCTCTCTCTCTCTCTCTCTCTCTCTCTCTCTCTCTCTCTCTCTCTCTCTCTCTCTCTCTCTCTCTCTCTCAGCACAGCAACGTCTACTTCCTCCTGCAGCACAAACATGGACCCTCGGCAACGATTCCCTCCTGAAGTTCAGCCATAGAACTTCGGTAACTCTTCCTTCTTCCTAAAAGACAACCACGGGACCTCGGCAACACCTCCTCCCTACCGAAGGAACATCAAAAAATCATTCAACGACTCTTCTACAGCAACATTTTGGGACCCCACTTCTTTTCCTTATCCTGCACCAGCAATCGCATCTCTCCCGTGAGCTTAGTTCCCTATACATACTGATAAAACACTGTCGTGTTACTCGTGCTGTGTCCCTCAGTTATCACATTTGGGAGTATCAAACCAACGTTCAGCATCCTGGTCTTCAAATATCTCTACATACTGGTTGTTCATCGGTACTGTGGGATGGCATATAACTTCCTTAGGTCCCATATTTTTCAGTTTTAGATAAAAAAAATTGAGAACATCTAAATACTGCGACATTCAAAAACGTCAAAGTCATACATTCATTTAGAAATCTGACCAGTCATTGGTTAAATGACATAACCGTGTCACTGATAAAATAACTTCTCCCTTGTAATCAATATAAATTTACTATATTATTATAGTTAGCTTGAAAAGCATTATCAAAGAAAAGTAATATTTACTGATGAAAATAAATACCCGTAAAAGGGAAAGCGGGTAGCATAGGTAATTCAAGAACGAGCAAAAACAAATTTCATAACAGCATAACAATACTGTATGTAGGTCGCAGAATTTCCTGCATGATAAAAAGCATTTATCCAAGTCGAATATAACGAAGAAATGACGATGAAGGATATATTCAGTCATCAAAACTTATGAAACTAAACAGACAGAACAATACAGAAGGAAGGAGCAGAAGCAAACCAAGATGGAGCAGAAGCAAACCAAGATATAAAGTTACCGCCTAATTGGGATAACGAAAGAGACTTCTTTATTGTTCGTAAGAATTTCACTCTGATTCTACAGTAGAGTATTTTCCTGGAGGAGGAGGGGGCAGAAGAGAAAGCTAAGAGAACGCCAGTGCAATATCCGCCAGTGCCTACTTCAATACACAATATGCTGGTCCGCTACTGCTCACTGCACCGTAGGATACTCTCACTGCACTCTGCATTACCAAGAGTCAGTAGACTCGCTATTTTGTTTCAGTATAGTCTATGTTTCTCTTATATGTGTATAATCAGGTATTTTATCGTTACGCTGCCAGGTATTTTCTTGATTACGGCAAATCAGGTCTTTGGATGTGGTAAAATCTGGTTTATCTCTGTATCGGTATGAGCTGGTCAAGAAAGCACAACTCCTACATAACTTGATATTGAGCATTATATTTAACTCGACGATATCAGATAAAATCATAATTGTAAGGATTTTGTATATCATGGTAAATGTGGTGATAATATCAAATTTGGTAGTACACATATAAAATCAACAGAGCGTGTGAAAAGCTCACCTACCTTTACGAATCATCAAGTTGTATTTTGATATCTAATATTCTGGTCGAAATATACCAATCATAAACATGCTCTCAGCATTGCACATATGCTGCCAAAAGTTAACAAATAAACAGTGCTAGCAGACCAGTGCAATGTTGATATATTTCTTCCATACATTTTAGCTTGTGGGTGAGGTTTTCATAGATTATGTTGAACTTTCATAGATGTTTTACCTACTATTACAGTAATTACCTCCACATTTTCCCGGATACTGTGTCATTTCTTATTTTAGATCGGTCAATAAAATATATTACTCTAAATCAATCTCTACAACTATTAATGGATACTCTAAACACTACACTTGCACTGCAGAAAAAAAATCACCCAATATCCAAAGCTAATATTGTTGGGAGCTAAAGTAGACTTATATAGGATATTTTTTCTTTTTAATTTTGGCCATCTTATTTGTAAATGTTCAGTATGTGTGTGTGCTTCTCTATACTGGGGATGAGGCAATTTTTATTTGACAATACTGATGAAAGTATGATTGGATTTGTCGAAAATAGTTAACAGAATACATCCTACATGCTAAGATGATGACTTCAAAGGTTAGGTTAGATCTCTGGGGTTGGTATTGTCTTCTGTGTCATACTTATCCATGGACTTATGATATTTTTTATCCTACACTCATAGCTCAACAGTAGAAAGGGCTATAAAGATTAAAGAAAATGTGAGATTAAGTAATGTATACAAGTATGTGAAACATTTGAATAAATCAATTGAGTCAATGAAAACCCCACATGATTTACTTTAGGAGCTGAAACTAAATAAATTTTTGAATTTCATGTTGCCGGATTTTTTTTTTTTTTTTTTTTTTATACTTTGTCGCTGTCTCCCGCGTATTGCGAGGTAGCGCAAGGAAACAGACGAAAGAAATGGCCCAACCCCCCCCATACACATGTACATACACACGTCCACACACACAAATATACATACCTACACAGCTTTCCATGGTTTACCCCGGACGCTTCACATGCCTTGATTCAATCCACTGACAGCACGTCAACCCCTGTATACCACATCGCTCCAATTCACTCTATTCCTTGCCCTCCTTTCACCCTCCTGCATGTTCAGGCCCCGATCACACAAAATCTTTTTCACTCCATCTTTCCACCTCCAATTTGGTCTCCCTCTTCTCCTCGTTCCCTCCACCTCCGACACATATATCCTCTTGGTCAATCTTTCCTCACTCATTCTCTCCATGTGCCCAAACCATTTTAAAACAATCTCTTCTGCTCTCTCAACCACGCTCTTTTTATTTCCACACATCTCTCTTACCCTTACGTTACTTACTCGATCAAACCACCTCACACCACACATTGTCCTCAAACATCTCATTTCCAGCACATCCATCCTCCTGCGCACAACTCTATCCATAGCCCACGCCTCGCAACCATACAACATTGTTGGAACTACTATTCCTTCAAACATACCCATTTTTGCTTTCCGGGATAATGTTCTCGACTTCCACACATTTTTCAAGGCTCCCAAAATTTTCGCCCCCTCCCCCACCCTATGATCCACTTCCGCTTCCATGGTTCCATCCGCTGACAGATCCACTCCCAGATATCTAAAACACTTCACTTCCTCCAGTTTTTCACCATTCAAACTCACCTCCCAATTGACTTGACCCTCAGCCCTACTGTACCTAATAACCTTGCTCTTATTCACATTTACTCTTAACTTTCTTCTTCCACACACTTTACCAAACTCCGTCACCAGCTTCTGCAGTTTCTCACATGAATCCGCCACCAGCGCTGTATCATCAGCGAACAACAACTGTCTCACTTCCCAAGCTCTCTCATCCCCAACAGACTTCAGATGTTGCCGGATGTCTTGACTTTATACATGTTCCATGAATTAATTTATACATATACATACACACTATCCCTGGGGAAAGGGGAGAAAGAATACTTCCCATGCATTCCTCACGTGTCGTAGAAGGTGACTAAAGGGGATGGGAGCGTGGGGCTAGAAACCCTCCCCTCCTTGTATTTTAACTTTCTAAAAGGAGAAACAGAAGAAGGAGTCTCGCGGGGAGTGCTCATCCTCCTCGAAGGCTCAGATTGGGGTGTCTAAATGTATGTGGATGTAACCAAGATGAGAAAAAAGGAGAGATAGGTAGTATGTTTGAGGAAAGGAACCTGGATGTTTTGGCTCTGAGTGAAACGAAGCTCAAGGGTAAAGGGGAAGAGTGGTTTGGGAATGTCTTGGGAGTAAAGTCAGGGGTTAGTGAGAGGACAAGAGCAAGGGAAGGAGTAGCACTACTCCTGAAAGAGGAGTGGTGGTAGTATGTGATAGAGTGTAAGAAAGTAAACTCTAGATTGATATGGGTAAAACTGAAAGTTGATGGAGAGAGATGGGTGATTATTGGTGTATATGCACCTGGGCATGAGAAGAAAGATCATGAGAGGCAAGTATTTTGGGAACAGCTGAATGAGTGTGTTAGTGGATGTGATGCACGAGACCGGGTTATAGTGATGGGTGATTTGAATGCAAAGGTGAGTAATATGGCAGTTGAGGGAATAATTGGTGTACAAGGGGTGTTCAGTGTTGTAAATGGAAATGGTGAAGAGCTTGTAGATTTATGTGCTGAGAAAGGACCGGTGATTGAGAATACCTGGTTTAAAAAGAGAGATATACATAAGTATACATATGTAAGTAGGAGAGATGGCCAGAGAGCGTTATTGGATTACCTGTTAATTGATAGGCACGCAGAAGAGAGACTTTTGGATGTTAATAAGCTGAGAGGTGCAACTGGAGGGATGTCTTGTGGAGGCGAAGGTGAAGATTTGTAGAGGTTTTCAGAAAAGAAGAGAAAATGGGGTGAAGAGAGTGGTGAGAGGAAGTGAGCTTGGGAAGGAAACTTGTGTGAGGAGGTACCAGGAAAGACTGAGTTCAGAATGGAAAAAGGTGAGAACAAAGGAGGTAAGGGGAGTGGGGGAGGAATTGGATGTATTTAGGGAAGCAGTGATGACTTGCGCAAAGGATGCTTGTGGCATGAGAAGCATGGGAGGTGGGCAAATTAGAAAGGGTAGTGAGTGGTGGGATGAAGAAATAAGAATATTAGTGAAAGAGACGAGAGAGGCATTTGGACGACTTTTGCAGGGAAATAATGCAAATGAGTGGGAGATGTATAAAAGAAAGAGGCAAGAGGTCAAGAGAAAGGTGCAGGAGGTGAAAAAGAGGGCAAATGAGAGTTGGGGTGAGAGAGTATCATTAAATTTTAGGGAGAATAAAAAGATGTTTTGGAAGGAGGTAAATAAAGTGTGTAAGTCAAGGGAACAAATGGGAACTTCAGTGAAGGGGGGCTAATGGGAGGAGATAACAAGTAGTAGTGATGTGAGAAGGAGATAGAGTGAGTATTTTGAAGGTTTGTTGAATGTGTTTGATGATAGAGTGGCAGATATAGGGTGTTTTGGTCGAGGTGGTGTACAAAGTGAGAGGGTTAGGGAAAATGATTTGGTAAAGAGAGAAGAGGTAGTAAAAGCTTTGCAGAAGATGAAAGACAGCAAGGCAGCGGGTTTGGATGGTATTGCAGTGGAATTTATTAAAAAAGGGGTGACTGTATTGCTGACTGGTTGGTAAGGTTATTTAATGTATGTATGATTCATGGAGAGGTGCCTGAGGATTGGCGGAATGCTTGCATAGTGCCATTGTACAAAGGCAAAGGGGACAAAGGTGAGTGCTCAAATTACAGAGGTATAAGTTTGCTGAGTATTCCGGGGAAATTTTATGGGAGGGTATTGATTGAGAGGGTGAAGGCATGTACAGAGCATCATATTGGGGAAGAGCAGTGTGGTTTCAGAAGTGGTAGAGGATGTGTGGATCAGGTGTTCGCTTTGAAGAATGTATGTGAGAAATACTCAGAAAAGCAAATGGATTTGTATGTAGCATTTATGGATCTGGAGAAGGCATATGATAGAGTTGATAGAGATGCTTTGTGGAAGGTATTAAGAATATATGGTGTGGGAGGCAAGTTGTTAGAAGCAGTGAAAAGTTTTTATCGAGGATGTAAGGCATGTGCACATGTAGGAAGAGAGGAAAGTGATTGGTTCTCAGTGAATGTAGGTTTGCGGCAGGGGTGTGTGATGTCTCCATGGATGTTTAATTTGTATATGGATGGGGTTGTTAGGGAGGTGAATGCAAGAGTTTTGGAAAAAGGGGCAAGTATGCAGTCTGTTGTGGATGAGAGAGCTTGGGAAGTGAGTCAGTTGTTGTTCGCTGATGATACAGCGATGGTGGCTGATTCATGTGAGAAACTGCAGAAGCTGGTGACTGAGTTTGGGAAAGTGTGTGAAAGAAGAAAGTTGAGAGTAAATGTGAATATGAGCAAGGTTATTAGGTACAGTAGGGTTGAGGGTCAAGTCAATTGGGAGGTAAGTTTGGATGGAGAAAAACTGGAGGAAGTGAAGTGTTTTAGATATCTGGGAGTGGATATGGCAGCGGATGGAGCCATGGAAGCGGAAGTGAATCATAGGGTGGGGGAGGGGGCGAAAATTCTGGGAGCCTTGAAGAATGTGTGGAAGTCAAGAACATTATCTTTGAAAGCAAAAATGGGTATGTTTGAAGGAATAGTGGTTCCAACAATGTTGTATGGTTGCGAGGCGTGGGCTATGGATAGAGCTGTGCGCAGGAGGGTGGATGTGCTGGAAATGAGATGTTTGAGGACAATATGTGGTGTGAGGTGGTTTGATCGAGTAAGTAATAATAGGGTAAGAGAGATGTGTGGTAATAAAAAAGAGTGTGGTTGAGATAGCAGAAGAGGGTGTTTTGAAATGGTTTGGTCATATGGAGAGAATGAGTGAGGAAAGATTGACAAAGAGGATATATGTGTCAGAGGTGGAGGGAACGAGGAGAAGTGGGAGACCAAATTGGAGGTGGAAAGATGGAGTGAAAAAGATTTTGAGTGATCGGGGCCTGAACATGCAGGAGGGTGAAAGGCGTGCAGGGAATAGAGTGAATTGGAACAATGTGGTATACCAGGGTCGACGTGCTGTCAATGGATTGAACCAGGGCATGTGAAGCGTCTGGGGTAATCCATGGAAAGTTCTGTGGGGCCTGGATGTGGAAAGGGAGCTGTGGTTTCGGTGCATTATTACATGACAGCTAGAGACTGAGTGTGAACGAATGTGGCCTTTGTTGTCTTTTCCTAGAGCTACCTTGCACACATGAGGAGGGAGGGGGTTGTTATTTCATGTGTGGCGAGGTGGCGATGGGGATGAATAAAGGCAGACAGTATGAATTATGTACATGTGTATATATGTATAATCTGTGTGTGTATATATATGTATACGTTGAGATGTATAGGTATGTATATTTTGCGTGTGTGGATGTGTATGTATATACGTGTGTATGTGGGTGGGTTGGGCCATTCTTTCGTCTGTTTCCTTGCGCTACCTCGCTAACGCGGGAGACAGCGACAAAGCAAAATAAAATAAATAAATAAAATACTTTAGCTTTTGCCACGTATCCACACTGAACAATCCTAAAGGCGAGGCTGAAACAAATGGGTTAGCTGTGAGCTGGCTGCCTTGTCAAGGACTTGAATTTAAGCGCTAACCACTGCACTATGGAAAGTCATTTTTCATGATAGTTTTTTGTGCTGGAGTGTGTGCAGATGCACACATGTGCCTGCC
The DNA here is from genome assembly GCF_036320965.1 of Panulirus ornatus. NCBI lineage: Eukaryota > Metazoa > Arthropoda > Malacostraca > Decapoda > Palinuridae > Panulirus > Panulirus ornatus. The sequence goes on from NC_092240.1 coordinate 33,828,491, forward strand.
AGCACTTATCCTTCATCATGGGATAGGACACAGCACTGCTGCTCACAATAATATTGATACACTGTGAATGTAACATTAAAGATTTAAGGTAATCTTAACCTGTAAGGGAAGTTAGGTGATGTTTTCATAGGTTTTGTTGGTTTCTAGGGGTGTCTTTGAGACAACTTTCTACTTTCCTTGAACCATTTTTCTAGAAACACCTTTTTCTGTCTCTTCTTGGTCAACTCTCAATGATGGAAGAGTTATTATTATAACTATTATTATTATTAATTATCCCTTGGGATGCGTGTTGTAGAAGGCGACTAAAAGGGGAGGGAGCGTGGGGCTGGAAATCCTTCCCTCCCATTTATAATTTTCCAGATGGAACGGAGAGGTAAGCCAAGTGAGGATGTACCCTCTAAGGCTCACTTCTCTGTTCATAATGTTACCTCGCTAACGTGGGATAAGGCGGATATGTATGAAAAAAAATTATTATTATCAATTATGATTATTATTATAATATCTGATCGCCTTTACCTGCGATAGCGAGGTAGCACCAGGAAACAGACAAAAAAAAGACCCATCCACTCACATCCACACACGTACATGTACATACATATACATATCAACATATATACATACACATACATATGCAATGATACACATGTACATATTCATGCTTGCTCGCCTTTGTCCATTTCCGGCACCACCCTGTCCCACAGTAAACAGCATCGCCACCTCCTGCGTCAGTGAGGTAGTGCCAGGAAACTGACGAAAAAAAAAAGGCCACATCTGCCCACACTCATTCTCTAGCTGTCATGTGTAATGCACTGAAACCACAGCTCCCTATCCACATCCAAACCCCACATAATCAGAAGACAGATCATCATTATCAAGTAATTTGTGATCATCTGCCTGGTTCTATAAATCTAGTGGAGCCACTCTGTTTCCTATCTATAAAACTCTCAAAAACGTATCATTATTGGCATGGCTGGAGCATGGCTGATAGTGGGGGAAATTATTATTCGGTGCCATCTCAGTCAACACTAAGGCTCAGTGCACAGCCCAGAAATAAAGGTACAAAACTCAGTGCACAGATATCTGTCTAGAGAAGCTGCCTGTGTCATGTAAATACCCATTTGGAGTATTTATGGGGTTGAATGAATGTTTAATGCTTTATTTGTGTGGATGGAGGGCTGTGACAGCAAGCAAATGCTTCAGGAAAACTGTTTTTTTTTTTAATGGCAATGAATACGAACTTCCAATAAAGCATTTAAACTGAATAGACATGGGGTATGATGTACTATAAAGTTTCTGCCATTCATCACAAATAAATTAATGTGATTTTTAAGTAAAAAGAATTCTCTTATTTATAGAACATAGGGTGATGTTCAAAAGCTTTCGTCACCTCATACATACTGAGTAGCAATGCAAAGATGGCTGAGAAATCAAAGTAATTCAAAGAACAATGATGCAATTTACAGCTGAAAGGAACATGGCCATGGCAAATCAACAAATCTGAAACATAGTGTGCACAAGACAACCAAAATTGTAAGCCTCGTTTTATGGTTACTCTGTTTTGGTGATATGCAGAAAATAAAACTGGAATGATTGTAAATATTCATCAATGCAGTATTATTATTATATTATTATTTTGCTTTGTCGCTGTCTCCCGCATTTGCGAGGTAGCGCAAGGAAACAGACGAAAGAAATGGCCCAACCCACCCCCATACACATGTATATACATACACGTCCACACACGCAAATATACATAACCATACATCTTAATGTACACATATATATACACACACAGACACATACACACAATTCACACTGTCTGCCTTTATTCATTCCCATCGCCACCTCGCCACACATGGAATAACATCCCCCTCCCCCCTCATGTGTGCGAGGTAGCGCTAGGAAAAGACAACAAAGGCCCCATATGTTCACACTCAGTCTCTAGCTGTCATGCAATAATGCCCGAAACCACAGCTCCCTTTCCACATCCAGGCCCCACAGAACTTTCCATGGTTTACCCTAGATGCTTCTCATGCCCTGATTCAATCCACTGACAGCACGTCGACCCTGGTATACCACATCAATCCAATTCACTCTATTCCTTGCCCACCTTTCACCCTCCTGCATGTTCAGGCCCCGATCACTCAAAATCTTTTTCACTTCATCTTTCCACCTCCAATTTGGTCTCCCACTTCTCCTCGTTCCCTCCACCTCCGACACATATATCCTCTTGGTCAATCTTTCCTCACCCATTCTCTCCATGTGCCCAAACCATTTCAAAACACCCTCTTCTGCTCTCTCAACCACGCTCTTTTTATTTCCACACATCTCTCTTACTCTTACATTACTTACTCGATCAAACCACCTCACACCACATATTGTCCTCAAACATCTCATTTCCAGCACATCCACCCTCCTGCACACAACTCCATCCATAGCCCACGCCTCACAACCATACATCATTGTTGGAACAACTATTCCTTCAAACATAGCCATTTTTGCTTTTGGAGATAATGTTCTCAACTTCCACACATTCTTCAAGGCTCCCAGGATTTTTGCCCCCTCCCCCACCCTATGATTCACTTCCGCTTCCATGGTTCCATCCGCTGCCAGATCCACTCCCAGATATCTAAAACACTTTACTTCCTCCAGTTTTTCTCCATTCAAACTTACCTCCCATTGACTTGACCCTCAACCCAACTGTACCTAATAACCTTGCTCTTATTCACATTTACTCTTAACTTTCTTCTTTCACACACTTTACCAAACTCAGTCATCAGCTTCTGCAGTTTCTCACATGAATCAGCCACCAGCGCTGTATCATCAGCGAACAACAACGGACTCACTTCCCAAGCTTCTGAAACTTCTGAAACCACACTGCTCTTCCCCATGCCTTCACCCTCTAAATCAATACCCTCCCATATAATTTACCAGGAATACTCAACAAACTTATACCTCTGTAATTTGAGCACTCACTCTTATCCCCTTTGCCTTTGTACAATGGCACTATGCACGCATTCCGCCAATCCTCAGGCACCTCATCATGAATCATACATACATTAAATAACCTTACCGACCAGTCAACAATACAGACACCCCCTTTTTTAATAAATTCCACTGCAATACCATCCAAACCTGCTGCCTTGCCGGCTTTCATCTTCCACAAAGCTTTTACTACCTCTTCTCTGTTTACCAAATCATTTTCCCTAACCCTCTCACTCTGCACACCACCTCGACCAAAACACTCTATATTTGCCACTCTATCATCAAACACATTCAACAAACCTTCAAAATACTCACTCCATCTCCTTCTCACATCACCACTACTTGTTATCACCTCCCCATTAGCCCCCTTCACTGAAGTTCCCTTTTGTTCCTTTGTCTTACGCCCTTTATTTACCTCCTTCCAGAGCATCTTTTTTTTTTTTTTTTTTTTTTCTGTCTCCCGCGTTTGCGAGGTAGCGCAAGGAAACAGACGAAAGAAATGGCCCAACCCACCCCCATACACATGTATATACATACGTCCACACACGCAAATATACATACCTACACAGCTTTCCATGGTTTACCCCAGACGCTTCACATGCCCTGATTCAATCCACTGACAGCACGTCAACCCCGGTATACCACATCGATCCAATTCACTCTATTCCTTGCCCTCCTTTCACCCTCCTGCATGTTCAGGCCCCGATCACACAAAATCTTTTTCACTCCATCTTTCCACCTCCAATTTGGTCTCCCACTTCTCCTCGTTCCCTCCACCTCTGACACATATATCCTCTTGGTCAATCTTTCCTCACTCATTCTCTCCATGTGCCCAAACCATTTCAAAACCCTCTTCTGCTCTCTCAACCACGCTCTTTTTATTTCCACACATCTCTCTTACCCTTACGTTACTTACTCGATCAAACCACCTCACACCACACATTGTCCTCAAACACATCTTTTTATTCTCCCTAAAATTTAATGATACTCTCTCACCCCAACTCTCATTTGCCCTCTTTTTCACCTCTTGCACCTTTCTCTTGACCTCCTGTCTCTTTCTTTTATACATCTCCCACTCATTTGCATTTTTTCCCTGCAAAAATTGTCCAAATGCCTCTCTCTTCTCTTTCACTAATAATCTTACTTCTTCATCCCACCACTCACTACCCTTTCTAATCAACCCACCTCCCACGCTTCTCATGCCACAAGCATCTTTTGCGCAAGCCATCACTGCTTCCCTAAATACATCCCATTCCTCCCTCACTCCCCTTACCTCCTTTGTAATCATAAACTCATAAATATCTGTAAAAGAATGTTCCTGTTCAGCCTTGATGATACATAGGCCAGGAACATTAGTAAAATAAAGAGAGGTGTCACAGACTTTTGATGAGCTTAATGATATTTTTCTCTAGGAATTCAGTATCAAAGTTGACATTATCTCTTCTTAAATTTTTGTTTCTTGATAAAAGAAATAACTTTTTCTGCAGACAGAAAGCTGGAGTGAAAGATGAGTGCTAAAGGTCTAAATATGCATAAGAGTCTGATGTGCATGGGACCAAGCAAACTGGATTGATGTAGCTTACAAGGGGTGGAAGAATTAGGGCATGTGAAGCAGTCAAAAGAAAAAATGGAAAGGTCTGTAGGGCTTGTATGTGTATAAGGGGCTCTGGATCTTTACCCTGTACACAACAATTAGAAAGTGGATGTGGGTGACTGAAATAATTCTCCATCTTGTCTTGGTCCTGCCATGCTCTGTGGGAGGCAGCATACAGTTACAAAAACCCACACACACACACACACACACACACACACACATTATGTATATTTATTTATTTATTATACTATGTTGCTGTCTCCCAGGTTAGCAAGGTAGCACAAGGAAACACAAAAAAATGGCCCAACCCACCCACATACACCTGTATAAGCATAAATGCCCACACATGCACATATACATACCTATACATTTCAATGAATACACACACAGATATATACATACATACACTGTACATATTCATACATGCTGCTTTCATCCATTCCCGCCACCACCGTGCCACACACGAAATGCCCCACATCGTTCCAATTCACTCTATTCCTTGCACGCCTTTCACCCTCCTGCATGTTCAGGCCCCGATCACTCAAAATCTTTTTCACTCCATCCTTCCACCTCCAATTTGGTCTCCCGCTTCTCCTCATTCCCTCTACCTCTGACACATATATCCTCTTTGTCAACCTTTCCTCACTCATTCGCTCCATATGACCAAACCATTTCAACACACCCTCTTCCGCTCTCTCAACCACACTCTTTTTATTACCACACATCTTTCTTACCCTTTCATTACTTACTCGATCAAACCATCTCACACCACATATTGTCCTCAAACATTTAATTTCCAACACATCCATTCTCCTCTGTACAACACTACCTATAGCCCATGCCTTGCAACCATATCCCTTCCAACATACCCATTTTTGCTCTCCAAGATAATGTTCCCTCCTTCCATACATTCTTCATCGCTCCCAGAACCTTCTACCCCTCCCCCACCGTGTGACTCACTTCCACTTCTATGGTTCCATTCGCTGCTAAGTCCACTCCCAGAGATCTAAAACACTTATCTTACTCCAATTTTTCTCCATTCAAACTTACATCCCAACTAACTTGTCCCTCAACCCTGCTGAACCTAATAACCTTGCTCTTATTCATATTTACTCCCAACATACATACATATGCAAATACATATGCATATATTTGAATGTAAATATTCATACTTGCTCGCCTTAATGCATTCCTGGTGCCACCTCACCCCAGAGGAAACAGCATCACCACCCCATGTCAGCGAGGTAGTGCCAGGAAAGATAAGGCCACATCTGCTCACATCCATACACGAGCTGTCATGTGTAATGCACTAAAACCACTACTCCCTATCCATATTCAGGCCCCAAAGACCTTTCCTTTCATTCAAAAATAAAAGTGTTTCACATGCCCTGGTTTAGTTCACTGATGGCAGATACCAGACTGTTCCAATTCACTCTATTCTTTGCATGCCTTTTGCCCTCGTGCATGTTCAGGCCCTGATTGCTCAAAATCTTTATCACCTCATCCTTTCTCCTCCAACGTGATCTCCCGTTTTCCTTGTTCCTACCAATTCTGACAAATATATTCTCTATCAATCTTTCCTCACTCATTCTCTTCATATATCTAAACCATTTCAACACATCCTCTTCTGCTCTCTCAACCACACTCGTTCTTTTTACCACACTTCTCTTACCCTTTCACTACTTACTTGATCAAACCACTTCACACCACATATTATCCTTAAAAATTTCATTTCCAACACTTCCATCCTCCTCTGCACAATGCTATCAATAGCCCATGCCTCGCAAACATATAATATTGTTGGAACTATTATTCCTTCAAACATACCCATATTTGCTCTCCAAGATAACATTTTCTCTTTCCACACACTCTTTTTTGCTCCCAAACCTTCGCCCCTTCCCCACCCTATGACACTTCTGCTTCCATGGTTTCATTCACTGCCAAGTACATTACCAGATATCTTAAACACTTCCCTACCTTCAATTTTTCTACATTCAAACTTACATCCCATTAATTTGTCCCTCAACCCTGCTGAACCTAATAAATAACCTTACTTTTATTCACATTTACTCTCAACTTGCTCCTTTCACACACTTCCAAACTCAGTCACCAACTTTTGCAGTTGCTCACTGGAATCAGCCACCAGTGCTACAACAACTGGCACTTCCTACTTCCTCTCATCCCAACAGAATGCATACTCACTCCTTTTCCCAAAACTTTCACATGTACCTCCCTCCACTCCATCAATAAACAAATGAAACATTCGTGGTGACATCACACAGCCACTCCTTTCCCCAAAACTCTCACATGTACCTCCCTCCACTCCATCAATAAACATATGAAACATTTGTACTGACAGCACTCTATCTACAAGCAGAAATATTTAGAAAGCTTTTTGATAATATGTCATAAGCAACTTATTCATTTTCTTAAATGACAAGTAATATCATTTACTGAAAACAACAGGTTTAGCTCCTTAGTGCTTTCTTCTTTTGTTGAAATCCTAGACCAAAAAACAGCATCTACTGCATTTCATTCAGTAATAAAAATGTTGAGACAAGTTATGGCTGAAGACTAAAGTTTGGCTCCTAACTGCTTTTATTAAATTGTTTGGCTGAATATATTTGTCCAACACAACATACAAAAATATTAAAATATTCTTATCACTATTTTTGGGTCTGTAATGGTATGAGAGTATCCAAAGCAGTTTTTCCTTACAAATCTATTGACTGTCAAAGAAATAGCTTCTTGTCTAGTGATAATTTGCCTCTACTTGTGTTACCCTATGTGTCTTATAAATCAAACATACACATATTCTGGACTAATGGTTTGATTTTTGTTTTCTTTACAGTTTGGTACATACTGTACATCTATAAGTAGTGATGAAAAAGAAGAAGAAAGTGGAAAATTATATGACTTGTCTTATTATGAGTTACCTTATTCTGAGAAAGAAAAAGACATTATATTGGAAAAAATAAATGATGCCACTGCAGATGACCTTGCAAAAATGAAACTGACAAAGGGCGTTATTAAGAAGTTAATAAAAAACAAGTTTCATCATGGCAGTTATGACGATTTATCACAACTTCTTTACACTGATGGTATGGGAATAAAAGCAGTTGAAAATTTATGTTCATTAGTATTAAAGAATAAAGATATAGACCATGTCAGTGATGATCCTCATGAGGACGAGTTGGAAAGCATTGTGTACAAGAGACGTCTAGTGAAGCCAAAGTTAAATCCACATATAATTAAGGTAAATATTTTTTTATATTCTGCATAAGAAGTGTACACAACATAAGCCTCAATATCTTGAGCACAGTGGTACATACACTCATTGAGCATGATGGCACAATTCTTAAATATTTTTTTTTATTTTGCTTTGTCGCTTTCTCCTGTGTTAGCGAGGTAGTATAAACTTTGACAACCTTTTGCTCAGAGATCATCCTGTTGTGCTCAAGAGGGTAAGCTCTTTCTGGGTATAATGGACTCATTATCTATAGGGGTATCTACTGGTCTTTAAAGTGAAAAAAGTTTGTTTGTTTGTATGTGATGGACTACAGTCTCTTCATAATTCAAATGACTCCTCTGAGGTTGAATTAAAATGTGTAAACAGTATCACATGAATTAAAATGCTATACTGTTTAGATTAACATCATAAATTTGAAAAGGTTTTGAAAGTTTTAATATAATAAGGAATAATGAGATATTTCAGTGACTATAGTAACTAAATGGCACTCTAAATTGTTTCTGTTTTTTCACCTGTGTGGCCTGTCCTGCAAACATAAAGGAAATTCTCTCTCTCTAAAAAAAAAAAAAAGCATAGCTTCAAGAAACTGAGGCTATCCTTTGTCTTTCTGGTTGGGAAACACTGGCTTTCCCCACCTGTTGCTGTAATCTCAACTACAGTAGGTAGCAAGAGATCACTTGTTTCAGGCCTACCCTTAGCCATTTAGAGACTAGCACAAAGATGAAGTCATCAACGCACTCACTTTCAGCTGCTAGCCATTCAAAATTCTCCTAGCTTATGCATTGTCAAGAAAAGCTACTAGACTGTCTTTTTCCATCCCAGTGTGTGTGTATATGGATGTGTTTTTTTAAATGTATGTTGTATTTATGTTTCATATTAATTGTAATCCTAAGGTACTGCCATTCTTTACGAACAATTTTGTAGTCTCACTGGTGTTGGGAAATGGTACTGTTTGGGAGACAAGTGATATGAATCCTCTTCCCTTTTCTTGTCTGTCTTTTGTTTAGGTTGTGTAGTTGTAGGAAGGAAGGAGGGTGATTTTTCATGTGGATAATGTGTTTTTAGAGTTAGCTGAGTATTTTCATGTGTTTGTTTTCAAAGTCATTGGCACTGGATTGTAGGATGTTTAGTTTGTGATGAGGGTTTTTTGGAATAGTCAAGTTTATTTGATAATAGTGGGATTGTGTATTTGATGTTTTCTGTGTATGTGCTGGAGGTGAGGCAGTTTTGGGAGTTTCAGTATGAATGGCTGTTGTATAACCAATGCTCTGAGTAGTCTCTTATAATGGATAGTATGTGCAGTTGAGATGATACTGCAGAAGGCAGTTGGAACATCTGATACAGTAGTGCTGTGGGTAGAGGTACTTTAGTGGCATAGTGTTAAGGTTGTTGTCACCAGCTTGCATTAGCAGTTGAAGGCTGATGACTGGGCCATCTTGTCCCAGTGTGTATAAATGTGTAAGCTGTTTGATATTGATCCATAGTCCGGCACAATGGCCAGGGACAGCCATAGGCTAGAAATATGATATATAAAACTGAAACTTCATGTGACTGACTCAACATAATCAGCACCTATGTGCTTTCCCCACCACATGTGCCTCCAGATATAATCTTCAACTGCATGATTTGACGAACAAACCCAACACAAATCTCTATGAAGACTTTAATGTCCACCATCCCACTTGGCTCAACACACTTACCCAAGATCCCCAAGGTGAACTCTTTGGAAAACAACAGCATCCTTTCAATATCCTCAGCCTATGCAACCAGCTAACTTGACTCCCAACCCACCTCTTCTGGCAGTCAACCTCACCAGACATCACCTTCTTCTCACCAGCATTGCTATACAAGGACCACCTGGAGCACACTGCACAAACTATTTGACAACCTGCCCATCATGATTACACTCCACTCTGCCTGCCCAACCCATACAACCACCAGAAAGACTAACATAAACCACAGGAAAGTAAACCTGGCAGCCAGAACACACAGTTTATGGAAATAAAGCTTTGAGACTGGTAAAGGTGATATCCCATACCTAAATCATGGAGTGTCACTTATTATCACCAAACAAGCCAGCAAAAAATGTACAAGTATATATAGAAAGAAATATAATCCAAACTTCTCTCCACAAGTTACACATCTCATAAAACAGAGGAACCCACTCACCATCAATACAAAATCAGGGAAAAAACCAAACTCTACACAATACCATCACTAATCTAATCACAGAGAGACATCTGCAGACTGGCACCCCTTCCTCCAAATTATGAACTAAAAGACTTAACAGTAACCAACTCTGTTATACATTAAAGAAGATCCACACCTGCTGCACCAATGCAGCCCAGACTTCCCTTCTCCCATAAAACACAAATATACTCAACACACTTAAAAAATCTGCCTCAAACCAACCTCATCCAGAAAGATGAGTCATGAAAAACCTGCACAAAATCCATTCAGAAATAATTGCCCACCCACGCTTCACTCACATTGATACATACCATGCAATTAAAACCTTCAAGAAATTTCCTCCACCAGGCCTCAACAACTTACCAAACTTTCTCATAAAACACTAGAGGCCCATTTTCAATTCAAGCACAGATAGATATCTTCAGCTACTCCTGGCCAGGGAAAAAAAATGGCTTCATTTGCTCACATCTGTTCTGTATGTCATGTGCCATGCATTGAAGGAACAGCCCCCAATCTACAACCAGGCTCCATACTTCTCTCTGTGGTTTCTCCCAGCTGCTTGATGTGCACTAGTTCAATCCACTGAGAGTACACTGCCCCTTGTATATCAAACTGCTCCAATTCACTCTATCCTGTGCATGCCATACACCTTTCTGCATGTTCAGGCCCTGAGTACTCAAAATCGCATTCACTCCATCCTTTTAACTCTGATTTCTCCTTAGCCCCTCCACTTCTGACACACATATCCTCTTTCTCAACCTTTCCTCACTCATTCTCTCCATATATCTAAACACCCTCTTCAGCTTTTTCTACCATACTCCTCATATTACCACACCTTTCTCTTATTCTATCTTTTCTTACTTGATCAACCCTCCTCGCAACACATATTATCCTCAAACATTTAATTTCCAATATATTCACCCACTGCCATACTTACTAATCTATGGCCCATATCTTGCATCCATATAACACCACAGGGATTACTATATCTTCAAACATGCCCGTCTTTGCCCTCTCAGATAGTGACCTTCATTTCCATGCATTCCTCAATGCTCCCAGGGCCTTCATCCTTTACCCACCCTATGGCTCACTTCAGCTTCCATGGTTCAATTCGCTGCCACATCCACTGCCAGGTACTGAAAACTCCATTTCCTCCAGGTTTTCACCATTGAAATCCACACCCCAACTATAAAAAATTCTTGAGTGCGAAATTTAACATCCTTAACTTGTTTCATATTTACTTAAAACTCACCTTTCACACACTCGCCCAACCTCAAAAAGCAGTTTCTGCAGTTTCTTGCTGTAATTCATAATCATCACTGTGTTATCAGCTAACAATAACTGACCCATTTCCCAAGCATCCCCATCCCTGCCAGACTAGAGACTTACCCCTCTCCCCAAAACCCTTGCATTCACTTTCCTCATAACCCCATCAATAAATGCACTTAACAACCATGACCTACTCATCAGTGTCCTTTAACTGGCTTTCCTTAAACATGATGGCACTGTCCTCCACTGGCACACATTAAAACCATCAAAGTCATCCTCATGTCAAACATGACTTTAGGCCAAAACTTCCTCTTCACCTACACCCCAGAATCCATCCTTTATACTGAAGGTGTGGGCTTGTACATCAGCTTTTTAGTTACCATTCATAACAAGCATCATAACTTTACTCCTGTACTGGTTCGTGAGGCTAATAATGACCTTCTGATCGATTAGCTGGATCAGAGAAGTTACATTTACTGGCAGAAGTTGTCAGAATAATACTATTATACAGCTGGATCTCTGCAAGTTGTGACTTAGCATCATCTAGTAGAATAGCCTTGGAATTCCAAAGCAGGGTGTTTATCAATCTTTGAGTTTATCTTGATTTCTTGAGTAGTGTAAATTTTGAACTCAAAAAATTTTATGGGTCATTCAAGCATTGAGTTAGCATAATTGTGGAAAGCAGCTGCTTGTGGTCATGCAGTTTTGCTGATTATGAGTAACTTCAAATGATGTGTCCTTACAACAGTTGCACACATGAGAATGGTCAGTCTGTTCATTTTTCTTAAATCCAACAAAACATGCTTTAGAACCACAAACAAGGGTTTATAATGGTACACAGAGCCAATATAGCTTCATCTCATCAGCACTGTATATTTATTTTGGTTTAAGAATATGATTCTTGATGATGCAATGAAACTCGTCTGATTAATCTTTCTATCATCATCACTATTCGTAAAACACTGCCATCATATGCTTACCATAAGAATCTTCACATATTTCATTAATTTCCTGTTTTTGTTGGAATTCCTTGACCTTTGCAGTCATAACTGGCCCACTCACAGCACTACCAAGAGAAAACATTTGCCTGAACCACTTGTAAGGTGGGTTGTCCATGAGGGGCAGCATATATCCCTGAATTTTTTGTTCAAAAGTGTTTTTTTTTCAGCTTTCAGAGTAAAACTTTAACAGTTTAGTTCTGGTTTCAAATGTCATGCACTGCCAGTTAAGCGGTGCTGTTAGACTCTGCTAAGGATACTGATTTATCAGTTTTTATATCACAGGTTAATACAATGCACTTCATATTCTTAGGAGGACTAGATATCTGTAAACATTAGAATCACCATCATAAGCATGTATAGTAACCAAAATAATTGGAATCACAAGAATGACTAGAATATAAAGGACTGTATGTAGCTACACTTAAGAGTAGATAAAGACTGATCTCAAAAATATGGGAAGGCAAGTCATGGGTAACAATACCGTACATTTTCCTCCACCTTCATGTATGCTGATTGATGTAGGTGTTTATTTTTTTTATAAATAAAGATACTTTGCTGAATTTCTGGGAATATTTGACATTTTCAGTTAGATGATTTGTGATTGGCAAAGAGTGTGCTGTATAAACAAGACAAAAATGAAGATTTACAGGAAAACCACAATTTTTTTTTGCATACTTCAGATAGAATACTTCCTACTATGTAAATAATTACCGATACTTTAGTTGTCCACAAGCGAGTTTAGGCAGTAGATCAGCTAGCTTTTTTTCTGATGTGGTTCTTTCTTGCAATTTTACACTGTAAACTTACTTCTAGGTTCATTATATTAAAAGAATTGATGCCTCCTTAAATTCACTTTTTAGAACAAGATGCACACTCTGTTCTTAAAAAGAGAAAGAAAAAAATATGTTTGTGTCTTGCAGAATATCACTTACTCATAAGATCCTAGGATCCATACTTTTTTCATGATTTTTTTTGCTTTATATCTAATAGCGTAAGTAAACGGTACTGTCGGCTTGTGTTTGACAGCTAATTACACATGTAGAATTCTCGTCAGAATTTCAGAGCATTGCTGTTATGTCTTCCATTCTACAGTTCTGAAATGTATAACAATGGAATTGTGTGGAAGAGGATATGAATGGACCACCTTCCTTGAAAATGTGGTATGGCTGTCAATGTTATCTGTATACTGGATGGGAAGGTATTACTGTGCACTGCTCTTAAAAGCAGTTTGCTGACTCAGACTATGTTCAACATAAGTACTTACAAAATTGTAAGCTTGGAAATCCTACGATGACAGATTCATACATATGTAATTAAAGGAGTACAATGGCCTTAGAGATCCTACCATGGCAGATTCACACACATATGTAATGAAGGAAGTACATGGCCATTAGCAGACCATTTGTATTCATTATGAATTACTTTGATTAATTATACTATACTTCACAGAATATGCAAACACTGGTGTCACTGCATGTTACAGCTGGATTCTTAGCATGGACAAAATTTGACCATAATGGGAAGGTACTGGATCTGTACAGCGAGGAACTGCTGAACTCTGATATGCGTTTTGATGCTCCAAAAATTTATGAAAAGGTAACTGGTAGTGTTATTTTAGTCCATAGTATATACAGTGTGTATGTTCAAATTTCCAAAGTGGTGTACAAACATCCTTGTACAATATGCATCACTTATAGTCAATAGCATAAAGCCCAGTTATCCATTTTTTTTTATCAAGGAAAAAGTATCATTTGGAAAATTACACCACTTCCTAAATGTTAAAGGCATGAGTAGGCATCACTCCTTATTATTCTGATCTAGCTGGTGCCAATTAAACCCTTTTGTGATTTGCAACCAACCTGCCTTTAGATTTAATTTTTATGATGCTTCCACTCCCCACCCACTTCATCCTCCTTGCATATTTCACTACTATTTATGACCACACTGTTGTCACTTCCCTGCCACAATTTTGCCCTTTCCTTCCTCCCTATATACATCATTGTCAATTCCCATAACAATGTTACCTCCCTCTTCTCCATGCATATTACTACCACTGGCCACCACACTTGCCTCCCTCTCTCCTCCCCACACACACATTCACACATTGCTACTGTCTGTTGCCAGCCACACTATCACCTCCCTCCTTCCCATGCACACTGCTACCACTGCTCATCATATTTTTGTCTACCTTCCTTCTCCCAACACATTACTGCCATAGCCTAGCACACTTTTGCTACCCCTCCCTCCTTTCAGCACACCGCTAATGATGCCCACAACTGTTGCTTCCCTCTCTCCTTCCCTCCCATGAACAATGCTACAACCACTCATCACCCTCTTGCCTTTATCCCCTCTCCTCACACATATCACTACTACTCCCATTTCATTGTCACCCCCTTTCCTCCTCCCCACACACACCACTGCTACTTCACGCCACACTGTCACCTTCTGTCCTTCCTCTTCACTCATAATGCAGCTATTCTCTGTCACCGTCCTCCCAGAGTAACAATATGCACCTATGACATTTACAATTAAGGAAAAAATCATTTAATGTAACCCTTATGTGTATGACAAAATTGAATTTTTTTCCCTATTTCCAACACACATGTTTACCACTCCCACCACATTGTAACCTACTTCCCTCCCTTCAAATGCATCACTACCACTTCTACCTCACTGTCACCTCCCTCCCTACTCCCCATACACATTACTACCACTGTCCACTATTCTACCAATTTCCTCACTCCCCAAACACAATGCTATCATTCCTGCCACACCATTGGCTGCCTCCCTCCTTCCTACACATTGCTACTTCTTCCATGATACCTGTTGTCTCCCTCTTTGCACCCCGGTTACCATTCCCTAAATTACTGCCATCTTCCTCTCTCTCTCCTTTGAACTTACATCATTACCATTCCCTGCCATGCTATCACCTCCCATCCTCATACCCACTCATCTTATAACCAGTCCCATCACACTGTTGCATCCCTCCCTCCTCTTAATGCACATTGCTACAACTTCCTCCTAACTATAAGCTCCCTTCCTCATCCATACATGCATTGCTACTGTTCACTGCCACACTGTCACTTTTACCCTTCTATTTTCTCTTTACACATCATTACCATTCCCCACCACAGCTTCTCACCACCCCACACTGTTGCCTCCCTCCCACCCTCCCAACACACACCAGTACTATTTTATCCTTTCTTCTTCCCCAAACATATCACTACCTTTTCCCATAACACTGTGCCCCCCTCACCCCTTTCCCTTTTCCCCACATACATCACTACAACTCTGGCTACACTGTTGTCTCCCTCCTCTCCAAACGTCACTAACACTGGTAACCACGATTTTGCCTCCCTTCCCCCTCCCCACAGACACAATGCTATCATTGCCAGCTACACTATCACCTCCCTCCTTCCCATGCACACTGCTACCACTGCTCATTATATTTTTGTCTCCCTTCCTTCTCCCCACACATTACTACCATAGCCCAGCACATTTTTGCTAACCTCTATCCTCTCCACACACATCACTATTGATATCCATCACACTGTTGCCTCCCTCCCTCCCTCTTTCCTTCTTATGAACATTGCTACAGTTACTTACCATAGCTTTGCCTGTTCCCCCAACCCCACACATATCGGTACCACTCCCATCTCACTATCACCTCCTTTCCTCCTCCCCACACACATCACTACTGCTTCATGCTGCACTGTTACATCCTTTTCTCCTTCCTTCTCACACACATATTGCTGCTGTTCTGTGTCACTTTCCTCCTATGAGGATAGTACTATACCCATCCCTCTTATAACAATGTCTCACAGAGAAACAATCTGCACCTAGGATATTTTATAATTAAGGGAAAAATTCGTTTAATGTCTTGAAACCCATATCCTTATGGCAAAACTGAATTTTTTCATATCTATAGTGCTAAAAATATTAATTTCTTTAATAATACTGTATATCAAGATATTGTATTATTAATTTTACCTGTTGTGCACTTTATAATGACATTACTTCAAAATCTTTGGGTAAATATCCCTTCCACTGGCATTCAGCTTGTGAAGAAAGCCATGTTTCAACCAACACCTGCTTTTGCCTTGACTTGGCTGCAATTTTAACCATCATTTCATATCTCCAAAGGTGTAGTAAATTATGCTAAGAGAAAGTTAGAGGTAAATTTAACATTGAGACTCGCAAGAAATGTGAAACCCTAGCAGTAAAAATCTCAACTCTTAACACAACTACCATTGTAACTTATAGACCACTCAAAAATGGCAGAAATCAATTTTATTTCATTTTTTTATACTTAATCACCGTCTCCCGCATCAGCAAGGTAGCGCAAGGAAACAACGTTGAGGAATGGCCCAACCCACCCACGTACACATGAATGTACATAAACGCCCATACATGCATGTATATATACATATACATTTCAATCAATACATAACATATACATACACAGACATATACATATATACACACATGTACATATTCATTCTTGCTGCCTTCATTAATTCCCATAGCCACACCACTACGCACACACACACACACCACCACCACCACCACCAGCGAAGTAGCACCAAGAAAAGAAAAAAAAAAGCCACATTCATTCATGCTCAGTCTGTAGCTGTCATGTGTAATGCACTGAAACCACACCTCCCTTTCCACATCCAGGCCTCACAGACCTTTCCATGGTTTGCCCCAGATGCTTCACAAACCCTGGTTCAATCCATTGACAGCACATTGACCCTGGAATACCACATCATTCCAATTCTCTATTCCTTGCATGCCTTTCACCCTCCTGTATGTTCAGGCCCATCCTTCCACCTCCAATTTGATCTGCTTCTCCGTCTTCCCTCCACCTCTGACACATACATCCTCTTTGTCAAGCTTTTCTCACTCATTCTCTTCATGTCCAAACTATGACACACCCTCTTCTGCTCTATCAACCACACTCTTTTTATTACCACACACCTCTCTTACCTTTTCATTACTTACTTGATCAAACCACCTCACACCACATATTGCCTTCAAATATTTCATTTCCAACACATCCACCCTCCTCTGCACAACCCTATCAATAGCATATGCCTCACAAACACATAAATTTGTTGGAACCGCTATTCCTTCGAAAATACCCATTTTTGCTCTCTGAGATAACAACTCGCCTTCCACATTCTTCAATGCTCCCAGAACCTTTGCTCCCTCCCCCACCCTGTGATTCACTTCTGCTTCCATGGTTCCATCCACTGCTAAGTCCACTCCCAGATATCTAAAATACTTCACTTCCTCCAGTTTTTCTCTATTCAAACTTACCTCCCAATTAACTTGTCCCTCAACCCTACTGAATCTAATAACCTTGTTCTTATTCATATTTACTATCAACTTTCTCCATTCACACACTTTACCAAACGCAGTCACCAACTTTTGCAGTTTCACTCGAATCAGCCACCAGCGCTGTAGCATGAGCAAACAACAGCTAACCCACTTCCCAAGCCCTCTCATCCACAACAGACTTCATACTTACTCCTCTCTCCAAAACTCTTAAATTCACCTCCCTAACCACCCTATCCATAAACAAATTAAACAACCATGGAGACATCACACACCCCTGCAGCAAACAGACATTCACTGGGACAAATCATTTTCCTCTCCTCATACTCATACATATGCCTTACATCCTTGGTAAAAACTTTTCACTGCTTCTAGCGACTTACCTCCCATGCCATATATTCTTAAAACCTTCCACAAAGCATCTCTATTAACCCTATCATATGCCTTCTCCAGATCCATAAATGCTAGGTACACATCCATCTGTTTTTCTAAATATTTCTCACATACATTCTTCAAAGCAAACACCTGATCCACACATCCTCTACCACTTCTGAAACCACACTGCTCTTCCCCAATCTGATGATCTGTACATTCCTTTACCCTCTCAATCAATACCCTACCATATAATTTCCCAGGAATACTCAACAAACTTATGCCTGTGTAATTTAAACACTCACCTTTATCCCCTTGGCCTTTGTACAATAGCACTATGCATGCATTCTGCCAATCCTCAGGCACTTTACCATGATTCATACATACAGTGAATATCCTTACCAACCAATCAACAACACAGTCACCCCATTTTTTTTTTTATAAGTTCCACAGCAATACCATCCAAACCTGCCGCCTTACCAACATCATCTTCCACAAAGCTTTCACTACCTCTTCTCTGTTTACCAAACCATTCTTCCTGACCCTCTCACTTCGCACACCACCCCAACCAAAACACCCCACATCTGCCACTCTATCATCAAACACATTCAACAAAACCTTCAAAATACTCACTCCATCTCCTTCTCACTTCATCACTCCTTGTTATTTCCTCCCGATTTGCCCCCTTCACCAATGTTCCCATTTGTTCTCGTCTTACACACTTTATTTACCTCTTTCCAAAACGTCTCTTTATTCTCCCTAAAATTTAATGATACTCTCTCCCTCCAACTCTCATTTGCCCTCTTTTTCACCTCTTGCACCTTTCTCTTGACCTCCTGCCTCTTTCTTTTATACATATACCAATCATCTGCACTACTTCGCTCCAAAAATTGTCCAAATGCCTCTCTCTTCTCTTTCACTAACAATCTCACTTCTTCATCCTACCACTCATTACCCTTTCTAATCTGCCCACCTCCCACCTTTCTCATGCAACATGCATCTTTTGTGCGAGCCATCACTGCTTCCCTAAATACATCCCTTTCCTCCCCTACTCCCCTTACATCATTTGCTCTCCCGTTTTGCCATTCTGCACTCAATCTCCCTTGGTACTTCCTCACACAAGTCTCCTTTCTAAGCTCACTTACTCTCACCACTCTCTTCTCCCCAACATTCTCTCTTCTTTTCTGAAAACCTCTATAAATCTTCACCTTCACCTCCACAAGATAGTGATTAGACATCCCTCCAGCTATCCCTCTCAGCACATTAACATCCAAAAGTCTCTCTTTTACACACCTATCAATTAACATGTAATCCAATAATGCTCTCTAGCCATCTATCCTACTCACATATGTATACTTGTCTATATCTCTCTTTTTAAACCAGGTATTCCCAATCACCAGTCCCTTTTCAGCACACAAATCCATAAGCTCTTCACCATTTCCATTTACAACACTGAACACCCCATGTACACCAATTATACCCTCAACTGCCACATTACTCACCTTTTCATTCAAATCACCCATCACTATAACCCGGTCCCGTGCATCAAAACTGCTAACACAGTCACTCAGCTGCTCCCAAAACACTTGCCTCTCATGATCTTTCTTCTCATGCCCAGGTGTATAGGCACCAATAATCGTCCATCTCTCTCCATCCACTTTCAGTTGTACTCATATCATCCTAGAGTTTACTTTCTTACACTCTATCACATACTCCCACAGTTTAGTAACAGAAATTGAGATACTGAAAAACACAAACATACCAAAATCAATAATCGTTTGGTTCAGTAATTTCAATTTTGGTTTCACAGAATGGAAAAAGGTGCAGAATTGAATTCATACAAGATCACAAGGCATTAGCAGATGCAACAAAACAGTTAAACAAGCTATGGGCTATATATGAGGCATATAAATTGATTCAGTTTATGCATACATCATTGATTTATAATACCACCATTGATTTAATGTTTAAAAAGGATATATCACGAAGTATCCAAAATGAGTATCTCAGATCATGACATAATAAAAGTGTCTACAAATTATGAAGCAGAAATAAAGACAGTAAGAATGTAATGAAAGAAAATTTTTAGGAACAGTTTTAGTTTTTACTCAGGCAGAACAGAATGGAACAATGCAAACTGTAAAACAGAGAACAACCCTTGAATGAGTTTCTTAATTTAAAGAATTGCAAAAAACACAGTTGCTTTCTACCGGAAGATAAATCAAATGATAACAGAATTGATGCTCACAGAAGAAAATCTAGTAATGAGAAGAGAGAAATACTAAAAGATAGAAAACAGTATCTTTTCCACGCATTCCTCACGTGTCGTAGAAGGCGACTAAAGGGGACGGGAGCGGGGAGCCAGAAACCCTCCCCTCCTTGTATTTTAACTTTCTAAAAGGGGAAACAGAAGAAGGAGTCACGCGAGGGGTGCTCATCCTCCTTGAAGGCTCAGATTGGGGTGTCTAAATGTGTGTGGATGTAACCAAGATGAGAAAAAAGGAGAGATAGGTAGTATGTTTGAGGAAAGGAACCTGGATGTTTTGGCTCTGAGTGAAACGAAGCTAAAGGGTAAAGGGGAAGAGTGGTTTGGGAATGTCTTGGGAGTAAAGTCAGAGGTTAGTGAGAGGACAAGAGCAAGGGAAGGAGTAGCACTACTCCTGAATCAGGAGTTGTGGGAGTATGTGATAGAGTGTAAGAAAGTAAATTCTAGATTGCTATGGGTAAAACTGAAAGTGGATGGAGAGAGATGGGTGATTATTGGTGCATATGCACCTGGGCATGAGAAGAAAGATCATGAGAGGCAAGTGTTTTGATGCACAAGACTGGGTTATAGTGATGGGTGATTTGAATGCAAAGGTGAGTAATGTGGCAGTTGAGGGAATAATTGGTATACATGGAGTGTTCAGTGTTGTAAATGGAAATGGTGAAGAGCTTGTAGATTTATGTGCTGAAAAAGGACTGGTGATTGGGAATACCTGGTTTAAAAAGCGAGATATACATAAGTATACGTATGTAAGTAGGAGAGATGGCCAGAGAGCGTTATTGGATTACGTGTTAATTGATAGACGCACGAAAGAGAGACTTTTAGATGTTAATGTGCTGAGAGGTGCAACTGGAGGGATGTCTGATCATTATCTTGTGGAGGTGAAGGTGAAGATTTGTGGGGGTTTTCAGAAAAGAAGAGAGAATGTTGGGGTGAAGAGGGTGGTGAGAGTAAGTGAGCTTGGGAAGGAGACTTGTGTGAGGAAGTACCAGGAGAGACTGAGTACAGAATGGAAAAAGGTGAGAACAAAGGAGGTAAGGGGAGTGGGGGAGGAATGGGATGTATTACGGGAAGCAGTGATGGCTTGCGCAAAAGATGCGTGTGGCATGAGAAGCATGGGAGGTGGGTTGATTAGAAAAGGTAGTGAGTGGTGGAATGAAGAAGTAAGATTGTTAGTGAAAGAGAAGAGAGAGGCATTTGAACGATTTTTGCAGGGAAAAAATGCAAATGAGTGGGAGAGGTATAAAAGAAAGAGGCAGGAGGTCAAGAGGAAGCTGCAAGAGGTGAAAAAGAGGGCAAATGAGAGTTGGGGTGAGAGAGCATCATTAAATTTCAGGGAGAATAAAAAGATGTTTTGGAAGGAGGTAAATAAAGTGCGTAAGACTAGGGAGCAAATGGGAACTTCAGTGAAGGGGGCTAATGGGGAGGTGATAACAAGTAGTGGTGATGTGAGAAGGAGATGGAGTGAGTATTTTGAAGGTTTGTTGAATGTGTTTGATGATAGAGTGGCAGATATAGGGTATAGGGTGTCTTGGTCGAGGTGGTGTGCAAAGTGAGAGGGTTGGGGAAAATGATTTGGTAAATAGAGAAGAGGTAGTAAAAGCTTTACGGAAGATGAAAGCCGGCAAAGCAGCAGGTTTGGATGGCATTGCAGTGGAATTTATTAAAAAAGGGGGTGACTGTATTGTTGACTGGTTGGTAAGGTTATTTAATGTATGTATGATTCATGGTGAGGTGCCTGAGGATTGGCGGAATGCTTGCATAGTGCCATTGTACAAAGGCAAAGGGGATAAGAGTGAGTGCTCAAATTACAGAGGTATAAGTTTGTTGAGTATTCCTGGTAAATTATATGGGAGGGTATTGATTGAGAGGGTGAAGGCACGTACAGAGCATCAGATTGGGGAAGAGCAGTGTGGTTTCAGAAGTGGTAGAGGATGTGTGGATCAGGCGTTTGCTTTGAAGAATGTATGTGAGAAATACTTAGAAAAGCAAATGGATTTGTATGTAGCATTTATGGATCTGGAGAAGGCATATGAGAGAGTTGATAGAGATGCTCTGTGGAAGGTATTAAGAATATATGGTGTGGGAGGCAAGTTGTTAGAAGCAGTGAAAAGTTTTTATCGAGGATGTAAGGCATGTGTACGTGTAGGAAGAGAGGAAAGTGATTGGTTCTCAGTGAATGTAGGTTTGCGGCAGGGGTGTGTGATGTCTCCATGGTTGTTTAATTTGTTTATGGATGGGGTTGTTAGGGAGGTGAATGCAAGAGTTTTGGAAAGAGGGGCAAGTATGCAGTCTGTTGTGGATGAGAGAGCTTGGGAAGTGAGTCAGTTGTTGTTCGCTGATGATACAGCGCTGGTGGCTGATTCATGTAAGAAACTGCAGAAGCTGGTGACTGAGTTTGGTAAAGTGTGCGAAAGAAGAAAGTTAAGAGTAAATGTGAATAAGAGCAAGGTTATTAGGTACAATAGGGTTGAGGGTCAAGTCAATTGGGAGGTAAGTTTGAATGGAGAAAAGCTGGAGGAAGTGAAGTGTTTTAGATATCTGGGAGTGGATCTGGCAGTGGATGGAAGCATGGAAGCGGAAGTGAATCATAGGGTGGGGGAGGGGGCGAAAATTCTGGGAGCCTTGAAGAATGTGTGGAAGTCGAGAACATTATCTCGGAAAGCAAAAATGGGTATGTTTGAAGGAATAGTGGTTCCAACAATGTTGTATGGTTGCGAGGCGTGGGCTATGGATAGAGTTGTGCGCAGGAGGGTGGATGTGCTGGAAATGAGATGTTTGAGGACAATATGTGGTGTGAGGTGGTTTGATCGAGTAAGTAATGTAAGGGTGAGAGAGATGTGTGGAAATAAAAAGAGTGTGGTTGAGAGAGCAGAAGAGGGTGTTTTGAAATGGTTTGATCACATGGAGAGAATGATTGAGGAAAGATTGACCAAGAGGATATATGTGTCGAAGGTGGAGGGAACGAGGAGAAGTGGGAGACCAAATTGGAGGTGGAAAGATGGAGTGAAAAAGATTTTGAGTGATCGGGGCCTGAACATGCTGGAGGGTGAAAGGCGTGCAAGGAATAGAGTGAATTGGAACGATGTGGTATACCGGGGTCGACGTGCTGTCAATGGATTGAACCAGGGCATGTGAAGCGTCTGGGGTAAACCATGCAAAGTGTGTGGGGCCTGGATGTGGAAAGGGGGCTGTGGTTTCGGTGCATTATTACATGACAGCTAGAGACTTAGCGTGAACGAATGGGGCCTTTGGTGTTTTTCCTAGCACTATCTCGCACACATGAGGGGGGAGGGGGTTGCTATTCCATGTGTGGCGAGGTGGCGATGGGAACAAATAAAGGCAGACAGTATGAATTATGTACATGTGTATATATGTATATGTCTGTGTGTGTATATATATGTGTACATTGAGATGTATAGGTATGTATATTGTGCGTGTGTGGACATGTATGTATATACATGTGTATGTGGGCGGGTTGGGCCATTCTTTCGTCTGTTTCCTTGCGCTACCTCGCTAACGCGGGAGACAGCGACAAAGCAAAATAAATAAATAAATAGAAAACAGTGGATGAATAGAAAAAGAGAATAGTAGAAAAAGTTAAGATACTGAACAACCAGAGAAACAGTAAAACAACTTGAAGAAAAAAACAATAAATGTGACACTAAAATGTCACTTAAAAATGAACAAATATTAAATGACAAAAAAATAATTTAGAACATGGACAGAAATACAAAGAAAAGGACAAAATGATCAGAGACTGGACCTTTTAAAGCAGGTGACAGTTATGCAAACGATCCAAGAATATATACTAAATATTAATCAATCAATAAAAGTCAGTATTTAGTGCAAGCATGAAAAAATTTACAAAAAAGTATTTGATGACCATTATGAACAGTTATAAGTTTAACTGAAGGAAACATAATTGAGGCAATTGATCACCTACATGAGAACTCAGCACCAAGGCCAGATGGAATCCTAGGCATATTTCTGAAAGAGACTAGAGAAAGGGCAAAACCTCTCTTCTCCCCAAATCCCTTGTCCTTATGCATACTTCCTCTCACTTCCCCATGCCCATCACTACTGGCATCACCATACTATAGCTTCCCTCCCTTTCCCAAACCAAGCTCAAACAAGGTGATGGAGCGTTGTATTTTCATAATAAGCTAGAGGGAAAACAGATAATGAAGATAAGCCACAATAAATGTGAAATGACTATAATGAGCATCCTAGCCATAATTACAATATATCATTTATCAAACAGACCACCAGAAAGCAAGGTAAATGACTTTAAAGAAATACTAACAAAAGTTGAAGAAATATTGAAAGGATTAGAGATAAATATATGGACTTTACTTTCCCTTTATTTAATGGCAAGAAGAAGTAGAATATAGATGATGATACAGATACAGGAAATGAAGTAATGGAGCAGCAGAAGAAAGAAGGTAGTTCCAAAAGTTATTAAATCTATGTGAATCATTCAACTGTGTACTGTGAAAGTAACAGACCAACAAGAGAGAGTGACACAGTAGATTGCATCTTTACAAACGATATGAAATTACTTTAAGATAAAGAAAAGAATAATACAGGTCTATCAGGTCACAGTATCAGAGAAATGACTAAATCATCCAATGTGAACAAGTCTAACAGGTCACAGTATCAGAGAAATGAGATTAACAACAAATAGACACATGAATTTTCACAATGAAAAGTCAGACATGAAAGTGATTATTGAAAGGATTTTAGACATGAATTGGAAAGAGACTTTTGAGGTTTATAACACCTGAAGGGTATCCTATAAGAAAATAATTAATAAAAAAGATAATGCAAAAGGGAAGATATCAAGAGAAAGAAAACATTGGATGCATAGAAGAACATAATAGAAATGAAAATATTAGCATTGAGAGAAGCAAGCAGCCTGATGAGAAGATAAAGATTGCATATGCAGAATTAATAAAATTCCATCAAAGTGAACAAAATTGACTGAAGAGAAAGTTACACAAAACATGGAAAGTAACCCCCAAATTACTATTCACACACATGAACAAAGCAAAAAAGAATAAGTCAAATACTGGACCCTTTAAAGTGGGAGAAGTATGCAGGAGATTAACTGAACAACAGAAACTGGTTTTCTGCAAAAATTGCAACAATAAATTAAATATTATGAAGTGTTCAACCAACATGATGAAAATGTATTCATAAGTACTGACATATCAGAAAATGACTTTATTGGATGGTTGATGAGCTCAGAGAAAATTCAGTTTTATGGTCTGATGTAATTCCAGCCATCTCTTTCTTTTTCTAATTTACTAATGAGTCAATTCACTGTCTGGATGAAAGCAAATTTGCAGACATTCACAATATGATATATACAACACTACCACATACAGGAAGGTTCAAGCTGATATCTATTCAGTACAGACCAGTTAGCTTAGCATGTAATAAAAGTCTTTGAAAAAGTGATGGAATTATTTATATTACAACATCTGGTCAAAAGCAGCCACATAAATTAAGGGCAACACAGAGTAGTATCAAGCAAAGTATAAACCCATTTGTTGGCTCCTTACAGTGACATAAATGAAAATGAAATATAAGGAAAAAGAATGAATACAGTTTTTCTTGATTTTACAAAGGCATTTGACATAATAAATCATAGAATTTTACTATAGAAAATAGTTACTTTAACATTTAGGGTAAAATAAGAAGATTGATGAAAAAGTTCTTACCTAAAAGAGTGTTCAAAGTAACAGCAAACAGAGCTTTGTTAAATGATATTCTATCAAGGGTACCTCATGAAACACTGTTGTCACAAGTGTTATTCATAAAGACTGATAGACACTGGCATTGAAGTAAAAGAAAACAGACTAAGAAGCTTTGCTAATAACACTAGAGTAAGCAAAATGATTGTATCAGAAGCTAATCAGATGGAAATGGAAAGTCTTAGACATTATACAAATGGGAAAGTGAACTTGTTGGAATTTAACAGATAAACTTGAGCAATGTAAGGTTCAAGGTTGAGCAAATAAATTATAGAACAAATAATATTTTGGTGATGCTGTTTCAATGCCCAACACAGAAAGGAACATGAAGTAAGAGATATGTAAAAGATCTGGCTTTCATTATAAGTGAGAAACTTAAATTCAGTGATGATGTTGAGAATATAGCACTACTGACCCAAGTAATGAGTGGTATCATTTTGAGGTCTTTTACTATGTGACAGAAAATTAAATATTAATGAAAATGTTTACTGTTTACATAAAATGCAAAACTGAATACTGCTGTATCATATGTTCACAAACAAAACAATAAGACATGAACAAATTGGAGCATTCAGAAGCACTTAATGAACTAGAGTGAGAGGATGGCACATATGACTTACCTTATAAGGCAGAAATAACTGGAACTTTATAGCCTGGAAAGAAGAGAAGATGTATGATAATGTATTCTTGGCAAAAAAAATTGAAGGTATAAAGGAAAATATTTTAAATCTAAAAGCATTTAAACAAGGAAGAATAGAGATACTGAATCTCCAAGGATACTAAAGAACCAGGAAGCTAAAATGACTATCAGTATTTTTCCAGGAGCAATAAGAAACAGGCATTGAACAACTACAAGTACATTTAAAAGAAATCAGTCCTTGGTTGAAATTAAGACCCAAATGAACCTGAAATGGGTAGATGTAATGCAGGTGGCAACAGAGCGGAACAGTATTATTCATCAGTCAAGACATGGAGTGATCTTCATGTTTTAGCACTGCTAAGGTGGGAAAATCTTATTACTAATACTACCACACTTCATGGGAAGGGGCACCTCTGCATCTTTTTAAATGAGTATATGATGCTAAAGTATTAGGCTAATTTGTGTCAGTAAAATTTTGGTAAAAGTAGATCCTTTTTTTCTGGATACAACTGTGCTGTACCTGGGCATCATTCTGGTGTCTAAACTTTTATTATCTGGACATCTCTAGGTTCCAAGGTATTCATATACTCTGTTAATGACTGTATCTTAGTAATCACAATAAATAACTAGACTAGCTTGATAAAAAAAAGTTTTCAAATAGATTATCTTTAATGCACAAATACTAATAGATAAAAAATTAATAGGTAGCTGGAGTGGCAAAAAGGATTCCTCTGGCTGATCTTTATGTGTGGGAAGATAAAAATAGCCATGGACATCTGCATAAAGCTTCACTTGGTGTTATCATCATTTCTCTGCAGTTGGCTCAAGTAAGGTTTCAGTAATAGTTCTGATAATTTTAAATCTTACCATACTTAGTTCTGATAATTTTAAATCTTACCATACTTAAAACTAACCTTTGAATGAAAAGAAGAAAGATCTAATTGTTGTTTTCAAATATCTGGAATGTTACCTTTCGTGGCAAGAAGGATTATCTTTCTCTTAACATGTACAATAACCTGGTTGTCATCCAGGAATAAAGCATGTTCTTTTGAGTTGTAAATGTAATGTTGTCAGACTGGACCATGTACTTAAGTTATGGAACTAGTCCATGAAGTAATATCTGGGATATTTTTTTTTTATTAGAAAAGTACATCCTTTGACCTGATTTAAGCTGCATCTGTGAATCCCATTCTACCTGCTTATGACATTTTCAGATCCATGAATGCTGCATGCAATTTTTTGTCCTTTTATCTTTTTCTACATGTGACATCTACTCTACTGGTGTTACGAAAGGAACAAATTATTAATTTGTCAGCATTTACAGTGATGAATCTCTTGGAAATAAAATTGGAAACTAGATTACAGAGCCAAACAAAATTTTAAAGGATGTAAATTTAGAAATAGGAGGTTTATGCCAGACCCTGCCAGGAGTTTTAAAATGTCAGTAGTTGTGCTATAAAATTTCCCCAGATGACAAGATATACATCAGGAAAGGATTTCATTAACAGATCTCACCCAATATAAATCAGTGATGATAAATAAGATGAGATATGCTTGAGAAAGACGGAATCAAGAAGAGGTTCGAAGATTTCTCATTCCTTTTTATACATAAGCGTTTCTTCTGCTCTAGTAAGGAAGCATCCGCAACAAATGAACAATGGTCTCATTCTCAAACATCTGCTCTCTAGCTATCATTTATAAGTACTCACATCAACACCTACCACCCAAAGCCAGGCCCCAAATTGACCTGTATATGCCATAGTTCAGCCTATAACTAACACACATTACCCCCCCATACACCACACCAGTATAGTATATTTTGTTCCATGCATACCTGTCACTTTCATGAATGTTCAAGCCTTGACAACCCAAAGCTTCCTTCTTTCTATCTCTTCTTCATCTTGATTTTCTTATTCCCCATGTTCCCCCCCATCTTTAGAAAGTAAATCTTGATAAGTAGGCAGTCTGTTCTTATCCTCTTAATATGTTTGAAACATGTCATTTGACTTTGGTCAGCTCTTTCAGTCTGAAAATGCTTACTACTACCTCTGCTTTATGCTGTTATTCATGACACAATCAACCCCTCACAAAACATATTGTCCTCAGACATTTAATTTCCAACATGTCTACCCTCATTCTTCGTTTTGCAGTAAAGGTACAAGACTTACTTCTGTCCAACAGTGTCAGGACTACTGTATCTTCAAAGATATTCATCATTCCCTGATGAAATGCTGACCTCTCCTACACCTAATGCATTTCACTTTCTCCAAGTATATCTCAAAATTTCTTCAAAGCAAAAACCTACTGTAGGTGAAGTGAAAACTGTAAGATGATCAAAGAATAAGAGCCATTCTCTTAATTTTGGGATGGGCTGAACTAGAGCAAGTTTTCAAATGGAAGGAAAGTACTGATATTTAGGCCAAGATGAAACTGACAAAACAAGTACAGGTGCAAAGTTTTAGGCACAGTCTCGTAGGATATATAAAGGGGGAATGGAGATTTATCATCTCATGCATGTGCTTTATTAGTTTCTAAAGAGAGGGATATTAGTTTTGTTCCATTTGGATCTTACAGTACTGTACTGCAGGAAGGGTCATGGGGTAAGTGAAAGGTAAAAACACCTGGTAAAGAATAAGATGAAACAAAAGTATGGTTGTGTTAGCAGAAAATCACTGTAATGTTGTCAAGAGAAAGGGGAGGTAAATATGGATTTACAAGAGATATTTGAGCAGAAAATCACTGTAATGTCTTCAAGAGAAAAGGAGGTAAAAATGGATTTACAAGAGCTATTTGAGCAGAAAATCACTAATATTTTCAAGAGAAAAGGGAGGTAAATACTGATTTACAAGAACTATTTGATCTATCAGTGGTGCGGTACAAGTTCACCAGAGAGCAATTTATTACCATGTAAGGTAGTTGCTAGACCTACCATATTAAGCTTATCCTGAATTAATAGAAATTAAGAGGATGGTTGTGTTGGAAATGAAATGCCTTGTTTGATGTGATGCAGGTTGATCATGTAAGGAATGACAGTGTAAGACAGGTGTGGTAATATGCACAGTTGAAGAGGGCTGACCTTTTTGTACAGAAATGGTTTGGACATATGGAAAGAATGAGCAAAGAAAGGCTGACTTAAAGGCTCTATATATCAGAAGTGAAGGGAGCAAGCATATCAAGAAAAACCAATGACAAGATTTTTTCCGAAGGCAGGGTCAGCACTCTGTGCTTACTAAGCAAAAATTTAGAGTTGAAAATAATGCCGTATGTTGTTGTATTTTGTCAAATATTATTTGGTTGATGGAGTGTGTGTGTGTTTATGGAAAGAATGCCAGCAACCCACATGGGGGTGAGGCAGAGAGAAAATGCTGTACAACAACCAGGACCAAGGTGAGGAACTTGAAAGTATTTTACCTGTTGGCTAACTGCCATGCCATCCCTAACCATCCTGATGCTCTGGCAGTAGTGCCTTCCTTGTTGTTGGCCCCCTACTTAGGAAAACACTTAAGTTTACTTC
Organism: Panulirus ornatus; assembly: GCF_036320965.1. Taxonomy (NCBI): domain Eukaryota; kingdom Metazoa; phylum Arthropoda; class Malacostraca; order Decapoda; family Palinuridae; genus Panulirus; species Panulirus ornatus. The sequence continues at coordinate 33,858,665 of NC_092240.1, forward strand.
CCTGCCAAAGAAACCCTAGTTATGGGGCTTCCACAGCATCCAGGAAGGTGGCCATGTCCAGTGAGTAGTACCCCAGGTAAGAATTTGACCATATGTGTATGTCTGTGTAAGGCAAGTGCAAGAGAACTGAGGAGTAATGCTTATTTAATTTCTTCAACAAGGAAGTTGCATCTTGGGCATGAGAAGTTTTGCAATATGCTGAAATGCTATCTGTAATGATGAAGATATGGGTAGTGTCTACAACACATGTGAAAAAATATAACTCAAGGAAGTATAGTTTCAGATATGTCTGGTAGAGCAAAGTTTAAGACTGGGTTGGCAGGGTGGCTGTTTAGCATTTGTTGAAGCATTGCAGTGTGTATATGTTATCTCACTAAACATTTAATTACTGTCCTTCCAACACAGTTTAAAACTTTGCTCTGCCAGCAATGTTTGGTGTCTGCAAGTCATTACTGTGTGTATATATTTTTCAGGTGTCATCAGACTGCCTGCATGAAGTTACACCATGACTGAAAAAGTCACCTATTGAAGTGAGACTGTATTGGAAGAATTTTTAGTTCACTGAGTAGGAGCTAATTGTTTGTGGTTGCAAGGCAGCCAGTGATCTTTTAGTAAGCCTTGTTTTGCATGGATTGCAGCTTAGGTATGTTTGCTTTTAACAGAAGAGGCCAAAGAGGAGATGGAAAATAGTGTGATAGAAGCTTTGGGATGTTAGGATCTGAATATTCAGGAGGGCAAGAGGTATGCACAGGATAAAATTAACTGGAACAAAGTAATATATGAGGGTGACATGATGTCAAGGTAAACCATAGAATAGTTTGTGGGGCTTCACTGTGGATGGTTGGTCCTGGTTTCAATGCATGATACATAACAGCTAGAGAGCAAATGTATGTAGATCAGATGAGGTCATTGTTCCTTCTTTCTTGATTCTACTTCGCCAAAGTGGTAGGTGTAAGTATGAGAAAAAGTTATAAGGAACAACAGCTTTCTAAGGTATAATTACTACACTGACTGTACAAGTCTAACATATCTACCATCACTTAATTTGCTGTCTGCAGTGACATGTCTTTCAGTAGCATTTTTTTTGTATGAAGTCTGTATTTCAATTAATAATCACTATTTGCATTCATGTCCCCAGTTCTGTAATCTTAAGAAAAAAAATAATATACAGTGCAGTAAAGTAGACCCTTCCCTGGAAGCAACATCAGTCCCTTCAAAAAAATGGATGAAAGGAAAACTTTAACTATAGTGCCCCTATTAAAGCCTGATATTTTCCTGTGACAGCTTTTGGGTAATTTAAATTCGAATACATTAATTCTGAAAAACTAACACAAAGGTTCTTTTGTTATTAGTAACTTCAGGAAGGAGGACTCTTAACATATATGTGTATCTTCATATGCTTTAAAGTAACTAGATCAAGAAATCTTTTTGTTTTGTATAACAGGATCCAGATCAAGGAATGGATGTAGAGTATTTGCCATATCATATTTTATTTTATTTTATTTTACCATTAATGATTCAGATTTCTCCCCTATCCCTGGGGATAGGGGAGAAAGAATACTTCCCACGCATTCCTCATGTGTCGTAGAAGGCGACTAAAGGGGACGGGAGCAGGGGCTAGAAACCCTTCCCTCCTTGTATCTTAACTTTCTAAAAGGGGAAACAGAAGAAGGAGTCATGCGGGGAGTGCTCATCCTCCTCAAAGGCTCAGACTGGGGTGTCTAAATGTGTGTGGATGTAGAGAAGATGAGAAAAAAGGAGAGATAGGTAGTATGTTTGAGGAAAGGAACCTAGATGTTTTGGCTCTGAGTGAAACAAAGCTCAAGGGTAAAGGGGAAGAGTAGTTTGGGAATGTCTTGGGAGTAAAGTCAAGGGTTAGTGAGAGGACAAGAGCAAGGGAAGGAGTAGCACTACTCCTGAAACAGGAGTGGTGGGAGTATGTGATAGAGTGTAAGAAAGTAAACTCTAGATTGCTATGGGTAAAACTGAAAGTGGATGGAGAGAGTTGGGTGATTATTGGTGCTTATGCACCTGGGCATGAGAAGAAAGATCATGAGAGGCATGTGTTTTGGGAGCAGCCGAGTGAGTGTGTTAGCAGTTTTGATGCACGAAACCGGGTTATAGTGATGGGTGATTTGAATGCAAAGGTGAGTAATGTGGCAGTTGAGGGAATAATTAGGGTACATGGGGTGTTCAGTGCTGTAAATGGAAATGGTGAAGAGCTTGTAGATTTATGTGCTGAAAAAGGACTGGTGATTGGAAATACCTGGTTTAAGAAGAGAGATATACATAAGTATACATATGTAAATAGGAGAGATGGCCAGAGAGCGTTAGTGGATTACGTGTTAATTGATAGGCACACGAAAGAGAGACTTTTGGATGTTAATGTGCTGAGAGGTGCAACTGGAGGGATGTCTGATCATTATCTTGTGGAGGTGAAGGTGAAGATTTGTAGAGGTTTTCAGAAAAGAAGAGAGAATGTTGGAGTGAAGAGAGTGGTGAGAGTAAGTGAGCTTGGGAAGGAGAGTTGTGTGAGGAAGTACCAGGAGGGACTGAGAGCAGAATGGAAAAAGGTGAGAACAAAGGACGTAAGGGGAGTGGGGGAGGAATGGGATGTATTTAGGGAAGCAGTGATGGCTTGCGCAAAAGATGCTTGTGGCATGAGAAGCATGGGAGGTGGGCAGATTAGAAAGGGTAGTGAGTGGTGGGATGAAGAAGTAAGATTATTAGTGAAAGAAAAGAGAGAGGCATTTGGACGATTTTTGCAGGGAAATAATGCAAATGACTGGGAGATGTATAAAAAAAGAGAGAGGCAGGAGGTCAAGAGAAAGGTGCAAGAGTTGAAAAAGAGGGCAAATGAGAGTTGGGGTGAGAGAGTATCATTGAATTTTAGGAAGATTAAAAAGAAGTTCTGGAAGGAGGTAAATAAAGTGCGTAAGACAAGGGAACAAACGGGAACATCAGTGAAGGGGGCTAATGGGGAGGTGATAACAAGTAGTGGTGATGTGAGAAGGAGATGGAGTGAGTATTTTGAAGGTTTGTTGAATGTGTTTGATGATAGAGTGGCAGATATAGGGTGTTTTGGTTGAGGTGGTGTGCAAAGTGAGAGGGTTAGGGAAAATGATTTGGTAAACAGAGAAGAGGTAGTAAAAGCTTTGCAGAAGATGAAAGCTGGCAAGGCAGCGAGTCTGGATGTTATTGCAGTGGAATTTATTAAAAAAGGGGGTGAATGTATTGTTGACTGGTTGGCAAGGTTATTTAATGTATGTATGATTCATGGTGAGGTGCCTGAGGATTTGTGGAATGCTTGCATAGTTCCATTGTACAAAGGCAAAGGGGATAAAAGTGAGTGCTCAAATTACAGAGGTATAAGTTTGTTGAGCATTCCTGGGAAATTATATGGGAGGGTACTGATTGAAAGGGTGAAGGCATGTACAGAGCATCAGATTGGGGAAGAGCAATGTGGTTTCAGAAGTGGTAAAGGATGTGTGGATCGGGTGTTTGCTCTGAAGAATGTATGTGAGAAATACTTAGAAAAGCAAATGGATTTGTATGTAGCATTTATGGATCTGGAGAAGGCATATGATAGAGTTAATAGAGATGCTCTGTGGAAGGTATTAAGAATATACGGTGTGGGAGGCAAGTTGTTAGAAGCAGTGAAAAGTTTTTATCGAGGATGCAAGGCATGTGTATGTGAAGGAAGAGAGGAAAGTGATTGGTTCTCAGTGAATGTTGGTTTGCAGCAGGTGTGTGATGTCTCCATGGTTGTTTAATTTGTTTATGGATGGGGTAGCTAGGGAGGTGAATGCTAGAGTTTTGGAAAGAGGGGCAAGTATTCAGTCTGTTGTGGATTAGAGAGCTTGGGAGGTGAGTCAGTTGTTGTTCGCTGATGATACAGCGCTGGTGGCTGATTCGGGTGAGAAATTGCAGAAGCTGGTGACTGAGATGGTAAAGTGTGTGAAAGAAGAAAGCTGAGAGTAAATGTGAATAAGAGCAAGGTTATTAAGTACAGTAGGGTTGAGGGACAAGTCAACTGGGAGGTAAGTTTGAATGAAGGAAAATAGGAAGTAAAGTGTTTTAGATATCTGGGAGTGGATCTGGCAGCGGATGGAAACATGGAAGCAGAAGTGAATCATAGGGTGGGGGAGGGGGCGAAAGTTCTGGGAGCGTTGAAGAATGTGTGGAAGTGGAGAATGTAATCTTGGAAATCAAAAATGGGTATGTTTGAAGGAATAGTGGTTCCAACAATGTTGTATGGTTGCGAGGCATGGGCTATAGATAGAGTTGTGTGGAGGAGGGTAGATGTGCTGGAAATGAGAGGTTTGAGGACAATATGTGGTGTGAGGTGGTTTGATCGAGTAAGTAATGAAAGGGTAAGAAAGATGTGTGGTAATAAAAAGAGTGTGGTTGAGAGAGCAGAAGAGGGTGTGTTGAAATGGTTTGGTCACATGGAGAGAATGAGTGAGGAAAGATTGACAAACAGGATATATGTGTCACAGAGGTGGAGGGAATGAGAAGTGGGAGACCAAATTGGAGGTAGAAAGATGGAGTGAAAAAGATTTTGAGTGATCGGGGCCTGAACATGCATGAGGTTGAAAGGCGTGCAAGGAACAGAGTGAATTGGAACAATGTGGTATACTGGGGTCGACGTGCTGTCAATGGATTGAACCAGGGCATGTGAAGCGTCTGGGGTAAACCATAGAAAGTTTTGCGGGGCCTAGTTGAGGAAAGGGCGTTGTGGTTTCAGTGCATTATACATGACAGCTAGAGACTGAGTGTGAACAAATGTGGCCTTTGTTGTCTTTTCCTAGTGCTACCTCGCGCACATGAGGGGGTAGGGGCTATCATTTCATGTGTAGCGGGGTGGTGATGGGAATGAATGAGGGCAGACAGTATGAATTATTTACATGTGTATATATGTCTATATCTGAGTGTGTGTGCATAATAAATAAATAAAAAAAAATATATATATATATATATATATATATATATATATATATATATATATATATATATATATATATGTACGTTGAGATGTATAGGTATGCATATGTGCGTGTGTGGACGTGTATGTATATGCATGTGTATGTGGGCGGGTTGGGCCATTCTTTCGTCTGTTTCCTTGCGCTGCCTCGCTTACATGGGAGACAGCGACAAAGTATAATAAATGAATAAATATGATTCAGAGAAGCCGCTTTTTACATCAGACTTTCAGAAAAGTACATGTGAAGAACAATAGATCATCAAAGATATAACAGTGACAGGATTCACAGTCATTTATGCTTTGATTTGGTTACTCTTCAGCTCTTGAATAGCTATAGATTATAAGGTGTGCCTTTTAAGCTCATGTTTTCATCTGATAACCAGATTAATGTGCATCTTTGTTTTTAAACATCATCTATAATTTGTGGAGATTGAAAATTAGCCTCACTTATAAAAAAATGTAGGATTTAAATCACTGTATTTTTTTCAATCATGAAAATGGTCATCATTGCATGCAGTTTGAAGAAGCTTGTTTTATTAGGAGCCATTCCGTATGATTTATAAATTTGGCTGGGTGAATCAGTTACCTAGGTGACTAGATGATGGTCCAAATTTTATTTTCCTGTCCATCTTTTGTTTACAAAGATTGTAATTGGCTATATAAAAAAAATAAATGGCCAGCTTTCTAGGGGATACTATCTTAATGCATAATTCTAACAAATATATGTAGTGGTCTTCAAGTAAAAACATAGCAGTTGTGTGCATGTGACTCATATCTGTTCCAAAAAACAGGCAGGTGCACAAATACAAAGCTGCCATTCCACTCATCAGGTGTATATGAATATTTTTATCTTGAATATTTCTTTCTTTCATACTTGATTGCCATTTCCCATTTTAGTGAGGTAGGATCTGCTCATATCCAATCTCTAGCTGCCACGTGTAATGCACCGAAAACCACATCTTGAATATAAATGTCATAATAACCTAGGTTAATCAGGTACTGTTTGGGCAGAGGGAACAATGATAATTGTGTGCACTGTTAACTAATGTTAGGTCACCTGAACCTTCAGTAGCTTGCAGCTGGCTGAATTTGGTGTAATTGTCTTTCCTCCTGGCATAATCTCAAAGATGATCAACTAAAAAGGGAATAGCTATTTTGATCTAGAAGTCTGATTTTCTAATAATATTTGTTCCCCACCTGATAAAAGACAGCTTACTGATAGCAAATATCTTCAGTAAACAGCTGTCTTGTAATTACCTGTTTGCACAGTTCTGGAAGACTACACTTGTGGGGCCCTATCTTGACCTTTCTTTACCATCAAGTAGACTTTTAAACTCTATCATACTACCAGCAATCACAGTACTTCACATTCTTTCTAACATGCTTTTTGCCAAGCTTCTTGTCGAAGCCTCAGGTTACTTTGGCATCTCATCTTCCATGGTGGCCAGATTTGTAGCCCACAGCCTCTCAATGTAGCTCAGGTCTCTTAATTCTAAGTACAGAGGTACATCTTTTAGTTGTTCTATGAATATCTTGTATTCACAGAAGGATGGCCCTTACAAAATTTTTACTAGATATTTCAAAGAGTTAAACACCAAAATGCAGTGCTTAAAACATCTATTGATGGGTTTTGCATGTTGGCTTAACTGTCAGATAATAGACATTTGCCACCTGCCAGGCTTGCACAAAAAAATAGAAGTGTACAGTAAATTATCTCTGTAAGAATATACAAAGGAGTAAATTATCTCTGTAAGAATATACAAAGGAAAAAGAAAAAATGAGAAATGTTAAAGTAGGGTGGAGCAACAAAAGGCAAAGAAATGTGAAAGGTGTGCCAGTCAACATAAAAGTGCATACACTGAATGAGTGTTTGTTTACTGCTTCATCCTAACCATTTAATTCTTTTCTTTACAGATAAAAGGAATATTGACTGCCTTATTAAATTCCCGACATGAAGATGAAGGTAGCAGGCTCATCCATGTACGAGATATTTTAGTGTCCAAATTATTCAAGCTTCAGGTAAATCCACAATATATTTTTTTTCTTATTTTTTTCTCTGAGGTTAGGGGAGAAAAAATACTACCCATACATTTTGTGTGTCGAAGGTGACTAAGAGGAATGGAAGCAAGGGGCTGGAAATTCCCATCTTTTGTATCACCAGTTTCTGAAAGTAGGAATTGACGGAGCCAAGGGAGGGTTTTTTCTCAAAGGCTCAGATGTCTATAACCTATCCTATTTCACTAATGCAGGAAAAGGATAGTGTTTTTAGAAAAAAAACATTTATTATATTATTATTATACTTTGTCGCTGTCTCTCACGTTAGCAAGGCAGCGCAAGGAAACAGATGAAAGAATGGCCAAACCCACCCACATACACATGTATATACATACACACCCACATATACCTACCTATACATTTCAACATATACATACACAGACATATACATATAAACACATTTACATATTCATACTTGCTGCCTTCATCCATTCCCGTCGCCACCCCACCACACATCTTAGGAGACTAGTTGTTTATGTTACAACCCAAATGGGAGCTGCTTTTTTTTTTTTAATAACATCATATGGGTTATTGTAAATCAAAATCCAGTTAAATCTTACCAAGACTTTTGAACTACTCAAAAGATTATCAAGGGGAACATTATTTGTGTCCCTTTGAACCCTGAAACCCCTTTTGGCAAGGAATAGCTCTACATTGATTAAGAAACTCATTTCATTGCCTCACCCAGGACACATGATGTGAAGGTATTGGTTTCTGAGTTAACCATCAGAAATGCTTTGTTGGAAAAATTAACAAAAAGTGGTATTCGGCATTCATCTACCACCTTTGTCAGACAGTACCTTAATGGAGACATTGTGGATCCACCACTTGAGACCCTGTCGATTCCCTCACTCATAATAGACAGGTTTTAGTTGTGTTACTGAATCACCTTTTAAAATACTTCTATCTTTGGTTTTAGTCTTCTTTTTTGAAAGTTCTCCTCTAAACCTTCCTCTTTCAAAGTGAGTATATATGCTCTTATGCTCATGAAACAGATCACAAAGGAGAGAAATGAAGGTTCTTAAAAATTGGAAAACTTTTTCTTTTTGAGGTGGGTCAATGACATTATCATTATGGTAGCCTTTGGCCAAGGGCGAGCCCCGAACAAGCAAGTTGCTGCTTTCTAATTGGGAAGACAGCAACTGGTAGAGAAAACCAGTGATTCCCCATAAAAAAACTGAGGCTTTGAAGTTTCTATCCCTGATATTTCTGCAAACACAGGGAATGTCTCTTTTACTCAGGGGACACCACCTTCGAAAGAAAAGGTTTTTCAGTCTTTTAATCCTACTTTTTTTTTTTCAAACAACTATTCATGAACAAAGTTCTTGATGTTAAAGGCTAACCAGTAGTGACATTGTGAGGTTGTCCAAAAGTCTGATGAGATATACGATATTTCATTTTCAGGCTCTCTTTAGGATAACTCAGAGAAAAATGTTTTATATTTCATGATTACTTTTTTGAACTTAGCAAATGTGTACTCTTACTTGTTATCACCCATCTTAAAATTACTGATGCTAAAATTTTGTTTGAAGGAGGAGGAATGCATTGCACAGTAACAGTAAAAAACCTTCTCTTTATCTTTCTTTTTCGTCATACAGATAGGTGAAGAGAGAATTTCTGGCCTGAACCTTGCAGACAGGTTAATGGAAGGTGGACAAGAGTTAAAATGGCTCCCACCCTTGCTGATGGAAGAAAATGTTCAAGAATTATACTTTTCAACTGACAAAATCCACAGAAGATATGTAGCTACCTCTTTGTTTGTTGGCATAGCATTCTATCAAGCTGTTCTTCAACATAATAAAAATGCTCTCAGTATAGTATGGAGATAATGTTTAAAACTATATAATTGTTTAGCTCTTCTTTTCTTTTTCATACTTTGTTGCCATTTCCCCCTATATGGATCAGAGTGGTGCATGTAGTCTCTTCTATGAATGCAGTACTTTAGCTTCTATGTCATGCTTTCAAGTGTTGAAAGACAAAAAGGAGTGCTCAAAACTTAAAACAAAAAATTTAGCTTGCTGGTTTGGTCATCCAAAGAGTGAAGAATTCATCAGATACTTGCACTGTGAAATAAAGATGACATAAATCATGAATTCCCTCAGTTATGATGCACATGGGCCAAAGAAGAGTAATAAGAAAACTGGAAAATTAAAGTACAGGTAAAGGGATTCAGTAAAAGATGGAAAATGGTATTCTCAGAAGGACTGTGTGGAACATGAAGAAATAGAGTAGACAATTGGGTGCACTGTGAGTAACACTAATAAAAAGTTCTTGCTTATCTAGTACTACAGACTGCTTGATTTGGTTTCATGTGATTCTTATTTTCTCCATATGCTAAACAAATTCCTGTAGTGCAGGAGAAAGCAGATACTCTACCCAAGAAAATTTCTAACCAGCCTGAAGAGTTCTGGATATGTTTGTTATTTTGTTGTCAGATGCAAGAAAGTTATGTGATAATTCACATGCCTAATTATTGTTTTGAGAAATTAATATACGGGTAATCATTTTTCAAATGAAAAATAACAGCTTACTAGAAGTAGTCAGTTTGATCTAATTAGATTGAAAAACATTAAATTGTGCAATGAAAATATATTATAATTTTTCTGTTAAAAATAAAATTTGTGTTGCAGTGTTTTTTTAATTCACCTATAATGAATGTATGAAGGCTTGCCATGGGAAATAAGTAGATATACTTTCTACATCTAATTTAAACTGAACTTGTTGTTTTGAATATTGTAAAGGGTATATGATGAATATGTTACATGATAAGACAGCAGAGCTGGCGTGTATAGGAGAAGTTAGGACCCAAAGTGTGCCTACCTACAGGTACCTATAATGAGATTTTGCCATGATGACAGGGTTTGTGTTGAGCACTCACCACTTAAATGTTGAACAGTGCTGCTTTTCTCAACCACCTCTCTTCTTTTCATTACTTCTCTTGCTTTTTGTATAATCCTATTTATTTCTGCAGCAACTCCTTTGGTGTAGCTCTCATTTCAAAGTTCATTCAATTTTGTTTTCAACCAAGTCTTATCTTCTTTTGATAGTTTATGTAGTCACTCCAGGTATGTTCCTCAGTTTACCAGGTTTTGCATTAGATAATCATTCCAGCTTCCTCAATTTTGTATTTTATTTTTTCTGATATCTTTTTGGTGTATTTCCAGGAAAGACACTTTCTAATTCTGTACTTTCCCTCCTGGGTTGCTTTCTGATTTAAAACATTGTTTTTATGCTTTCTATTTGTTGCCAGACATGAATTACCATGTTTCTCGCTCAGTCTCTGTCATTAGCACAGTGTTTGCTGAGACTCCTAAATGATGTTCCTACTGACTGCTCCTACCAACTACTTCTACCTAATTCCTCTGCCTAAATGTTCCTACATACCAACTTTATCTACTGCTCCTACCATTTTGCCAAAAGGCAAGGTTGGTGTATAGTGCTCACTGTAGGAAGATCTAGAGTAATGAAGAACGAGCTGTGTGAGTTCAAGTGTTATGTATGATTAGGAGAGAGTACATGTTTGTGGACAGAATGCCAGTAGTCCACGTGTGGGTTAGGCAGAAATAAAAGACAGTTACCTAAGTCAGAAGAGTGCAACTTGACAACCACTGAAGTGCTGGCTCACTACGCAGCCATTACTGATCTCCAGATGCCCTAGTGGGTAGTACTGATAATATATGTACTTTCCTGGTCATTCAGAATATTCTCTGACTCAAAATAAATGTTATCTATGGCTAAAACTAATAAAATAATCTATTATTAAAGCTCTTTATATTACAGGCTCATAGAATCTGACAAACATTATACCACAAAAATAATTGCAACCTCCTCTATCTTGTCCATTTCTGTCTGCTTTACTTGCAACTATTCAACACAGTAGTTTTCAGTCTTGCTTCATATGTATGTATACATTAAACATTTCATCATTAGCGTTCTTTCTCTTTTTACAAATGTTTTCAAAATCATTCCCTTCATAATTTGGCATAAGAGCACTGTCTTATTGGTGTGCTACTTGAATTTAAGTTTTTCAATTATAATAATTTCCAAATCCTTGGTGTGTACTCTGTTCTCTGTCTTTTCCTATAGGGCATCTTTATGTAAGATTTACAACTATTAGGTGCCCTATTAGTTAATCGTTCAAATTTCACTTCATCAGATTCCATTAGGTTTCCTCCCTATTTGTAAATATTATCAGTCTTTTTTCAGTTTTTCTTGGCCTCTCCCGTTTTCCTCTGCTTTACATACTCTTATGTCATCTGCAAAACATCTGACTGCACTTTTTGATACTTACTTATCTATAGCCATTATCATGATTATTGCAAGCCTTCAAGAAATGTTCCAGACTTACAACACTTTAGAATTGGGTGCATTGTACTGACCTATTATGCTTCGACTTGTGAAAGACTGGAAAAAGTGATCTACATATTCCAAATGTCTAAAAGAATATTTTCTTAATAATGAAGTATTTTTTCATTAATTATTATACTTAACCGCTGTCTCCCGTGTTAGTGAGGTAGCACAAAGAAACAAGACGAGGAATGGCCAAACCCATCAACATACACATGTACGTACATAAATGCCCACACACGCACATATATATACACAGATATATACATATATACACATTTTAGAAAGGATCACAATTTTGCGTGTGATCAAGTATATTCCTAAGAGTCCACGGGGAAAATGAAACACAATAAGTTCCCAGGTGCACTTTCATGTAATAATCACATCATCAGGAGAGACACAAGAGAGTAATATAACAGTCAGTTGATATACAACGAAGAGACGTAACTAGGATGCCATTTGGTTTACCAAATGACATCCTAGCTACGTCTCTTCATTGTATATCAAGTGACTTATATTTCTCTCTTGTGTCTCCCCTGATGATGTGATTATTACAAGAAAGTGCACTTGGAACTTATCATGTTTCATTTTCCCCGTGGACTCTTAGGAATATATATACACATGTACATATTTATACTTGCTGTCTCCATCCATTCCAATCCCCACCACGCCACACATGAAATAGCATCCCCTCCAGCGAGGTAGCACCAAGAACAGAGAAGAAAAGGCCTCATTCAATCACACTCAGTCTCTAGCTGTCATGTGTAATGCACCAAAACCACAGCTCCCCTTCCACATCCAGGCCCCACAGACCTTTCCATGGTTTACCCTAGACGCTTCACATGCCTTAGTTCAATCCAATGACAGCACTTCAACTCCAGTGTACCACATCGTTCCAATTCACTCTATTCCTTGCACGCCTTTCACCCTCTTGTATGTTCAGGCCTTGATTGCTCAAAATCTTTTTCACTCCATCCATCCACCTCCAGTTTGGTTTCCCGCATCTCCTTGTTCCCTCCACCTCTGACATATATATCCTCTTTGACAATCTTTCCTCACTCATTCTCTCCATGTGTCCAAACCATTTCAATACACCCTCTTCTGCCCTCTCAACCACGCCTCTTTTTATTACCACACTCTCTTACCCTTTCATTACTTGCTCGATCAAACCATCTCACACCACATATTGTCCTCAATCATTTCATTTTCAACACATTCACCCTCCTCTGCACAACCCTATCTATAGTCCATGCTTCGCAACCATATAACATTGTTGGAACCACTATTCCTTCAAACATACCTATTTTTGCTCACTGAGATAATGTTCTCACCTTCCACACATTCTTCAGTGCTCTTAGAACCTTCACCCCCTCCCCCACCCTGTGACTCACTTCCATGGTTCCATCCACTGCTAAATCCACTCCCACATATCTAAAACACTTCACTTCTTCCAGTTTTTCTCCATTCAAACTTACTTCCAAATTACCTTGTCCTTCAACCCTACTGAACCTAATAACCTCGCTCTTATTCACATTCACTCTCAACTTTCTTCTTTCACACACTTTACCAAACTCAGTCACCAACTTCTGCAGTTTCTCACCTGAATCACCCAGCAGTGCTATATCATCAGCGAACAACAACTGACTCACTTCCCAAGCCCTCTCATCCCCAACAGACTGCATACTTGCCCCTCTCTCCAAAATTCTTGATTTCACCTCCCAAACCACCCCATCCGTAAACAAATTAAACAACCATGGAGACATCATGCACCTCTGCCGCAAACCAACATTCACTGGGAACTAAACACTTTTCTCTCTTCCTACTCATACACATGCCTTACATCCTTGGTAAAAACTTTTCATGGCTTATAGCAACTTACCTCCTACACCATATATTCTTAAAACCTTCCACAAAGCATCTCTATCCACCCTATCATATGCCTTCTCCAAATCCATAAATGCTACATACAAATACATTTGTTTTTCTAAGTATTTCTCACATACATTCTTCAAAGCAAACACCTGATCCACACTGCTCTTCCCCAATCTGATGCTCTGTACATGCCTTTACCCTCTCAATCAATACCCTCCCATATATTTTCCCAGGAATACTCAACAAACTTATGCCTCTGTAATTTGAACACTCATCTTTATCCCCTTTGCCTTTGTACAATGGCACTATGCATGCATTCTGCCAATCCTCAGGCACTTCACCATGAGCTATACATACAATGAATATCCTTACAAACCAGTCAACAATAAAGTCACCCCCTTTTTTAATAGATTCCACTGCAATACCATCCAAGCCTTGCCGGCTTTCATCTTCAGCAAAGCTTTCACTACCTCTTCTCTGTTCACCAAACCATTCTCCCTGACCTTCTCACTTCGCACTCCACCCTAACCAAAACACCCTATATCTGCCACTCTATCCACAAACACATACAACAAACCTATGAAATATTCATTCCATCTCCTTCTCACTTCATCACTTTTTGTTATTACTTCCCCATTTGTCCCCTTTACCAATGTTCCCATTTGTTCTCATGTCTTACGCACTATATTTACCTCCTTCCAAAACATTTTTTTATTCTCCCTAAAAATTTAATGATGCTCTCTCACCCCAGCTCTCATTTGCCCTCTTTTTCACCTCTTCCACCTTTCTCTTGACCTCCTGCCACTTTCTTTTATATATCTCCCAATCATTTGCACTACTTCCCTGCAAGTAGTGTTTCATATGTCATTATGGTGAGCTAGAAGTTGTGGCTGCATGCTTTTACTGAGTACAAAGATGTATAGTTGTTTGTTTATACCAAAGCTTTGTATTAAGGAGAGAGTTCTGCTAAATTGTTTGGTGAAAAGGAAGGAGGAAGTTACAAAGCCTTACACAAGGTAAATTGTGGTAAAGCAGCAGGGATGGATGGGATTGCTAATGAGTTTCTCAAGAAAAGTGGTGACAGTGTTTTTGACTTGTTAGCCTGGCTATTCAGTAACTGTATGGCCCAAAGCAAAAAGCCTGAAGATTAGCAGAATGCATGTATGGTGCCCTGATATAAAGGCAAGAGGGTCAACAATGAGTGCTTGAATGACAGAGGTATAAGTCTGTTGATTATAGAGGTGAGAGGCATTTGAGAGGGTGGTGGCATGCACAGAATAGCTGATGGGAAGGAGCAGTGGTGGCTTCAAGGGAGGCAGAGTATGTATGGACCAGATGTTCACTATGAGGAATCTGTGTGAGAAATACTTGGAGAAAGAGAGTGAACTGTATGTTCCATACACAGATCAGGGAAAATTTTTTAGAAGGCTGACATCGACCTTATGGAAGGTACAATGAATATACGGGGCAAACAGAATGTTACTAAATGTAGTGAGGAGTTTTTACTAAGACAATTAGGCATGTGAATGATTAAGTGTGGAGAAAGAAGATTGGTTATTGGGTGAAGGTGGATTTGTGTCAAGTCGTGGTGTCGCCATGGTCTTTTAACCTCTTAACATCTCCAGACTTATATTTATATAAGCTGAGCATTGTTTCCACATGGATCTTTTGAGCAAGCTATCACTGCTTCCTTAAATGCATCCCATCCCTCCCCCACTCCCCTCACATCATTTGCTCTCACCTTTTGCCATTCTACTCTAAATCTCTCCTGGTACTTCCTCACACAAGTCTCCTTTCTAGGCTCACTTACTCTTACCACTCACTTCTCCCCAACATTCTCTCTTCTTTTCTGAAAACCTCTACAAATCTTCACCTTTGCCTCCACAAGATAGTAATCAGTCATGCCTCAGAACATTAACATCCAAAGGTCTCTCTTTTACACTCCTGTCAATTAACACAATATCCAATAACACCCTTTGACCATCTCTCCTACTCATGTATACTTATGTATATCTCTCTTTTTAAACCAGGTATTCCCAATCACCGGTCCTTTTTCAGTGCACAAATCCACAAGCTTTTCACCATTTCCATTTACAACACTGAACACCCCATGTACACCAATTAACCCTCAACTGCCACATTACTCACCTTCGCATTCAAATCACCCATCACTATAACCTGGTCTTGTGCATCAAAGCTGCTAACGCACTCACTCATCTGCTCCCAAAAACTTGCCTCTCATGATCTTTCCTCTCATGACCAGGTGCATAGGCAACAATAATCATCTCTCTACATCCACTTTCAGTTTCACCCACATCAATCTAGAATTTACTTTCTTAAGTCCTATCACAAACTCCCACAACTTCTGTTTCAGGAGAAGCGCTACCCCTTCCTTTCTTCTTGTCCTCTCACCAAGCCCTACCTTTATTCCTAAGACGTTCCCGAACCACTCTTCCCCTTTACCCTTGAGCTTCATTTCACTCAGAGCCAAAATATCTAGGTTCCTTTCCTCAAACATACTACTTCTCTCTCTTCTCATCTTGTTCACATCCACACACATTCAGACACCCCAAACTGAGCCTTTGAGGAGGATGAACACTTTCTGCTTAACTCCTTCTTCTGTTTCCCCTTTTTATATATATATATTTTCTTTCTTTTTTCTTTCAAACTATTCGCCATTTCCCGCATTAGCGAGGTAGCGTTAAGAACAGAGGACTGAGCCTTTGAGGGACTACCCTCACCTGGCCCAATTCTCTGTTCCTTCTTTTGGAAAAAAAAAAAAAAAAAAAAAAAAAAAAAAAAAAAAACGAGAGGGGAGGATTTCCAGCCCCCCGCTCCCTCCCCTTTTAGTCGCCTTCTACGACACGCAGGGAATACGTGGGAAGTATTCTTGCTCCCCTATCCCAGGGATATATATATATATATATATATATATATATATATATATATATATATATAAGTTGTTAGAAGCAGTGAAAAGTTTTTATCGAGGATGTAAGGCATGTGTGCGTGTAGGAAGAGAGGAAAGTGATTGGTTCTCAGTGAATGTAGGTTTGCGGCAGGGGTGTGTGATGTCTCCATGGTTGTTTAATTTGTTTATGGATGGGGTTGTTAGGGAGGTGAATGCAAGAGTTTTGGAAAGAGGGGCAAGTATGAAGTCTGTTGGGGATGAGAGAGCTTGGGAAGTGAGTCAGTTGTTGTTCGCTGATGATACAGCGCTGGTGGTTGATTCATGTGAGAAACTGCAGAAGCTGGTGACTGAGTTTGGTAAAGTGTGTGAAAGAATAAAGTTAAGAGTAAATGTGAATAAGAGCAAGGTTATTAGGTACAGTAGGGTTGAGGGTCAAGTCAACTGGGAGGTAAGTTTGAATGGAGAAAAACTGGAGGAAGTAAAGTGTTTTAGATATCTGGGAGTGGATCTGGCAGTGGATGGAACCATGAAAGCAGAAGTGGATCATAGGGAGGGGGAGGGGGCGAAAATCCTGGGAGCCTTGAAGAATGCTTGGAAGTCGAGAACATTATCTCAGAAAGCAAAAATGGGTATGTTTGAAGGAATAGTGGATCCAACAATGTTGTATGGTTGCGAGGCGTGGGCTATGGATAGAGTTGTGCGCAGGAAGATGGATGTGCTGGAAATGAGATGTTTGAGGACGTGTGGTGTGAGGTGGTTTGATCGAGTAAGTAACGTAAGGGTAAGAGAGATGTGTGGAAATAAAAAGAGCGTGGTTGAGAGAGCAGAAGAGGGTGTTTTGAAATGGTTTGGGCACATGGAGAGAATGAGTGAGGAGAGATTGACCAAGAGGATATATGTGTCGGAGGTGGAGGGAACGAGGAGAAGAGGGAGACCAAATTGGAGGTGGAAAGATGGAGTGAAAAGGATTTTGTGTGATCGGGGCCTGAACATGCAGGAGGGTGAAAGGAGGGCAAGAAATAGAGTGAATTGGAGTCATGTGGTATACAGGGGTTGACGTGCTGTCAGTGGATTGAAGCAAGGCATGTGAAGCGTCTGGGGTAAACCATGGAAGGCTGTGTAGGTATGTATATTTGCGTGTGTGGACGTGTGTATGTACATGTGTACGGGGGGGGGGGGGGTTGGGCCATTTCTTTCGTCTGTTTCCTTGCGCTACCTCGCAAACGCGGGAGACAGCGACAAAGTATAAAAAAAAAAAAAAAAAAAAAAATCTTTTTTTTCCTTCTTTTTTTTAAACTATTCGCCATTTCCCGCGTTAGCGAGGTAGCGCTAAGAACAGAGGACTGGGCCTTTTTTGGAATATCCTCACCTGGCCCCCTCTGTTCCTTCTTTTTGGAAAATTAAAAAAAAACGAGAGGGGAGGATTTCCAGCCCCCCGCTCCCTCCCCTTTTAGTCGCCTTCTACGACACGCAGGGAATACGTGGGAAGTATTCTTAATCCCCTATCCCCAGGGATAAAATATATATATATATATATATATATATATATATATATATATATATATATATATATATATATATATATATATATATATTCTCCCTGGGGATAGGGGAGAAAGAATACTTCCCACGTATTCCCTGCGTGTCGTAGAAGGCAACTAAAAGGGGAGGGAGCGGGTGGCTGGAAATCCTCCCCTCTCGTTTTTTTTTTTTTTTTTTTTTCCCCAAAAAGAAGGAACAGAGAAGGGGGCCAGGTGAGGATATTCCCTCTTAAGGCCCAGTCCTCTGTTCTTAACGCTACCTCGCTAATGCGGGAAATGGCGGATAGTATGAAAGAAAAAAAAAGATATATATATATATATACATATATATATATATATATATATATATATATATATATATATATATATATATATATATATATATATATATATATAAGCGACAAAGCAAAAAAAAAAAATATATATATATATATATATATATATATATATATATATATATATATATATATATATATATATATATATATATATATATATATATTTTTTTTTTTTTGTCGAAAGTGATTGGTTCTCCGTGAATGTAGGTTTGCGGCAGGGGTGTGTGATGTCTCCATGGTTGTTTAATTTGTTTATGGATGGGGTTGTTAGGGAGGTGAATGCAAGAGTTTTGGAAAGAGGGGCAAGTATGAAGTCTGTTGTGGAGGAGAGAGCTTGGGAAGTGAGTCAGTTGTTGTTCGCTGATGATACAGCGCTGGTGGCTGATTCATGTGAGAAACTGCAGAAACTGGTGACTGAGTTTGGTAAAGTGTGTGAAAGAAGAAAGTTAAGAGTAAATGTGAATAAGAGCAAGGTATTTAGGTACAGTAGGGTTGAGGGTCAAGTCAGTTGGGAGGTAAGTTTGAATGGAGAAAAACTGGAGGAAGTAAAGTGTTTTAGATATCTGGGAGTGGATCTGGCAGCGGATGGAACCATGGAAGCGGAAGTGGATCATAGGGTGGGGGAGGGGGCGAAAATCCTGGGAGCCTTAAAGAATGTTTGGAAGTCGAGAACATTATCTCGGAAAGCAAAAATGGGTATGTTTGAAGGAATAGTGGTTCCAACAATGTTGTATGGTTGCGAGGCGTGGGCTATGGATAGAGTTGTGCGCAGGAGGGTGGATGTGCTGGAAATGAGATGTTTGAGGACAATGTGTGGTGTGAGGTGGTTTGATTGAGTAAGTAATGTAAGGGTAAGAGAGATGTGTGGAAATAAAAAGAGCGTGGTTGAGAGAGCAGAAAAGGGTGTTTTGAAATGGTTTGGGCACATGGAGAGAATGAGTGAGGAAAGATTGACCAAGAGGATATATGTGTCGGAGGTGGAGGGAACGAGGAGAAGTGGGAGACCAAATTGGAGGTGGAAAGATGGAGTGAAAATGATTTTGAGTGATCGGGGCCTGAACATGCAGGAGGGTGAAAGGAGGGCAAGGAATAGAGTGAATAGGATCGATGTGGTATACCGGGGTTGACGTGCTGTCAGTGGATTGAATCAGGGCATGTGAAGCGTCTGGGGTAAACCATGGAAAGCTGTGTGGGGCCTGGATGTGGAAAGGGAGCTGTGGTTTCGGGCATTATTGCATGACAGCTAGAGTCTGAGTGTGAACGAATGAGGCCTTTGTTGTCTTTTCCTAGCGCTACCCCGCACACATGAGGGGGGAGGGGGATGGTATTCCATGTGTGGCGAGGTGGCGATGGAAATGAATAAAGGCAGACAGCGTAAATTGTGTGCATGGGTATATATGTATGTGTCTGTGTGTGTATATATATGTGTATATTGAGATGTATAGGTATGTATATTTGTGTGTGTGGACGTGTGTGTATATACATGTGTATGGGGGAGGGTTTGGCCATTTCTTTCGTCTGTTTCCTTGCGCTGCCTCGCAAATGCGGGAGACAGCGACAAAGCAAAAAAAAAAAAATATATATATATATATATATATATTTTTTTTTTTTTGCTTTGTCGCTGTCACCCGCGTTTGCGAGGTAGCGCAAGGAAACAGACGAAAGAAACGGCCCAACCCACCCCCATACACATGCCTTGATTCAATCCACTGACAGCACGTCAACCCCGGTATACCACATCGATCCAATTCACTCTATTCTTTGCCCTCCTTTCACCCTCCTGCATGTTCAGGCCCCGATCAAACAAAATCTTTTTCACTCCATCTTTCCACCTCCAATTTGGTCTCCCTCTTCTCCTCGTTCCCTCCACCTCCGAAACATATATCCTCTTGGTCAATCTTTCCTCACTCATTCTCTCCATGTGACCAAACCATTTCAAAACACCCTCTTCTGCTCTCTCAACCACGCTCTTTTTATTTCCACACATCTCTCTTACCCTTACGTTACTTACTCGATCAAACCACCTCACACCACACATTGTCCCCAAACATCTCATTTCTAGCACAACTCTATCCATAGTCCACGCCTCGCAACCATACAACATTGTTGGAACCACTATTCCTTCAAACATACCCATTTTTGCTTTCGAAGTTATTGTCCTAGACTTCCACACATTTTTCAAGGCTCCCAGAATTTTCGCCCCCTCCCCCACCCTATGATCCACTTCCGCTTCCATGGTTCCATCCGCTGCCAGATCCACTCCCAGATATCTAAAACACTTCACTTCCTCCAGTTTTTCTCCATTCAAACTCAACTCCCAATTGAATTGACCCTCAACCCTACTGTACCTAATAACCTTGCTCTTATTCACATTTACTCTTAACTTTCTTCTTTCACACACTTTACCAAACTCAGTCACCAGCTTCTGCAGTTTCTCACATGAATCAGCCACCAGCACTGTATCATCAGCGAACAACAACTGACTCACTTCCCAAGCTCTCTCATCCCCAACAGACTTCATACTTGCCCCTCTTTCCAAAACTCTTGCATTCACCTCCCTAACAACCCCATCCATAAACAAATTAAACAACCATGGAGACATCACACACCCCTGCCGCAAACCTACATTCACTGAGAACCAATCACTTTCCTCTCTTCCTACACGTACACATGCCTTACATCCTCGATAAAAACTTTTCACTGCTTCTAACAACTTGCCTCCCACACCATATATTCTTACTACCTTCCACAGAGCATCTCTATCAACTCTATCATATGCCTTCTCCAGATCCATAAATGCTACATACAAATCCATTTGCTTTTCTAAGTATTTCTCACATACATTCTTCAAAGCAAACACCTGATCCACACATCCTCTACCACTTCTGAAACCACACTGCTC
This sequence comes from Panulirus ornatus, assembly GCF_036320965.1. NCBI lineage: Eukaryota > Metazoa > Arthropoda > Malacostraca > Decapoda > Palinuridae > Panulirus > Panulirus ornatus. Next base: position 33,879,615 of record NC_092240.1, read on the forward strand.
TTCCCCAATCTGATGCTCTGTACATGCCTTCACCCTCTCAATCAATACCCTCCCATATAATTTACCAGGAATACTCAACAATCTTATACCTCTGTAATTTGAGCACTCACTCTTATCCCCTTTGCCTTTGTACAATGGCACTATGCACGCATTCCGCCAATCCTCAGGCACCTCACCATGAGTCATACATACATTAAATAACCTTACCAACCAGTCAACAATACAGTCACCCCCTTTTTTAATAAATTCCACTGCAATACCATCCAAACCTGCTGCCTTGCCGGCTTTCATCTTCCGCAAAGCTTTTACTACCTCTTCTCTGTGTACCAACTCATTTTCCCTAACCCTCGCACTTTGCACACCACCTCGACCAAAACACCCTATATCTGCCACTCTATCATCAAACACATTCAACAAACCTTCAAAATACTCACTCCATCTCCTTCTCACATCACCACTACTTGTTATCACCTCCCCATTTGCACCCTTCACTGAAGTTCCCATTTGCTCCCTTGTCTTACGCACTTTATTTACCTCCTTCCAGAACATATATATATATATATATATATATATATATATATATATATATATATATATATATATATATATATATCCCTGGGGATAGGGGATTAAGAATACTTCCCACGTATTCCCTGCGTGTCGTAGAAGGCGACTAAAAGGGGAGGGAGCGGGGGGCTGGAAATCCTCCCCTCTCGTTTTTTTTTTAATTTTCCAAAAGAAGGAACAGAGGGGGCCAGGTGAGGATATTCCAAAAAAGGCCCAGTCCTCTGTTCTTAACGCTACCTCGCTAACGCGGGAAATGGCAAATAGTTTGGAAAAAAAAAAAAAATATATATATATATATATATATATATATATATATATATATATATATATATATATTTTTTTTTTTTTTTCCAAAAGAAGGAACAGAGAATTGGGCCAGGTGAGGGTATTCCCTCAAAGGCCCAGTCGTCTGTTCTTAATGCTACCTCGCTAACGCGGGAAATGGCAAATAGTTTAAAAGAAAAAAGAAAAATATATATATATATATATATATATATATATATATATATATATATATATATATATATATATATATATATATATATATATATATAAGTGTAAAGGGGAAGAGTGGTTTGGGAATGTCTGGGGAGTAAAGTCAGGGGTTAGTGAGAGGACAAGAGCAAGGGAAGGAGTAGCAATACTCCTGAAACAGGAGTTGTGGGAGTATGTGATAGAATGTAAGAAAGTAAATTCTCGATTAATATGGGTAAAACTGAAAGTTGATGGAGAGAGGTGGGTGATTATTGGTGCATATGCACCTGGGCATGAGAAGAAAGATCATGAGAAGCAAGTGTTTTGGGAGCAGCTGAATGAGTGTGTTAGTGGTTTTGATGCACGAGACCGGGTTATAGTGATGGGTGATTTGAATGCAAAGGTGAGTAATGTGGCAGTTGAGGGAATAATTGGTATACATGGGGTGTTCAGTGTTGTAAATGGAAATGGTGAAGAGCTTGTAGATTTATGTGCTGAAAAAGGACTGATGATTGGGAATACCTGGTTTAAAAAGCGAGATATACATAAGTATACTTATGTAAGTAGGAGAGATGGCCAGAGAGCGTTATTGGATTACGTGTTAATTGACAGGCGTGCGAAAGAGAGACTTTTGGATGTAAATGTGCTGAGAGGTGCAACTGGAGGGATGTCTGATCATTATCTTGTGGAGGCTAAGGTGAAGATTTGTATGGGTTTTCAGAAAAGAAGAGTGAATGATGGGGTGAAGAGGGTGGTGAGAGTAAGTGAGCTTGGGAAGGAGACCTGTGTGAGGAAGTACCAGGAGAGACTGAGTACAGAATGGAAAAAGGTGAGAACAATGGAAGTAAGGGGAGTGGGGGAGGAATGGGATGTATTTAGGGAATCAGTGATGGATTGCACAAAAGATGCTTGTGGCATGAGAAGAGTGGGAGGTGGGTTGATTAGAAAGGGTAGTGAGTGGTGGGATGAAGAAGTAAGAGTATTAGTGAAAGAGAAGAGGAAGGCATTTGGACGATTTTTGCAGGGAAAAAATGCAATTGAGTGGGAGATGTATAAAAGAAAGAGACAGGAGGTCAAGAGAAAGGTGCAAGAGGTGAAAAAAAGGGCAAATGAGAGTTGGGGTGAGAGAGTATCATTAAATTTTAGGGAGAATAAAAAGATGTTCTGGAAGGAGGTAAATAAAGTGCGTAAGACAAGGGAGCAAATGGGAACTTCAGTGAAGGGCGCAAATGGGGAGGTGATAACAAGTAGTGGTGATGTGAGAAGGAGATGGAGTGAGTATTTTGAAGGTTTGTTGAATGTGTTTGATGATAGAGTGGCAGATATAGGGTGTTTTGGTCAAGGTGGTGTGCAAAGTGCGAGGGTTAGGGAAAATGAGTTGGTACACAGAGAAGAGGTAGTAAAAGCTTTGCGGAAGATGAAAGCCGGCAAGGCAGCAGGTTTGGATGGTATTGCAGTGGACTTTATTAAAAAAGGGGGTGACTGTATTGTTGACTGGTTGGTAAGGTTATTTAATGTATGTATGACTCATGGTGAGGTGCCTGAGGATTGGCGGAATGCGTGCATAGTGCCATTGTACAAAGGCAAAGGGGATAAGAGTGAGTGCTCAAATTACAGAGGTATAAGTTTGTTGAGTATTCCTGGTAAATTATATGGGAGGGTATTGATTGAGAGGGTGAAGGCATGTACAGAGCATCAGATTGGGGAAGAGCAGTGTGGTTTCAGAAGTGGTAGAGGATGTGTGGATCAGGTGTTTGCTTTGAAGAATGTATGTGAGAAATACTTAGAAAAGCAAATGGATTTGTATGTAGCATTTATGGATCTGGAGAAGGCATATGATAGAGTTGATAGAGATGCTCTGTGGAAGGTATTAAGAATGTATGGTGTGGGAGGCAAGTTGTTAGAAGCAGTGAAAAGTTTTTATCGAGGATGTAAGGCATGTGTACGTGTAGGAAGAGAGGAAAGTGATTGGTTCTCAGTGAATGTAGGTTTGCGGCAGGGGTGTGTGATGTCTCCATGGTTGTTTAATTTGTTTATGGATGGGGTTGTTAGGGAGGTGAATGCAAGAGTTTTGGAAAGAGGGGCAAGTATGAAGTCTGTTGGGGATGAGAGAGCTTGGGAAGTGAGTCAGTTGTTGTTCGCTGATGATACAGCGCTGGTGGCTGATTCATGTGAGAAACTGCAGAAGCTGGTGACTGAGTTTGGTAAAGTGTGTGGAAGAAGAAAGTTAAGAGTAAATGTGAATAAGAGCAAGGTTATTAGGTACAGTAGCGTTGAGGGTTAAGTCAATTGGGAGGTGAGTTTGAATGGAGAAAAACTGGAGGAAGTGAAGTGTTTTAGATATCTGGGAGTGGATCTGGCAGCGGATGGAACCATGGAAGCGGAAGTGGATCATAGAGTGGGGGAGGGGGCGAAAATTCTGGGGGCCTTGAAGAATGTGTGGAAGTCGAGAACATTATCTCGGAAAGCAAAAATGGGTATGTTTGAAGGAATAGTGGTTCCAACAATGTTGTATGGTTGCGAGGCGTGGGCTATGGATAGAGTTGTGCGCAAGAGGATGGATGTGCTGGAAATGAGATGTTTGAGGACAATGTGTGGTGTGAGGTGGTTTGATCGAGTGAGTAACGTAAGGGTAAGAGAGATGTGTGGAAATAAAAAGAGCGTGGTTGAGAGAGCAGAAGAGGGTGTTTTGAAGTGGTTTGGGCACATGGAGAGAATGAGTGAGGAAAGATTGACCAAGAGGATATATGTGTCGGAGGTGGAGGGAACGAGGAGAAGAGGGAGACCAAATTGGAGGTGGAAAGATGGAGTGAAAAAGATTTTGTGTGATCGGGGCCTAAACATGCAGGAGGGTGAAAGGAGGGCAAGGAATAGAGTGAATTGGAGCGATGTGGTATACCGGGGTTGACGTGCTGTCAGTGGATTGAATCAAGGCATGTGAAGCGTCTGGGGTAAACCATGGAAAGCTGTGTAGGTATGTATATTTGCGTGTGTGGACGTATGCATATACATGTGTATGGGGGGGTTGGGCCATTTCTTTCGTCTGTTTCCTTGCGCTACCTCGCAAACGCGGGAGACAGCAGCAAAAAAAAAAAAAAAAAAAAAAAAAAAAAAAAAAAAAAAAAAATATATATATATATATATATATATATATATATGAAGGGGAAATTGCACTTCAGTAGGAGTTCATACAAAATTATTTGAAATCTTAATTTTTCTATACATGGCACGACATATTTCGTGGAGAAAATCCACCTCATCAGGTGCAAGTACTTAACAAAGTTGTTTAAATCCCAACATGACACTTGATTCCCACCCTCCAACACCAATCTGTATAGAATGCTTTGTCTGGTAGTAACCATTGTAAGGGAGAGTGATTAAGGGGGGGTCACGTGGCAGGGGTTGACCTGGGTAGCTGGGCATTTCTTGAACAACTTTTTTTTATGTTTTCGTGTTTTGTCAATTCTCTCTTAATGATCTGATTAATGCCTGGATGGGCTTTAAAATTGCCTGGGGACAAATGAAAGTTCTTAATATTAGCAATTTAGACAGACTCAATGACGATATATGTGGCATAATCAGGAGAGGGGTATAGAATAATGGAATTTTCAAGATCTATGAGGTGACCATTTTCATGACAATGTTTAGCGATAACATTTTTGTGGTCATCCCTGCATAGTGAAAGATAGTGCCAGTAACACCTCTCTGTAACTGCTTTTCCTGTCTGGCCTTATATAAGACTGTAATTGAGAGGTTTTTTTGGCCCCGTAAGTGTAAAACTCCCTCATTGTACAGTACAAATTGGTAATTACAAATAGGTAATTAATTACAAAGATACCAAATCTAAAGAATCATACTCAAGTGCACACTCTTGGGGTCCCCTTAGTATACATACGTATGATGCTAAGGTCATGAAAGAAGTGAAAGGCAAACAGGATTGCATCACCTTAAATGGGAACCTAAACACACTCAAGAGCTGGGCTAATACAAGATTGATAAAATTCATCCTGAGCAAATGTAATGAGGATGAGATGCAAAGAAAGGCCTCAGTATGATAATTACCAAGCAGGAAATAAGGTACAAGATTCTTTGTGGATGTGGAACCTGGGAGTTAACAACAACCCTAACCTGTTGCCAGAGTCCCACATTACAAGAACAGTAAAGGAGACAAATGGCCTGCTGGCAAATACTAAAATAGCATTCAAGTATACAGATAAAGAAATATTTAGCAAGCTATTCATGTCTTGCATAAGGCTGAAACTAGTATATGCTTCTTAAGTTTGGTCACTGCACTAAAGAAGCACAAAGTGCTAACAGAAAAATTCCAGAGGAATATAACAAAGAAGGTTCCAAGATCAAGAGATCTAAATTACATGGGAAGGCTAGAAGCCATAAAACTGCCCAACATGGAAGGGAGAAGAGAGAGGGTCAACCTGATTACAATTTTTACATTCTATACCAGACTGATGATCAAGACATGAAAAAGTTCTTTGAGAGATGTAGGAATAGGACAACCAGAGGACATACCATGAAATAAAAGCTAGAAATTTTTTAAAAAAAGATGTAAAAAAAGTACTTTTAGAGAATTGGAGTATGAAAGGAATAGAATAAACCGAAAGGGGAAGTGGTTAATGGGGAAAGCATACAAAAGTTTAAAATGTTGTATGATAGTAGAGAATGTTCAAGAGTTGACTGTACCACTCCCTCCCCATGCAGTACAAATAGGTAATTACACACAAAAAATGTAGAAAAAAAAATCATACTAAGATGCACACCTTTGAGGTCCCCTTAGCAGGCATACAAAGTTTCAAGTTTCTAGCTGTCATCATCATAGAGCTATGGTGCTAAAAAACATGCAGACAAAATTTAGTGGAGGGGATTTAGGAGATACAAAACCAGACTTTTAAATTGAGGGATCTAACATGAAGAAATTGGGTGGAACCAAAATTACAGATTAGTAAAGAATGAGGTTGAAAGAGGTATATCACTAACTGTTTTGGCTTTGAAAAAGATCATGCACCAGATGAGGAGGAAAGGGGAAAGGAGGAAATGCATATTAAAAGATTGTTAGGGCTATGGGATTGCTAGATGCAATTTCCAGATAAAGGAAAGGAGAATTGTTGTATATAGCCAAGACATAAGGGGCAAGGCAGCAAGTTTGGATGGTATTGCAGTGGAATTTATTAAAAAAGGGGGTGACTGTATTGTTGACTGGTTGGTAAGGTTATTTAATGTATGTATGACTCATGGTGAGGTGCCTGAGGATTGGCGGAATGCGTGCATAGTGCCATTGTACAAAGGCAAAAGGGATAAGAGTGAGTGCTCAAATTACAGAGGTATAAGTTTGTTGAGTATTCCTGGTAAATTATATGGGAGGGTATTGATTGAGAGGGTGAAGGCATGTACAGAGCATCAGATTGGGGAAGAGCAGTGTGGTTTCAGAAGTGGTAGAGGATGTGTGGATCAGGTGTTTGCTTTGAAGAATGTATGTGAGAAATACTTAGAAAAGCAAATGGATTTCTATGTAGCATTTATGGATCTGGAGAAGGCATATGATAGAGTTGATAGAGATGCTCTGTGGAAGGTATTAAGAATATATGGTGTGGGTGGCAAGTTGTTAGAAGCAGTGAAAAGTTTTTATCGAGGATGTAAGGCATGTGTACGTGTAGGAAGAGAGGAAAGTGATTGGTTCTCAGTGAATGTAGGTTTGCGGCAGGGGTGTGTGATGTCTCCATGGTTGTTTAATTTGTTTATGGATGGGGTTGTTAGGGAGGTGAATGCAAGAGTTTTGGAAAGAGGGGCAAGAATGCAGTCTGTTGTGGATGAGAGAGCTTGGGAAGTGAGTCAGTTGTTGTTCGCTGATGATACAGTGCTGGTGGCTGATTCATGTGAGAAACTGCAGAAGCTGGTGACTGAGTTTGGTAAAGTGTGTGAAAGAAGAAAGTTAGAGTAAATGTGCATAAGAGCAAGGTTATTAGGTACAGTAGGGTTGAGGGTCAAGTCAATTGGGAGGTAAGGTTGAATGGAGAAAAACTGGAGGAAGTAAAGTGTTTTAGATATCTGGGAGTGGATCTGGCAGCGGATGGAACCATGGAAGCGGAAGTGAATCATAGGGTGGGGGAGGGGGCGAAAATCCTGGGAGCCTTGAAGAATGTGTGGAAGTTGAGAACATTATCTCGGAAAGCAAAAATGGGTATGTTTGAAGGAATAGTGGTTCCAACAATGTTGTATGGTTGCGAGGCGTGGGCTATGGATAGAGTTGTGCGCAGGAGGATGGATGTGCTGGAAATGAGATGTTTGAGGACAATGTGTGGTGTGAGGTGGTTTGATCGAGTAAGCAATGTAAGGGTAAGAGAGATGTGTGGAAATAAAAAGAGCGTGGTTGAGAGAGCAGAAGAGGGTGTTTTGAAATGGTTTGGGCACATGGAGAGAATGAGTGAGGAAAGATTGACCAAGAGGATATATGTGTCGGAGGTGGAGGGAACGAGGAGAAGTGGGAGACCAAATTGGAGGTGGAAAGATGGAGTGAAAAAGATTTTGAGTGATCGGGGCCTGAACATGCAGGAGGGTGAAAGGCAGGCAAGGAATAGAGTGAATTGGATCGATGTGGTATACCGGGGTTGACGTGCTGTCAGTGGATTGAATCAGGGCATGTGAAGCGTCTGGGGTAAACTATGGAAAGCTGTGTGGGGCCTGGATGTGGAAAGGGAGCTGTGGTTTCGGGCATTATTGCATGACAGTTAGAGACTGAGTGTGAACGAATGAGGCCTTTGTTGTCTTTTCCCAGCGCTACCCCGCACACATGAGGGGGGATGGGGATGGTATTCCATGTGTGGTGAGGTGGCGATGGGAATGAATAAAGGCAGACAGTGTGAATTGTGTGCATGGGTATATATGTATGTGTCTGTGTGTGTATATATATGTGTACATTGTGATGTATAGGTATGTATATTTGCGTGTGTGGACGTGTGTGTATATACATGTGTATGGGGGTGGGTTGGGCCATTTCTTTCGTCTGTTTCCTTGTGCTACCTCGCAAACGCGGGAGACAGCGACAAAGCAAAATAAATAAATATATAAGGGGCAACCATTTACAGTTATGTCCGACTTGCAGTCATCAAGCCAGAAAGTACTAAGAAAGTTATGAAATTAAAAACAAGGTGGAATTTAGTGTGATATTCATCAAATGTGGTAAATCAAAGGAAGAGAGGGATAAATCATACAATACTGTCAGAAGACAAAAGAACTGAAGGTACCACATGTGGCAAGAGAATGGAGCAGTCCTACTAGCAGTGCAGAGAGAGTAAGACTGTTAAAAGATGGTAATGTCAGACTGAGAGTTATGTTGATGGATTGATATTTAGTGGTAAAGATCTGGAATTCAAGGATCAAATAAGGGAAAATGCATCGGTGTCAGACAATATAATGTAATCAAATGTTGACAGATTATTTAGTCAGTGGTAAAGAGCTGGAATTCAAGGGTCATGTAAGGGAAAGTGGATCTAATGTTGTTGAGAGCTGTGGAAACCAAGCTTACTAAAGGGATAAAATCTCACTTGTTCTGCCCAGAGAAGTACATGATAGCAAGAATGGAAAGAGAAGGCGAAGGATGGGGAGGATTAGCCCTTTTGATAAAAGATAGCCTGATGTTTTAAGAAACAGTGAAAGATGTGTCATTCAAGCAATACATAAAGGGATGAGTAACTGCAGGGAAAAAGTGCATATGGGTGTTACTGTTATATAATTCTCCAAAGAACTGCAACAATTCAGAGTAAACATACAATGATAACTATGAAGAAACAATTAGGATAGTACATGATGCGGTGAAACACTCAATTCCTATTAGAGATGGTACTGATGATGGGGGATTATAATTATAAAGAGAGAGATTAGGGGACTTTGGATTCTCAAGACAACAGGTAGTCATGGAGACACATTAGAGTGTACACAATTAAATTTCCTATACTTGCATGTCAGGGAGCACACTACTGGTATGAGAAGGACTGATACACCATTATTGCTAGATCTTATCTTCACATATACTAGCATGGATATTTGGAACATTATGTATGATACACCAATTAGAAAAAGTAATAATAAAATGCTTATATTTGACTCAATGGGAAATAAGTACATTTAAAGCACAGAGGTGAGACAGGACATAAAGAGGAGATATAATCACAGTAGATTGGGAAAAGGGGTTCAATAGCAAGAACCAGGGCTTTGTGGTGAGAGGATCTGTGAAATTTACAATGAAGGAGGAGAGAATGGGTGTCTCGAGTTTCAGATTTAGAGGAAATGGTAAGAAAGAGGAAAGAATGGTTTAATATGAGATGTTCAGTGGTAAAGATATAGACTGCATTCTAGCCAGGTTACATTTGCAAGGTATAATAGAACATGAAATGATTACAGCAGTGTAAGAAAGAAAAGACAGCATAAAATGATTACAGAAGTATAAGAAAGGAGGAAAAGAGAAACTTTGATAAGACTACAGTGGACCAGTGGACAAGGCAGGTGAAAACCCAAAACCATTCCATAAAATGATCCGGAGTCAGTCGTCAGTTAAGGAGAAGCTAATCAGGCTAAAGGCTTCAGAGGGAAAATTTGTAAACAGTGATGTAAGGATATGTGAGGATCTGAATACCAAGTTCAAAAGTGCCTTTACAGTGGAAAATACTATAGCCTCAACACCAGTGAGATGGAATGGGGATGATGCTTGGGAAGTATCTGAGATATCAACCCATACAAGGCTCATGGTCCTGATGAGATTTCAACATATTTGCTAAAGATGTGTGCAAATACACTAGATAAACCAAATGAATTACTGTTCAAGATGTCACTGGAGAGAGGAAAAGTACCAGGGAAATGGCAAAGGGCAAATATCATACTTACAGGTAAGAAAAGAGACTGGGAATGAGCAATGAACTACAAACCAGTCTCATTAATGAGCATGGTGTGTAAGTTTCTAATAAAGACTATTAGAGAGCAAGTAATTACTATTCATGTTTTACGGGGAGAGAGTTTTAAACTGTGATGACATGCTTCTTAACCTTGCATATGTGTACCATGTCTTTACTCTTAAGTATGTATCCATATACACACTCACACACCTAGGCCTATGGCAGGTGCTCATTCCATTGACCAGCCTCTTGTGGAGGATGAACAGTGGGTGGACTGTGTACCAGCTGCCACAACCAAGATTCCATTCTATGCAGGTATTGATCCCATGTGGCCCATACATGCATGATGGTCAGTAACGCTAACTGCTACACCATGGAGGTCCAAATGGATGAGTTTCCACAGAGGAATAATTACCTACGTCTGAGACAACATTGTTTTAAGGAAAGGAGTTTATGTGAAACTCATAAAGTTTTACAAGAGAGTAAGCTCAGTCATGGACAAAAGGGAAGGCTGGACAGACTGTTTGTATCTGGACTGCCAGAAAGCATCTTACACTGGAATGCATACAAGGCTGATTAAGAAGCTGGATCACCAGGCAGGGATAAAGGGGGAAACTCCTTCAATGGAGAGATTACCTCAATGGTAGGGAACAAAAGATGCATGTTACAGTAGCCTATTCCAAATGGATTTAGGTGATAAAATGGACTACTGCTTGGTTTTGCTCTGGGGCCATTAATCTTTATCTATCAACGTATCAATCTATCAATCAACTTTACCACTGACACTCATCCCCTTTGGGAACTATCTCAAGGGGGTGACCATGGCAAAAGTCTTCATAACTGGTAAAGTCCAGAGCGGCTTCTTAGCCTTTCAGTGCCTAACATTAACAGGTCACTGGCAAAGGGCAACTTTAGTGCAGTGTTTCCAAAAGCTCCTACCTAATGTTCCTACTGACTACTTGTACTGAGTACTCACACATAAATGTTCCTGCCCACTATGTCCACCTAATGCTCCTGTCTAATGTTCCTATGTACCACTTCTATCTACTGCTTCTATCATTTTGCTAAAGGGCAGGGCTAGTGCATAGTGCTCACCATAGGAAAACCTAGTTACAAAGAATGAGTTGTGTGAGTTAAGTGTTGTCAAGTGCTATGTGTTACAAAGAGAGATGTCATGTTTGTGGACAGAATGCCCGCAGTCCATGCACAGGTGAGGCAGGAAGAAAAGACAGCTACCTGGGTCAGAGGAGTGCAACTTTACAGTCATTGAAGTGCTAGCTCACTATCCTGCCATCACCAACCCTCCTGATACATAAGTACCAATAATATACCTCCATTGCTGGTGGCTGCTTACCAACTGTTACCTACTAATAATCTTCATGATGTATGTAAATGATCTACCTGCAGGTATGGACTCCTCCCTGAATATGTTTGTAGATGATGCAAAAGTTACCATGGAAGTTAAAAGCAAGGAAGACTCAATCATCCTACAAAGGGACCTAAACTGACTCCAAAGTTGGTCTGAAACATGGTTGATGTAATTCAACCCAAGTAAAGGTAAAGTAATAATGATAGGACATAGTGAAAGACAGCCTCAATATTATCATAATGTAGCAGAAAATAAGTTTCAGGATTCTGTGTATGAGAAGGAGTTGGGAGTCAACATCATTCCTATGATGTCGTCTGAGTCCCATATTAGGATTATAGTTTGGGAGACATACTGCCATCTAAGAAATAACAATGGCCAACAAATATATTGACAAAGAAATATTTAGCAAGATATTCACACCATACATAAGGCCAAGACCAAAAATGCTTCTCAAGTTTGGTAACTGCTCCTAAAAAAGCCCAAAGAACTAACAGAGGGGATCCAGAGGAGGGCAACAAAAAAGGTACCAAATTTAAGACAGCTGTGACATGGAAACTTTGGAGGATTTAAAGTCACCCACCTTGGAAGAGTGAAGAATGAGGGGTCACCTGATTATACAACCTTTAAGTTTTCGAAGAGATCAATAACATTCAGCAACCTGAGGACATGACATGAAACTAAATAAGAAAGTTGTGGAAAAAGATGTAATGAAATACTTTTATAGTATAAGAGTGGTGGATAAATGGAACATAGTGAATGAGGACATGGCTAATGTAGACAGTATACATAAATTTAACCTCAAGGTTGTATGATAGTACAGTATGTTTAAGGGATGGGGCTCTACAAGTGTAAAACTCCCTCTCCTTACAGTACAAATCAGAAATTACACACACATGGATGCCAAATTCAAAAGACCTGAATACACATCCATGAGATTTCCTTAGTGTAATACAAACTTTCAATTTTCTATCTTTCATGGTCATGGAGCTATGGTGTACACAAATACATCCACATTCACAAGCTATTTATCATTGTTGATTACTTGGGACTCTTTTCAGAAAGGCACCTAGTTTTACCTTGGGCCCATTCCCCAGGGTCTCTTGCAACCCATGGCTGCACAACGCGAAGTAGCAAGGAGAGGATGGACTCCTTTGAGTTGAGAAGTTCTTTGTTGAAAACATATTCATGCCTATGACACAACTTCTATAAAACAAACAAACAAACAAACAAACAAAAGGCACCGAGCAGCTACTACTCAACTGCTCTGCACTTTCTGCACATAGATGCACACACAACATGACAACATTTTATGACATGTGGTCCTAACTGGAGGACATTGCCAGCTTCCTGAATGCTGTAAGAGCCTCTTGAGGATGGAAGGGACTCCGGGAGCAGAAGACAGGTAAAGTAAGGTGCATTCATATATATGAAAGTAGAAAGGTGGGAGTATGTAAATAAAAGCACTGGAGAAAGACAGACTGGTTATAATGTGACCGGACAGAAACTGGAGGAACTAGTGTGGTTTAGGTTCCTGGGAGTAGACATGGTAGTGGATGGAACCATGGAAGATAAAGTAAGCAATAATGTTGGTGAGGGAATAAAGATCTTAGGTGCATTGAGGTGTATGTGGAAAGAGAAGACATAATCTATAAGGGAAACGAAGAGTATGTTTGATGGTATAGTCTCAACAGTCTGAATTGGATGCAAGGCATGATCCACAGACAAAAATGTACAAAGAAGGTGGATGTGTTGGAAATGATATGTATGAGGACAGTACTGTGGTGTGTGGAGGGTTGATGGAGTAAGAAATGATGGATAAGTGGAAGGTATGGTAATATATGCTTGAAAGAGATGAGGAAGGTGTGCTGAAATGGTCCTGATATATGGCAAAGTTGGCCAAAAGGGTATGCATGCCAAAATTAGAGGAAACAAGGAGGAGGAGACCAAACTGGAGATGGAAGGAGGGAGCGAAAGATGCATAGAGTAGTTGGGGACTGAAAATGCATGAGGGTGTGAGATATGCTTGGAACAGAGCAAACTGAAGTGATTTGGTATATACATGGTGATATGTAGTCAATGGGCTGAAGCAGACATATGAAACAGTTGGGGAAACCACATAAAAGTCCACAAAGTTTGGCTGTAGATAGGAAGCTTTGGTTTTAGTGCATTATACATGACAGCGAAAGAGTGGATGTAAGCAAATGAGGCCATTCTTTGTTCCTGGCACTCCCATGCTATGTGGTAAATGACAAATAAGTATGAACATATATATCCATTAGGGAGGGGAGACAGAATTCTACCTCTGTATTCCCTGTGCTTTATGGAAGGTGAAAAAAAGGGTGAGAACAGGGGGCGGGAAATCCTTCCTTCCCATTTTACTTTGCAAAAGAAGGAACAGAGAGAGGTGCTAATTGAGGATTTTTCCTGTTGAGCTCAGTCATCTGTTCTTGGCATTAGAGTGAATTAGAACGATGTGGTATACCAGGGTCGACGTGCTGTCAATGGATTGAACCAGGGCATGTGAACAATACAGTCACCCCCTTTTTAGACAAATTCCACTACAATACCATCCAAACCCACTGCCTTGCCAGCTTTCGTCTTTCGCAAAGCTTTTACTACCTCTTCTCTGTTTACCAAATAATTCTCCCTGACTCTCTCACTTTATACATCACCTTGACCAAAACACCCTATATCTGCTACTCTATCATCAAACACATTCAACAAATCTTCAAAATACTCACTCCATCTCCTTCTCACATCACCACTACTTGTTATCATCTCCCCATTAGCCCCCTTCACTGATGATCCCATTTGTTTCCTTTTCTTACGCACTTTATTTACCTCCTTCCAAAACATCTTTTTATTCTCAATAAAATTTAATGATACACTCTCACCCCAACTCTCATTTGCCCTCTTTTTTGCCTCTTGCACCTTTCTCTTGACCTCCTGCCTCTTTCTTTTATACATCTCCCAGTCATTTGCATTATTTCCCCGCAAAAATCATCCACATGCCTCTCTTCGCTTTCACTAATAATCTTACTTCTTCATCCCACCAATCACTACCCTTTCTAATCTGCCCACCTCCCACGCTTCTCATGCCACAAGTATCTTTTGCATAAGCCATCACTGCTTCCCTAAATACATTCCATTCCTCCCCAACTCCCCTTACGTCCTTTGTTCTCACCTTTTTCCATTCTGTACTCAGTCTCTCTTAGTACTTCCTCACACAAGTCTCCTTCCCAGGCTCACTTACTCTCACCAATCTCTTCACCCCAACATTCTCTCTTCTTTTCTGAAAACCTCTACAAATCTTCACTGTCTCCACAAGATTGTGATCAAACATCACTCCAGTTGCACCTCTCAGCACATTAACATCCAAAAGTCTCTCTATCACACGCCTATCAATTAACACGTAATCCAATAATGCTCTCTGGCCATCCCTCCTACTTACATACGTATAATTATGTATATCTCTCTTTTTAAACCAGATATTCCCAATCAACAGTCATTTTTCAGCACATAAATCTACAACCTCTTCACCATTTCCATTTACAACACTGAACACCCCATGTACACCAATTATTCCCTCAACTGCCACATTACTCACCTCTGCATTCAAATCACCCATCACTATAACCCGGTCTCGTGCATCAAAACTACTAACACACTCACTCAGCTGCTCCTAAAACACTTGCCTCTCATGATCTTTCTTCTCATGCCCAGGTGCATATGCACCAATAATCATCCATCTTATATTCATTATTATTATTATTATTTTGCCTTTTCGCTGTCTCCTGCGTTAGCGAGGTAGCGCAAAGAAACAGATGAAAGAATGGACCAACACACCCACATACACATGTATATACATACACGTCCACACACGCAAATATACATACCTACACATCTCAATGTATACATACATATACACACACAGACATATACATATATACACATGTACATAATTAATACTGTCTGCCTTTATTCATTCATGTCGCCACCTCGCCACACATGGAATAACAACCCCCTCCCCCCTCATATGTGCGAGGCAGCGCTAGGAAAAGACAATAAAGGCCACATTCGTTCACACTCAGTCTCTAGCTGTCATGTAATAATGCACCGACACCACAGGTCCCTTTCCACATCCAGGCCCCACAAACCTTTCCATGGTTTACTCCAGACGCTTCACATGCCCTGGTTCAATCCATTGACAGCACGTCGACCCTGGTATACCACATCGTTCCAATTCACTCCATTCCTTGCACGCCTTTCACCCTCCTGCATGTTCAGGCCCCAATCACTCAAAATCTTTTTCTCTCCATCTTTCCACCTCCAATTTGGTCTCCCACTTCTCCTCGTTCCCTCCACCTCTGACACATATATCCTCTTGGTCAATCTTTCCTCACTCTTTCTCTTCATGTTATCAAAACCATTTCAAAACTCCCTCTTCTGCTCTCTCAACCACATTCTTTTTATTACCGCACATCTCTCTTACCCTGACATTAATTACTTGATCAAACCACCTCACACCACATATTGTCCTCAAACATCTCGTTTCCAGCACATCCATCCTCCTTCGCACAACTCTATCCATAGCCCATGCCTCGCAACCATACAACATTGTTGGAACCACTATTTCTTCAAACATACCCACTTTTGCTTTCCGAGATAATGTTCTCGACTTCCACACATTCTTCAAGGCTCCCAGAATTTTCGCCCTCTCCCCCACCCTATGATTCACTTCCGCTTCCATTTTTCCATCTGCTGCCAAATCCACTCCCAGATATCTAAAACACTTCACTTCCTCCAGTTTTTCTCCATTCAAACCAACCTCCCAATTGACTTGACCCTCAACCATACTGTACCTAATAACCTTGCTCTTATTCACATTTACTCTCAGCTTTCTTCATCACACACTTTACCAAACTCAGTCACCAGCTTCTGCAGTTTCTCACATGAATCAGCCACCAGCGCTGTATCATCAGCAAACAACAACTGACTCACTTCTCAAGCTCTCTCATCCACAGCAGACTGCATACTTACCCCTCTTTCCAAAACTCTTGCATTTACCTCCCTAACAACCCCATCCATAAACAAATTAAACGACCATGGAGACATCACACACCCCTGCCGCAAACCTACATACACTGAGAACCAATCACTTTCCTCTCTTCCTACACGTACACATGCCTTACATCCTCGATAAAAACTTTTCACTGCTTCTAACAACTTGCCTCCCACACCATATATTCTTAATACCTTCCACAGAGCATTGCTATCAACTATATCGTATGCCTTCTCCAGATCCATAAATGCTACATACAAATCCATTTGCTTTTCTAAGTATTTCTCACATACATTCTTCAAAGCAAACACCTGATCCACACATCCTCTACCACTTCTGAAACCACACTGCTCTTCCCCAATCTGATGCTCTGTACATACATGCCTTCACCCTCTCAATCAATACCCTCCCATATAATTTACCAGGAATACTCAACAAACGTATACCTCTGAAATTTGAGCACTCACTCTTATCCCCTTTGCCTTTGTACAATGGCACTATGCAAGCATTCCGCCAATCCTCAGGCACCTCACCATTTATATTTTTTACGTATTATTTATTTCATTTTGCTTTGTCGCTGTCTCCCACGTTAGCGAGGTAGCGCAAGGAAACAGACGAAACAATGGTCCACCCCACCCAGATACACATGTATATACATACACGTCCACACACGCAAATATACATACCTATACATCTCAACGTATACATATATATACACACACAGACATATACATATATACACATGTACATAATTCATACTGTCTGCCTTTATTCATTCCTATCGCCACTCTGCCACACATGAAATAACAACCCCCTCCCCCCTCATGTGCGCGAGGTAGCGCTAGGAAGACTACAAAGGCCCCATTCGTTCACACTCAGTCTCTAGCTGTCATGTAATTATGCACTGAAACCACAGCTCCCTTTCCACATCCAGGCCCCACAGAACTTTCCATGGTTTACTCCAGATGCTTCACATGCCCTGGTTCAATCCATTGACAGCACGTCGACCCCGGTATACTACATTGTTCCAATTCACTTATTCCTTGCACGCCTTTCACCCTCCTGCAAGTTCAGGCCCCGATCACTCAAAATCTTTTTCACTCCATCTTTCCACCTCCAATTTGGTCTCCCACTTCTCCTCATTCCCTCCACCTCTGACACATATATCCTCTTGGTCAATCTTTCCTCACTCATTCTCTCCATGTGACCAAACCATTTCAAAACACCCTCTTCTGCCCTCTCAACAACATTCTTTTTATTACCGCACATCTCTCTTACCCTGACATTACTTACTCGATCAAACCACCTCACACCACATATTGTCCTCAAACATCTTATTTCCAACACATCCACCCTCCTCCACAGAACCCTATCTATAGCCCATGCCTCACAACCATATAACATTGTTGGAACCACTATTCCTTCAAAGACACCCATTTTTGCTTTCCGAGATAATGTTCTTGCTTTCCACACATTTTTCAACGCTCCAGAACTTTTGCCCCCACTCCTCCCCCACTCTGTGACTCTCTTCCGCTTCCATGGTTCCATCCGCTGCCAAATCCACTCCCAGATACCTAAAACACTTCACTTCCTCCAATTTTTCTCCATTCAAACTTACCTTACAACTGACTTGTCTCTCAACCCTACGGTACCTAATAACCTTGCTCTTATTTACATTTACTCTCAGCTTTCTTCTTTCACACACTTTACCAAACTCAATCACCAGCTTCTGCAGTTTCTCACCCGAATCAGCCACCAGTGCCGTATCATCAGCATACAACAAGTGACTCACTTCCCAAGCCCTCTCATCCATAAGAGACTGCATACTCGCCCCTCTCTCCAAAACTCTTGCATTTACCTTGACAACCCCATCCATAAACAAATTAAAACAACCATGGAGACATCACGCACCCCTGCCGCAAACCGACAATCACCGAGAACCAATCACTTTCCTCTCTTCCTACTCGTACACATGCCTTTCATCCTCGATAAAATCTTTTCACTGCTTCTAGCAACTTGCCTCTCACACGATATACTCTTAATACTTTCCATAGGGCATCTCTATCAACTATATCGTATGCCTTCTCCAGATCCATAAATGCTACATACAAATCCATTTGTTTTTCTAAGTATTTCTCACATACATTCTTTAAAGTAAACACCTGATCCACATATCCTTTACCACTTGTGAAACCACAGTGCTCTTCCCAAATATGGTGCTCTGTACATGCCATCCCCCTCTCAATCAATACCCTCCAATATAATTTCCCAGGAATACTCAACAAACGTATATCTCCGCAATTTGAACATTCACCTCTATCTCCTTTGCCTTTGTACAATGGCACTATGCATAGGATTCCGCCAATCTTCAGGCACTTAACCATGAACCATACATACCGTGAAAATCCTCACCAACCAGTCAACAACACAGTCACCCCCTTTTTTAATAAATTCCACTGCATATATTTATCTATAAATATTCATTATAATATATATATGTATACATATATATATATATATATATATATATATATATATATATATATATATATATATTTTTTTTTTGTCGCTGTCTCCCGCGTTTGCGAGGTAGCGCAAGGAAACAGACGAAAGAAATGGCCCAACCCCCCCCCCATACACATGTATATACATACGTCCACACACGCAAATATACATACCTACACAGCTTTCCATGGTTTACCCCAGACGCTTCACATGCCTTGATTCAATCCACTGACAGCACGTCAACCCCGGTATACCACATCGCTCCAATTTACTCTATTCCTTGCCCTCCTTTCACCCTCCAGCATGTTCAGGCCCCGATCACACAAAATCTTATTCACTCCATCTTTCCACCTCCAATTTGGTCTCCCTCTTCTCCTTGCTCCCTCCACCTCCGACACATATATCCTCTTGGTCAATCTTTCCTCACTCATCCTCTCCATGTGCCCAAACCACTTCAAAACACCCTCTTCTGCTCTCTCAACCACGCTCTTTTTATTTCCACACATCTCTCTTACCCTTACGTTACTCACTCGATCAAACCACCTCACACCACACATAGTCCTCAAACATCTCATTTCCAGCACATCCATCCTCCTGCGCACAACTCTATCCATAGCCCACGCCTCGCAACCATACAACATTGTTGGAGCCACTATTCCTTCAAACATACCCATTTTTGCTTTCCGAGATAATGTTCTCGACTTCCACACATTCTTCAAGGCCCCAGAATTTTCGCCCCCTCCCCCACCCTATGATCCACTTCCGCTTCCATGGTTCCATCCGCTGCCAGATCCACTCCCAGATATCTAAAACACTTCACTTCCTCCAGTTTTTCTCCATTCAAACTCACCTCCCAATTGACTTGACCCTCAACCCTACTGTACCTAATAACCTTGCTCTTATTCACATTTACTCTTAACTTTCTTCTTCCACACACTTTACCAAACTCAGTCACCAGCTTCTGCAGTTTCTCACATGAATCAGCCACCAGCGCTGTATCATCAGCGAACAACAACTGACTCACTTCCCAAGCTCTCTCATCCCCAACAGACTTCATACTTGCCCCTCTTTCCAAAACTCTTGCATTTACCTCCCTAACAACCCCATCCATAAACAAATTAAACAACCATGGAGACATCACACACCCCTGCCGCAAACCTACATTCACTGAGAACCAATCACTTTCCTCTCTTCCAACACGTACACATGCCTTACATCCTCGATAAAAACTTTTCACTGCTTCTAACAACTTTCCTCCCACACCATATATTCTTAATACCTTCCACAGAGCATCTCTATCAACTCTATCATATGCCTTCTCCAGATCCATAAATGCTACATACAAATCCATTTGCTTTTCTAAGTATTTCTCACATACATTCTTCAAAGCAAACACCTGATCCACACATCCTCTACCACTTCTGAAACCACACTGCTCTTCCCCAATCTGATGCTCTGTACATGCCTTCACCCTCTCAATCAATACCCTCCCATATAATTTACCAGGAATACTCAACAAACTTATACCTCTGTAATTTGAGCACTCACTCTTATCCCCTTTGCCTTTGTACAATGGCACTATGCACGCATTCCGCCAATCCTCAGGCACCTCACCATGAGTCATACATACATAAATAACCTTACCAACCAGTCAACAATACAGTCACCCCCTTTTTTAATAAATTCCACTGCAATACCATCCAAACCTGCTGCCTTGCCGGCTTTCATCTTCCGCAAAGCTTTTACTACCTCTTCTCTGTTTACCAAATCATTTTCCCTAACCCTCTCACTTTGCACACCACCTCGACCAAAACACCCTATATCTGCCACTCTATCATCAAACACATTCAACAAACCTTCAAAATACTCACTCCATCTCCTTCTCACATCACCACTACTTGTTATCACCTCCCCATTTGCGCCCTTCACTGAAGTTCCCATTTGCTCCCTTGTCTTACGCACTTAATTTACCTCCTTCCAGAACATCTTTTTATTCTCCCTAAAATTTAATGATACTCTGATTTAATGATATATATATATATATATATATATATATATATATATATATATATATATATATATATATATATATATATATATATTTTGCTTTGTCGCTATCTCCCGCGTTTGCGAGGTAGCGCAAGAAAACAGACGAAAGAAATGGCCCAACCCACCCCCATACACATGTATACACATACGTCCACACACGCAAATATACATACCTACACAGCTTTCCATGGTTTACCCCAGACGCTTCACATGCCCTGATTCAATCCACTGACAGCACGTCAACCCCGGTATACCACATCGATCTAATTCACTCCATTCCTTGCCCTCCTTTCACCCTCCTGCATGTTCAGGCCCCGATCACACAAAATCTTTTTCACTCCATCTTTCCACCTCCAATTTGGTCTCCCACTTCTCCTCGTTCCCTCCACCTCCGACACATATATCCTCTTGGTCAATCTTTCCTCACTCATTCTCTCCATGTGCCCAAACCATTTCAAAACACCCTCTACTGCTCTCTCAACCACGCTCTTTTTATTTCCACACATCTCTCTTACCCTTACGTTACTTACTCGATCAAACCACCTCACACCACACATTGTCCTCAAACATCTCATTTCCAGCACATCCATCCTCCTGCGCACAACTCTATCCATAGCCCACGCCTCGCAACCATACAACATTGTTGGAACCACTATTCCTTCAAACATACCCATTTTTGCTTTCCGAGATAATGTTCTCGACTTCCACACATTCTTCAAGGCTCCCAGAATTTTCGCCCCCTCCCCCACCCTATGATCCACTTCCGCTTCCATGGTTCCATCCGCTGCCAGATCCACTCCCAGATATCTAAAACACTTCACTTCCTCCAGTTTTGCTCCATTCAAACTTACCTCCCAATTGACTTGACCCTCAACCCTACTGTACCTAATAACCTTGCTCTTATTCACATTTACTCTTAACTTTCCTCTTTCACACACTTTACCAAATTCAGTCACCAGCTTCTGCAGTTTCTCACATGAATCAGCCACCAGCGCTGTATCATCAGCGAACAACAACTGACTCACTTCCCAAGCTCTCTCATCCCCTACAGACTTCATACTTGCCCCTCTTTCCTAAACTCTTGCATTTACCTCCCTAACAACCCCATCCATAAACAAATTAAACAACCATGGAGACATCACACACCTCTGCCGCAAACCTACATTCACTGAGAACCAATCACTTTCCTCTCTTCCTACACGTACACATGCCTTACATCCTCGATAAAAACTTTTCACTGCTTCTAACAACTTTCCTCCCACACCATATATTCTTAATACCTTCCACAGAGCATCTCTATCAACTCTATCATATGCCTTCTCCAGATCCATAAATGCTACATACAAATCCATTTGCTTTTCTAAGTATTTCTCACATACATTCTTCAAAGCAAGCACCTGATCCACACATCCTCTACCACTTCTGAAACCACACTGCTCTTCCCCAATCTGATGCTCTGTACATGCCTTCACCCTCTCAATCAATACCCTCCCATATAATTTACCAGGAATACTCAACAAACTTATACCTCTGTAATTTGAGCACTCACTCTTATCCCCTTTGCCTTTGTACAATGGCACTATGCACGCATTCCGCCAATCCTCAGGCACCTCACCATGAGTCATACATACATTAAATAACCTTACCAACCAGTCAATAATACAGTCATCCCCTTTTTTAATAAATTCTACTGCAATACCATCCAAACCTGCTGCCTTGCCGGCTTTCATCTTCCGCAAAGCTTTTACTACCTCTTCTCTGTTTACCAAATCATTTTCCCTAACCCTCTCACTTTGCACACCACCTCGACCAAAACACCCTATATCTGCCACTCTATCATCAAACACATTCAACAAACCTTCAAAATACTCACTCCATCTCCTTCTCACATCACCACTACTTGTTATCACCTCCCCATTTGCGCCCTTCACTGAAGTTCCCATTTGCTCCCTTGTCTTACGCACTTTATTTACCTCCTTCCAGAACATCTTTTTATTCTCCCTAAAATTTAATGATACTCTCTCACCCCAACTCTCATTTGCCCTCTTTTTCACCTCTTGCACCTTTCTCTTGACCTCCTGTCTCTTTCTTTTATACATCTCCCACTCAATTGCATTTTTTCCCCTGCAAAAATCGTCCAAATGCCTCTCTCTTCTCTTTCACTAATAATCTTACTTCTTCATCCCACCACTCACTACCCTTTCTAACCAACCCACCTCCCACTCTTCTCATGCCACAAGCATCTTTTGCGCAAATCATCACTGATTCCCTAAATATATCCCACATATATATATATATATATATATATATATATATATATATATATATATATATATATATATATATATATATTCATTTATTATACTTTGTCTCCCGCATTAGCGAGGTAACGAAAGGAAACAGACGAAAGAATAGTCCAACCCACCCACATACACATGTATATACATAAACGCCCACACATCCATATATACATACCTACACATTTCAACGTATACATACATATACATACGCAGACATATACATATATACACATGTACATACTCATACTTGCTGCCTTCATCCATTCCTATCGCCACCCCGCCACAAATGAAAGAGCATCCCCCTTCCCCCTCCCGCGCGCATGAGGTAGCGCTAGAAGACAACAAAGGCTACATTCGTTCACACTCCACAAACTTTCCATGGTTTACCCCAGACGCTTCACAAGCCCTGGTCCAATCTATTGACAGCACGTCGACCCCGGTATACCACATCGCTCCAATCCAATTCACTCTAATCCTTGCACACCATTAACCCTCCTGTATGTTCAGGCCCTGATCATTCAAAATCTTTTTCACTCCATCCTTCCACCTCCCACTTCTATTCGTTCCCTCCACCTCTGACACATATATCCTCTTTGCCAATCTTTCCTAACTCATTCTGTGTGTGACCAAACCATTTCAATATACCATTTTCTGCTCTCTCAAACACTCTTTTTATTACCACACATCTCTCTTACCCTTTCATTACTTACTCGATCAAACCATCTCACACCACATATTGTCCTCAAACATTTCATTTCCAACACATTCACCCTTCTCCGCACAACCCTATCTATAGCCCATGTCTTGCGACCATACAACATTGTTGGGACCACTATTCCTTCAAACACACCCATTTTTGATCTCCGAAATAACTTTCTTGCCTTCCACACATTCTTCAATGCTTCCAGAACCTTCGCCCCCTTCCTCACCCTATGACTCACTTCTGCTTCCATCGTTCCATCTGCTGCTAAATCTACTCCCAGATATCTAAAATATTTAACTTCCTCCAGTTCTTCTCCATTCAAATTTACCTCCCAATCAACTTGTCCTTCAACCCTACTGAACCGAATAACCTTGCCCTTATTCACAGTTACTCTCAGCTTTCTTCCTTCACACTTTACCAAACTCAGTCACCATCTTCTGCAGTTTCTCACCCAAATCAGCCATCAGCACTGTATCATCAGCAAACAACAACTGACTCACTTCCCAAGCCCTCTCATCCAAAACAAACTGGATACTTGCCCCTCTCTCCAAAACTCTTGCATTCACATCCCTAACAACAGCATCCATAAACAAATTAAACAACCATTGATGGCTTGCATAAAAGATGCTTGTGGCATGAGAAAGGTGGGAGGTGGGCAGTTAGAAAGGGTAGTTAGTGGTGGGATGAAGAAGTAAGATTGTTAGTGAAAGAAGAGAGAGGCGTTTGGATGATTTTTGCAGGGAAGTAGTGCGAATGACTGGTAGATGTATAAAAGAAAGAGGCAGGAGGTTACGAGAAAGGTGCAAGAGGAGGAGAAGAGGGCAAATGAGAGTTTTGGGGAGAATAAAAAGATGTTTTGGAAGGAGGTAAATACAGTGCATAAGACAAGAGAACAAATGGGAACATCGGTGAAGGGTGCTAATGGGGAGGAAATAAGTAGTGGTGAAATGAGAAGGAGATGGAGTGGGTATTTTGAAAGTTTGTTGAATGTGTTTGATGATAGAGTGGCAGATATAGGGTGTTTTGGTCGAGGTGGTGTGCAAAGTGAGAGGGTCAGGAAGAATGGCTTGGCAACCAGAGAAGTATAGAAAGCTTTGTGGAAGATGAAAGCCGACAAGGCGGTTGAATTCATTAAAAAAGGGGGTGACTGTGTTGTTGACTGGTTCGTAAGGATATTCAATGTATGTATGGTTCATGGTGAAGTGCCTTAGGATTGGCGGAATGCATGCATAATGCCAATGTACAAAGCAAAGGGGATAAAGGTGAGTGTTTAAATGACAGAGCTATAAGTTTGTTGAGTATTCCTGGGAATCTATATGGGAGGGTATTCATTGAGAGGGTAAAGGCAAGTACAGAACATCAGATTGGGGAAGAGCAGTGTGGTTTCAAAAGTGGTATAGGATGTGTGGATCAGGTGTTTACTTTGAAGAATGTATGTGAGAAATACTTAGAAAAACAGATGGATTTGTATGTAGCATTTATAGATCTGGAAAAGGCATATGACAGAGATGCTTTGTGGAAGGTATTAAGAGCATATGGTGTGGGAGGTAAGTTGATAGAAGCAGTGAAAAGTTTTCATCATGTATACAAGTAGGAAGAGAGGAAAGTGATCGGTTCCCAATAAATGTCGGTTTGCGGCAAGGGTGCGTGATGTCTCCATGGTTGTTTATATGCATGTACAGAGCATCAGACTGGGGAAGAGCAGTGTGGTATCAGAAGGGGTAGAGGATGTGTGGATCAGGTGTTTGCTTTAAAGAATGTGAGAAATACTTAGAAAAGCAAATGGATTTGTATGTAGCATTTATGGATCTGGAGAAGGGCATATGATAGAGTTGATAGAGATGCTTTGTGGAAGGTATTAAGAATATAAGGTGTGGGAGGCAAGTTGTTAGAAGCAGTGAAAAGTTTTTAATAATCGAGGATCTAAGGCAGTACGAGTAGGAAGAGAGGAAAGTGATTGGTTCGCAGTGAATGTTGGTTTGCGGCAGGGGTGCGTGATGTCTCCATGGTTGTTTAATTCGTTTATGGATGGGGTTGTTAGGGAGGTGAATGCAAGAGTTGTGGAGAGAGGGGCAAGTATGCAGTATGTTGTGGATGAGAGAGCTTGGGAAGTGAGTCAGTTGTTGTTCGCTTATGATACATCGCTGGTGGCTGATTCGTGTGAGAAACTGCAGGAGCTGGTGACTGAGTTTGGTAAAGTGTGTGAAAGAAGAAAGTTAAGAGTAAATGTGAATAAGAGCAAGGTTATTAGGTACAGTAGGGTTGAGGGTCAATTCAATTGGGAGTTGAGTTTGAATGGAGAAAAACTGGAGGAAGTAAAGTGTTTTAGATATCTGGGAGTGGATCTGGCAGCGGATGGAACCATGGAAGTGGAAGTGAATCACAGGCTGGGGGAGGGGGGCGAAAGTTCTGGGAACGTTAAAGAATGTGTGGAAGTCGAGAACATTATCTCGGAAAGCAAAAATGGCTATGTTTGTAGGAATAGTGGTTCCAACAATGTTGTATGGTTGCGAGGCGTGGGCTATAGATAGAGTTGTGCGGAGGAGGGATGGATGTGCTGGAAATGAGATGTTTGAGGACAATATGTGGTGTGAGGTGGTTTGATCGAGTAAGTAATAATAGGGTAAGAGAGATGTGTGGTAATAAAAAGAGTGTGGTTGAGAGAGCAGAAGAGGGTGTTTTGAAATGGTTTGGTCACATGGAGAGAATGAGTGAGGAAAGATTGACCAAGAGGATATATGTGTCAGAGGTGGAGGGAACGAGAAGAAGTGGGAGACCAAATTGGAGGTGGAAAGATGGAGTGAAAAAGATTTTGAGTGATCGGGGCCTGAACATGCAGGAGGGTGAAAGGCGTTCAAGGAATAGAGTGAATTGGAACGATGTGGTATACCGGGGTCGAAGTGTTGCCAATGGATTGAACCAGGGCATGTGAAGCGTCTGGGGTAAACCATGGAAAGTTCTGTGGGGCCTGGATGTGGAAAGGGAGCTGTGGTTTCGGTGCATTATTACATGACAGCTAGAGACTGAGTGTGAACGAATGTGGCCTTCGCTGTCTTTTCCTAGCGCTACCTCGCGCACATGAGGGGGGGAGGGGGTTGTTATTTCATGTGTGGCTGGGTGGCGATGGGAATGAATAAAGGCAGATAATATGAATTATGTACATGTGTATATATGTATATGTCTGTGTGTGTATATATGTATACGTTGAGATGTATAGGTATGTATATTTGCGTGTGTGGACGTGTATGTATATACATGTATATGTGGTTGGGTTGGGCCATTCTTTCGTCTGTTTCCTTGCGTTACCTCGCTAACGCGGGAGACAGCGACAAAGCAAAATAAATAAATAAATATATATATATATATATATATATATATATATATATATATATATATATATATATATATACTTAGTCGCTGTCTCCTGAGTTAGCGAGGTAGCGCGAAGAAGCAGACGAAAAAATGGCCGATTCACCCAAATACACATGTATATACATAAACGCCCACACACACATATACATACCTATATACTTCAACGTATACATACATATGCATACACAGACATATATTGGTAAATATTAATACTTGCTGCCTTCATCCATTCTCGTCGCCACCCCGCCCCACATGAAATGGCATCCCCCTTCCCCACGCGTGCGCATGAGGTAGCGCTAGGAAAAGACAACAAAGACCACATTCGTTCACACTCAGTCTCTAGCTGTCATGTGTAATGCACTGAAACCACAGCTCCCTTTCCACATCCAGGCCCCACAAAACATTCCATGGTTTACCCCAGACACTTCACATGCCCTGGTTCAATCCATTGACAGCACGTCGATCCCAGTATACCACATCGTTCCAATTCACTCTATTCCTTGCACGCCTTTCACACTCCTGTATGTTCAGGCCCCAATCGCTCAAAATCTTTTTCACTCCATCCTTCCGCCTACAATTTGGTCTTCCAGTTCTCGTTCCCTCCACCTCTGACACATATATCCTCTTTGTCAATCTTTCCTCACTCGTTCTCTCCATGTGACCAAACCATTTTAATACACCTCTTCTGCTCTCTCAACCTAACTCTTTTTATTACCACATATCTCTCTTACCCTTTCATTACTTACTCGATCAAACCACCTCACATCACATTTTGTCCTCAAACACGTATTCCCCGTGTGCTGCAGAAGGAAGCGGAGGGCTAGGAACCCTCCCTTCCTTATAGTTAACTTTCTAAATGGGGAAACAGAAGAACATCCTCCTCGAAAGCTCAGACTTGGGTGTCTAAATGTGTGTGAATGTAACCAAGATGAGAAAAAAGGAGGCATAGTAAGATGTTTGAGGAAAAGATCCTGGATGTTTTGACTGAGTGAAACGAAGCTCAAGGATAAAGGGGAAGAGTGGTTTGGGAATGTTTTGGGAGTAAAGTCATGAGTTGGTGATAGGACAAGAGCAAAAGAAATAGTAGCACTAAACCTGAAGCAGGAGTTGTCGGAGTATGTGATAGGGTGTAAGAAAGTAAACTCCACTTTGATATGGGTAAAACTGAAAGTGGATGGAGAGAGAGATGGGTGATTATTGGTGCCTTTGCACCTGATCATGAGAGGCAAGTGTTTTGGGAGCAGCTGAGTGAATGTGTTAGCAGCTTTGATGCACGAGACCAGGTTATAGTGATGGGTGATTTGAATGCAAAGGTGAGTAATGTGGCAGTTGAGGGAATAATTGGTATACATTGGGTGTTCAGTGTTGTAAATGGAAATGGTAAAGAGCTTGTCGATCTGTGTGCTGAAAAAGGACTGGTGATTGGGAATACCTGATTTAAAATGAGAGATATACGAAGCATACGTATGTAAGTAGGAGAGATGGCCAGAGAGCGTTATTGGATTACGTGTTAATTGATAGGTGCGTAAAAGAGAGACTTTTGTATGTTAATGTGCTGAGAGGGGCAACTGGAAGGATGTCTGATCATTATGTTGTGGAGGCGACGGTGAAGACTTGTAGAGGTTTTCAGAAAAGAAGAGAGAATTGCAGAAAGAAGACTTGTGTGAGGAAGTACCAGGAGAGATTCAGTGCAGAATAGCAAAAGGTGAGAGCAAATAACTTAAGGGGAGTGGGGGAGGAATGGGATGTATTCTGGGAAGCAGTGATGGCTTGCGCAAAAGATGCTTGTGGCATCAGAAGCGTGGGAGGTGGGCAAATTAGAAAGGGTAGTGAGTGGTGGGATGAAGAAGTAAGATTTTTAGTGAAAGAGAAGAGAGAGGAGTTTAGAGGAGTAGTGCAAATGACTGGGAGATGTATAAAAGAAAGAGGCAGGAGGTCAAAAGAAAGATGCAAGAGGTGAAAAAGAGGGCAAATGAGAACTGGAGTGAGAGAGCATCATTAAATTGTAGGGAGATTAAAAAGATGTTTTGGAAGGGGGTAAATAATGTGCGTAAGACAAGAGAAGGAATGGGAACATCGGTGAAGGGGGTGGTGATAACGAGTAGTGATGAAGTGAGAAAGAGACGAAGTGAGTATTTTGAAGGTTTGTTGAATGTGTCTGATGACAGAGTGGCAAATATAGCGTGTTTTGGTCGAGGTGGTGTGTGAAATGAGAGGGTCAAGGAGAATGGTTTGGGAAATAGAGAAGAGGAAGTGAAACCTTTGCGGAAGATGAAAGCCGGCAAGGCGGTGGGTTTGGATGGTATTGCAGTGGAATTTATTAGAAAAGGGAGTGACTGTTTTGTTGACTGGTTTGTAAGGATAGTGAATTCAATGTATGTATGTTTCATGGTGAAGTGCCTGAGGATTAGCGGAATGCATGCATAGTGCCACTGTACAAAGGCAAAGGGGATAAAGGTGAGTGTTCAAATTACAAAGGTATAAGTTTGTTTAGTATTCCTGGGAAACTATATGGGAGGATATTGATTGAGAGGGTAAAGGCATGTACAGAGCATCAGACTGGGGAAGGGCAGCGTGGTTTCAGAAGTGGTAGAGGATATGTGGATCGTTTGTTTGCTTTGAAGAATGTATGTAAGAAATACTTAAAAAAACAGATGGATTTGTATGTAGCATTTATGGATCTGGAGAGGGCATATGATACGGTTGATAGAGATGCTTTGTGGAAGGTATTAAGAGTATATGGTGTGGGAGGTAAGTGGTTAGAAGCAGTGAAAAGTTTTTACCCAGGTTGTAAGGCATGTGTACGAGTAGGAAGAGGGGAAAGTGATTGGTTCCCAGTGAATGTCGGTTTGCGGCAGGGGTGCGTGATGTCTCCAAGGTTGTTTGATTTGTTTATGGATGGGGTGGTTAACGTGGTGAATGCAAGAGTTTTGAAAAGAGGGGCAAGTATGCAGTCTGTTGTGGATGAGAGGGCTTGGGAAGTAAGTTGTTGTTCACTGATGATACAGCGCTGGTGGCTGATTTGGGTGAGAAACTGCAGAATTTGGTGACTGAGTTTGGTAAAGTGAGTGTAAGAAGAAAGCCAAGAGAAAATGTGAATAAGAGCAAGGTTATTAGGTTCAGTAGGGTTAAGGGATAAGTTAATTGGAAGGTAAGTTTGAATGGAGAAAAACTGGAGAAAGTGAAGAATTTTAGATATGTGGAGTGGATTTAGCAGTGGATGGAACCATGGAAGTGGAAGTGAGTCACAGGGTGGTGGAGGGGGCGAAGGTTCTGGGAGCGTTGAAGAATGTGTGGAAGGGGATAACGTTTTCTCGGAGAGCAAAAATGGGTATGTTTGAAGGAACAGTAGTTCCAACAATGTTATATGCTTGCGAGGCATGGGCTATAGATAGAGTTGTACGCTACCTCGCTGACGCGGGAAACTGCGATCAATAATAATGATAATAATAATAAAAAATCTCATCCTTTCATTACTTACTTGATGAAACCACATTGCACCACATATCGTCCTCAAACATTTAATTTCCAAGGGATCCACCGTGCTCCACACAGCCTTATCTACAGACTACGCCGTGCATCCTCCATACACATACCCATTTTCGCTCTCCCAGATAACGATCTCTCTCCACACATTCAACGCTTCCAAAACCTACGCTCCCCCCATCCAACCCATGGTCCACTATCATGGCTCCATTTACTGACATGTCCACTCACACGTATTCAAAACATTTCACTTTCTCTAGTTTTTCTCCATTCAAACCCCCACCCTAACCAACCTGTCCCTCATTTAATCTTGCTATTATTCACATTTACTCTCAACTTCCTCCTTTCACACACTCTTCCAAACTCCGTCACCAACTTTGGCATTTTCTCAGTCGACTCTGCCACCAGTGCTGTATCAACAGCAAGCACGAACTGATTCCCTTCCCAGGCCGTCTCATCCCCCACAGACTACATACTCGCCCCTAGACTCGCATTTACCTCCCCACCACCACATTAAAAAAAATGTGTATGATACCGATCTCGAACCGAAGACTTGTATATGCTTTTGTCTTACATTCTCATGATATATATATATATATATATATATATATATATATATATATATATATATATATATATATATAAGGGCCCAGTCCTCTGTTCTTAACGCTACCTCGCTAATGCGGGAAATGGCGAATAGTTTGAAAAAAAAAAAGAATATATATATATATATATATATATATATATATATATATATATATATATATATATATATATATATATATATATTTTTTTTTTTTTTTTTTTTCTTTGTCGCTGTCTCCCGCGTTTGCGAGGTAGCGCAAGGAAACAGACGAAAGAAATGGCCCAACCCACCCCCATACACATGCATATACATACGTCCACACACGCAAATATACATACCTACACAGCTTTCCATGGTTTACCCCAGACGCTTCACATGCCTTGATTCAATCCACTGACAGCACGTCAACACCGGTATACCACATCGCTCCAATTCACTCTATTCCTTGCCCTCCTTTCACCCTCCTGCATGTTCAGGCCCCGATCACACAAAATCTTTCTCACTCCATCTTTCCACCTCCAATTTGGTCTCCCTCTTCTCCTCGTTCCCTCCACCTCCGACACATATATCCTCTTGGTCAATCTTTCCTCACTCATTCTCTCCATGTGACCAAACCATTTCAAAACACCCTCTTCTGCTCTCTCAACCACGCTCTTTTTATTTCCACACATCTCTCTTACCCTTACGTTACTTACTCGATCAAACCACTTCACACCACATATTGTCCTCAAACATCTCATTTCCAGCACATCCATCCTCTTGCGCACAACTCTATCCATAGTCCACGCCTCGCAACCATACAACATTGTTGGAACCACTATTCCTTCAAACATACCCATTTTTGCTTTCCGAGATAATGTTCTCGACTTCCACACATTCTTCAAGGCTCCCAGAATTTTCGCCCCCTCCCCCACCCTATGATCCACTTCCGCTTCCATGTTTCCATCCGCTGCCAGATCCACTCCCAGATATCTAAAACACTTTACTTCCTCCAGTTTTTCTCCATTCAAACTCACCTCCCAATTGACTTGACCCTCAACCCTACTGTACCTAATAACCTTGCTCTTATTCACATTTACTCTTAACTTTCTTCTTTCACACACTTTACCAAACTCAGTCACCAGCTTCTGCAGTTTCTCACATGAATCAGCCACCAGCGCTGTATCATCAGCGAACAACAACTGACTCACTTCCCAAGCTCTCTCATCCCCAACAGACTTCATACTTGCCCCTCTTTCCAAAACTCTTGCATTCACCTCCCTAACAACCCCATCCATAAACAAATTAAACAACCATGGAGACATCACACACCCCTGCCGCAAACCTACATTCACTGAGAACCAATCACTTTCCTCTCTTCCTACACGTACACATGCCTTACATCCTCGATAAAAAGATGCTTGTGGCATGAGAAGAGTGGGAGGTGGGTTGATTAGAAAGGGTAGTGAGTGGTGGGATGAAGAAGTAAGAGTATTAGTGAAAGAGAAGAGAGAGGCATTTGGACGATTTTTGCAGGGAAAAAATGAAATTGAGTGGGAGACGTATAAAAGAAAGAGACAGGAGGTCAAGAGAAAGGTGCAAGAGGTGAAAAAAAGGGCAAATGAGAGTTGGGGTGAGAGAGTATCATTAAATTTTAGGGAGAATAAAAAGATGTTTTGGAAGGAGGTAAATAAAGTGCGTAAGACAAGGGAGCAAATGGGAACTTCAGTGAAGGGCGCAAATGGGGAGGTGATAACAAGTAGTGGTGATGTGAGAAGGAGATGGAGTGAGTATTTTGAAGGTTTGTTGAATGTGTTTGATGATAGAGTGGCAGATATAGGGTGTTTTGGTCGAGGTGGTGTGTAAAGTGCGAGGGTTAGGGAAAATTATTTGGTAAACAGAGAAGAGGTAGTAAAAGCTTTGCGGAAGATGAAAGCCGGCAAGGCAGCAGGTTTGGATGGTATTGCAGTGGAATTTATTAAAAAAGGGAGTGACTGTATTGTTGACTGGTTGGTAAGGTTATTCAATGTATGTATGACTCATGGTGAGGTGCCTGAGGATTGGCGGAATGCGTGCATAGTGCCATTGTACAAAGGCAAAGGGGATAAGAGTGAGTGCTCAAATTACAGAGGTATAAGTTTGTTGAGCATTTATGGATCTGGAGAAGGCATATGATAGAGTTGATAGAGATGCTCTGTGGAAGGTATTAAGAATATATGGTGTGGGAGGAAAGTTGTTAGAAGCAGTGAAAAGTTTTTATCGAGGATGTAAGGCATGTGTACGTGTAGGAAGAGAGGAAAGTGATTGGTTCTCAGTGAATGTAGGTTTGCGGCAGGGGTGTGTGATGTCTCCATGGTTGTTTAATTTGTTTAAGGATGGGGTTGTTAGGGAGCTAAATGCAAGAGTTTTGGAAAGAGGGCCAAGTATGAAGTCTGTTGGGGATATGAGAGCTTGGGAAGTGAGTCAGTTGTTGTTCGCTGATGATACAGCGCTGGTGGCTGATTCATGTGAGAAACTGCAGAAGCTGGTGACTGAGTTTGGTAAAGTGTGTGGAAGAAGAAAGTTAAGAGTAAATGTGAATAAGAGCAAGGTTATTAGGTACAGTAGGGTTGAGGGTCAAGTCAATTGGGAGGTGAGTTTGAATGGAGAAAAACTGGAGGAAGTGAAGTGCTTTAGATATCTGGGAGTGGATCTGGCAGCGGATGGAACCATGGAAGCGGAAGTGGATCATAGGGTGGGGGAGGGGGCGAAAATTCTGGGGGCCTTGAAGAATGTGTGGAAGTCGAGAACATTATCTCGGAAAGCAAAAATGGGTATGTTTGAAGGAATAGTGGTTCCAACAATGTTGTATGGTTGCGAGGCGTGGGCTATGGATAGAGTTGTGCGCAGGAGGATGGATGTGCTGGAAATGAGATGTTTGAGGACAATGTGTGGTGTGAGGTGGTTTGATCGAGTGAGTAACGTAAGGGTGAGAGAGATGTGTGGAAATAAAAAGAGCGTGGTTGAGAGAGCAGAAGAGGGTGTTTTGAAGTAGTTTGGGCACATGGAGAGAATGAGTGAGGAAAGATTGACCAAGAGGATATATGTGTCGGAGGTGGAGGGAACGAGGAGAAGAGGGAGACCAAATTGGAGGTAGAAAGATGGAGTGAAAAAGATTTTGTGTGATCGGGGCCTGAACATGCAGGAGGGTGAAAGGAGGGCAAGGAATAGAGTGTGAATTGGAGCGATGTGGTGTACCTGGGTTGACGTGCTGTCAGTGGATTGAATCAAGGCATGTGGAGCGTCTGGGGTAAACCATGGAGAGCTGTGTAGGTATGTATATTTGCGTGTGTGGACGTAAGTATATACATGTGTATGGGGGGGGGGGGGTTGGGCCATTTCTTTCGTCTGTTTCCTTGCGCTACCTCGCAAACGCGGGAGACAGCGACAAAGTATAATAAATAAATATAAATAAATAAGTTTGTTGAGTATTCCTGGCAAATTATATGGGAGGGTATTGATTGAGAGGGTGAAGGCATGTACAGAGCATCAGATTGGGGAAGAGCAGTGTGGTTTCAGAAGTGGTAGAGGATGTGTGGATCAGGTGTTTGCTTTGAAGAATGTATGTGAGAAATACTTAGAAAAGCAAATGGATTTGTATGTAGCATTTATGGATCTGGAGAAGGCATATGATAGAGTTGATAGAGATGCTCTGTGGAAGGTATTAAGAATATATGGTGTGGGAGGCAAGTTGTTAGAAGCAGTGAAAAGTTTTTATCGAGGATATATATATATATATATATATATATATATATATATATATATATATATATATATATATATATATAGGGGATAGGGGAGAAAGAATACTTCCCACGTATTCCCTGCGTGTCGTAGAAGGCGACTAAAAGGGAAGGGAGCGGGGGGCTGGAAATCCTCCCCTCTCGTTTTTTTTTCTTTTTTTTAATTTTCCAAAAGAAGGAACAGAGAAGAGGGCCAGGTGAGGATATTTCCTCAAAGGCCCAGTCCTCTGTTCTTAACGCTACCTCGCTGTCGCGGGAAATGGCGGATAGTATGAAAAAAAAAAAAAAAAAAAAAAAATATATATATATATATATATATATATATATATATATATATATATATATATATATATATATATATATTATCCCTCGGGATAGGGGAGAAAGAATACTTCCCACGTATTCCCTGCGTGTCGTAGAAGGCGACTAAAAGGGAAGGGAGCGGGGGGCTGGAAATCCTCCCCTCTCATTTTTTTTTTTTTTCCAAAGAAGGAACAGAGAAGGGGGCCAGGTGAGGATATTCCCTCAAGGCCCAGTCCTCTGTTCTTAACGCTACCTCGCTAACACGGGAAATGGCGAATAGTATGAAAGAAAAAGATATATATATATATATATATATATATATATATATATATATATATATATATATATATATATATATATATATATATGTATATATATATATATATATATATATATATATATATATATATATATATATATATATATATATATATATATATGATGTGGAAAGGGAGCTGTGGTTTCGGTGCATTATTACACGACAGCTAGAGACTGAGTGCGAACGAATGTGGCCTTTGTTGTCTTTTCCTAGCGCTACCTCGCACACATGAGGGGGGAGGGGGTTGCTATTCCATGTGTGGCGAGGTGGCGATGAGAATGAATAAAGGCAGACAGTATGAATTATGTACATGTGTATATATGTATATGTCTGTGTGTGTATATATATGTATACATTGAGATGTATAGGTACGTATATTTGCGTATGTGGACGTGTATGTATATACATGTGTATGTGGGTGGGTTGGGCCATTCCTTCGTCCGTTTCCTTGCGCTACCTCGCTAACACGGGAGATAGCGTCAAAGCAATATAAATATGATTCACTTCCGCTTCCATGGTTCCATCCGCTGCCAGATCCACTCCCAGATATCTGAAACACTTTACTTCCTCCAGTTTTTCTCCATTCAAACTTACCTCCCAATTGACTTGACCCTCAACCCTACTGTACCTAATAACTTTGCTCTTATTTACATTTACTCTCAACTTTCTTCTATCACACACTTTACCAAACTCAGTCACCTGCTTCTGCAGTTTCTCACATGAATCAGCCACCAGCGCTGTATCATCAGCGAACAACAACTGACTCACTTCCCAAGCTCTCTCATCCACAACAGACTGCATACTTGCCTCTCTTTCCAAAACTCTTGCATTCACCTCCCTAACAACCCCATCCATAAATAAATTAAACAACCATGGAGACATCACACACCCCTGCCGCAAACCTACATTCACTGAGAACCAAACACTTTCCTCTCTTCCTACACGTACACATGCCTTACATCCTCGATAAAAACTTTTCACTGCTTCTAACAACTTGCCTCCCACACCATATATTCTTAATACCTTCCATATATATATATATATATATATATATATATATATATATATATATATATATATATATATGGTTTTGATGCACGAGACCGGGTTATAGTGATGGGTGATTTGAATGCAAAGGTGAGTAATGTGGCAGTTGAGGGAATAATTGGTATACATGGGGTGTTCAGTGTTGTAAATGGAAATGGTGAAGAGCTTGTAGATTTATGTGCTGAAAAAGGACTGATGATTGGGAATACCTGGTTTAAAAAGCGAGATATACATAAGTATACTTATGTAAGTAGGAGAGATGGCCAGAGAGCGTTATTGGATTACGTGTTAATTGATAGGCGTGCGAAAGAGAGACTTTTGGATGTTAATGTGCTGAGAGGTGCAACTGGAGGGATGTCTGATCATTATCTTGTGGAGGCTAAGGTGAAGATTCGTATGGGTTTTCAGAAAAGAAGAGTGAATGTTGGGGTGAAGAGGGTGGTGAGAGTAAGTGAGCTTGGGAAGGAGACCTGTGTGAGGAAGTACCAGGAGAGACTGAGTACAGAATGGAAAAAGGTGAGAAAAATGGAAGTAAGGGGAGTGGGGGAGGAATGGGATGTATTTAGGGAATCAGTGATGGATTGCGCAAAAGATGCTTGTGGCATGAGAAGAGTGGGAGGTGGGTTGATTAGAAAGGGTAGTGAGTGGTGGGATGAAGAAGTAAGAGTATTAGTGAAAGAGAAGAGAGAGGCATTTGGACGATTTTTGCAGGGGAAAAATGCAATTGAGTGGGAGATGTATAAAAGAAAGAGACAGGAGGTCAAGAGAAAGGTGCAAGAGGTGAAAAAAAAGGGCAAATGAGAGTTGGGGTGAGAGAGTATCATTAAATTTTAGGGAGAATAAAAAGATGTTCTGGAAGGAGGTAAATAAAGTGCGTAAGACAAGGGAGCAAATGGGAACTTCAGTGAAGGGCGCAAATGGGGAGGTGATAACAAGTAGTGGTGATGTGAGAAGGAGATGGAGTGAGTATTTTGAAGGTTTGTTGAATGTGTTTGATGATAGAGTGGCAGATATAGGGTGTTTTGGTCGAGGTGGTGTGCAAAGTGAGAGGGTTAGGGAAAATGATTTGGTAAACAGAGAAGAGGTAGTGAAAGCTTTGCGGAAGATGAAAGCCGGCAAGGCAGCAGGTTTGGATGGTATTGCAGTGGAATTTATTAAAAAAGGGGGTGACTGTATTGTTGACTGGTTGGTAAGCTTATTTAACGTATGTATGACTCATGGTGAGGTGCCTGAGGATTGGCGGAATGCGTGCATAGTGCCATTGTACAAAGGCAAAGGGGATAAGAGTGAGTGCTCAAATTACAGAGGTATAAGTTTGTTGAGTATTCCTGGTAAATTATATGGGAGGGTATTGATTGAGAGGGTGAAGGCATGTACAGAGCATCAGATTGGGGAAGAGCAGTGTGGTTTCAGAAGTGGTAGAGGATGTGTGGATCAGGTGTTTGCTTTGAAGAATGTATGTGAGAAATACTTAGAAAAGCAAATGGATTTGTATGTAGCATTTATGGATCTGGAGAAGGCATATGATAGAGTTGATAGAGATGCTCTGTGGAAGGTATTAAGAATATATGGTGTGGGAGGCAAGTTGTTAGAAGCAGTGAAAAGTTTTTATCGAGGATGTAAGGCATGTGTACGTGTAGGAAGAGAGGAAAGTGATTGGTTCTCAGTGAATGTAGGTTTGCGGCAGGGGTGTGTGATGTCTCCATGGTTGTTTAATTTGTTTATGGATGGGGTTGTTAGGGAGGTAATGCAAGAGTTTTGGAAAGAGGGGCAAGTATGAAGTCTGTTGGGGATGAGAGAGCTTGGGAAGTGAGTCAGTTGTTGTTCGCTGATGATACAGCGCTGGTGGCTGATTCATGTGAGAAACTGCAGAAGCTGGTGACTGAGTTTGGTAAAGTGTATGGAAGAAGAAAGTTAAGAGTAAATGTGAATAAGAGCAAGGTTATTAGGTACAGTAGGGTTGAGGGTCAAGTCA
Organism: Panulirus ornatus; assembly: GCF_036320965.1. Lineage (NCBI taxonomy): Eukaryota > Metazoa > Arthropoda > Malacostraca > Decapoda > Palinuridae > Panulirus > Panulirus ornatus. Next base: position 33,918,393 of record NC_092240.1, read on the forward strand.
ATTGGGAGGTGAGTTTGAATAGAGAAAAACTGGAGGAAGTGAAGTGTTTTAGATATCTGGGAGTGGATCTGGCAGCGGATGGAACCATGGAAGCGGAAGTGGATCATAGGGTGGGGGAGGGGGCGAAAATTCTGGGGGCCTTGAAGAATGTGTGGAAGTCGAGAATATTATCTCGGAAAGCAAAAATGGGTATGTTTGGAGAAATAGTGGTTCCAACAATGTTGTATGGTTGCGAGGCGTGGGCTATGGATAGAGTTGTGCGCAGGAGGATGGATGTGCTGGAAATGAGATGTTTGAGGACAATGTGTGGTGTGAGGTGGTTTGATCGAGTGAGTAACGTAAGGGTAAGAGAGATGTGTGGAAATAAAAAGAGCGTGGTTGAGAGAGCAGAAGAGGGTGTTTTGAGGTGGTTTGGTCACATGGAGAGAATGAGTGAGGAAAGATTGACCAAGAGGATATATGTGTCGGAGGTGGAGGGAACGAGGAGAAGAGGGAGACCAAATTGGAGGTGGAAAGATGGAGTGAAAAAGATTTTGTGTGATCGGGGCCTAAACATGCAGGAGGGTGAAAGGAGGGCAAGGAATAGAGTGAATTGGAGCGATGTGGTATACCGGGGTTGACGTGCTGTCAGTCGATTGAATCAAGGCATGTGAAGCGTCTGGGGTTAAACATGGAAAGCTGTGTAGGTATGTATATTTGCATGTGTGGACGTATGTATATACATGTGTATGGGGGGGGTTGGGCCATTTCTTTCGTCTGTTTCCTTGCGCTACCTCGCAAACGCGGGAGACAGCGACAAAGTAAAAAAAAAAAAAAAAAAAAAATATATATATATATATATATATATATATATATATATATATATATATATATATATATATATATATATATCCACTAAGCGTAGGGCACTTCATCAAATAACTTGAAGACCAAGTATCCCCGTAAAGAAAACGAGAAGTCAGGAAGACGATGGTGCTCCCTGCATTTGAGGTCTGACCTAGCCAGTCGCAGCGGCTGGGGAGGGAGTTGGTGAGGAACACAGGGACACACCAGCTGGATGGATACAGACACCCATTACCTAATCATACTATACAAGGGAAAAGGATCGAGGGTGTAGTGTACGGGGGGGGGGGGAGCAAGTGGTGGCGTACCTTCAGGTTATGGCGTTGCTTCGCGTCCTGCCCTTAGGAAATGAGGTGAATAAAAATCCTACCCTGCCACGGTAACTCCCTCCTCTCGTAACCCCCTCCCTACCCGCCGTTCCCTTGGCTACCGTGCAAACTAATCGATGACGTAATGGATGGGGGCCATTATCTCAGAGGGGGGGGCGAGGGGGAAGGAACATATCCCGGCCCACGTATGTGCATACCACCACGCTCGCTCTGCATTCCCTCGGGTAGGTGAAGTCTTGTGTTGTGTGCTGGTTATTCCTGCCTTGGGAGAGGGGAGGAGAGAGGGGAAGGGAGGGGAGAGGCGAGGGGATGGGGAGGGGAGGGGACACGAAACCTCTGCTGCATAGCTTGGTCGTTCATCTATTGTTAATCCTAAAACAGTGCAAGATGTTTATGATGATATCGAGAATGCGGTCAGCTACTATACCAAGCCCTGAAGGAGGACGGAGCTATGGTCTCAGGGTCAGGTCATCATACCCCGAGGGTCGTATGGTCTTGTTCTTCCTGAGGGTCAAAACGTTGGAACTTTCAGCCACCAGTTCCCGTACTGACCCAGGCAGATGTCTTGACCTCACTATGTTTCCTCCTTTATCTAAAGATCTGACGGGAGACACATCCTGCACTGTGACTGACGCGTGTGGACAACGTCTTCTACAAGATGTGAACGTCTTGTTGTGTTCATATAGATGAACACTTCCAAAATGAACCCATAAGGCTTGGCTAAGTCAGACCTACAAGGCGGGAGCACCAGCCCCTCCTAAATTCCTCGTTTTCTTTATGGAGTAACTTCGTCTTCTTCAATTTACTTGATTGAGTACCGGCTCCCCTACTGGATAATTATCTTAAAAAACGTAAGACAGAAGCATTTACCAGTGTTCAGTATGACATCAGTAATATAAACTTATTTCAGTGTGTATTTGTTTCCTCTAGTCCTAAAATTCAATGTGTGTAGAGACTTCAGTAAATGTTTTATCAGTTTATGTAGCAGTGTATATCAAAATATTTCAACTGGCTCGAGAAGACATAAAAAGTGAGAAACGACCAATAATATTCTGGTTCACATTCTTCGAGAGGTGGAATGGAATTGTTCACTTCCTTGAATACCTTAATAACAGATATTTTGCAGTTCTTCAATACTGGAAAATATTTTGGAATAACAGGTAATTGCAAAGTTGCTTACAGATTGCCAGCTTTGTGTATCTTTACTGCTGTAAGTTTTTATATCTAAAGTTATCAGTAAATGTAGATAATATCTAAAACAAACTTGTAATGACAATCTATAAATCCTTCCATAATATGTAAATATAAACCCATCACTTATAGCCTCGTAGTGAAAATAATTTCATATACTTTAAGACGCAACCTCCGGCCTCTTACTCCTACAGGATGACAAGCCCTTGTGGTGGATGGCTGTCCGTGGGAGCATACGTCGTGTGAGGCAGCTGTTAAACACACCTGTACAGATGTAACCTAACCCTGAATCGGAATGTCAGGATTCTGGGATTATCACTCATACGTTAGGTCGACCAATGTCACGACTGGCGTGTATAAAATGGGTAGGAAAGACTCGGGAACTTAATACACCCTCATTGACTAAATAATTCTGACCACCTTTTCTGTGGACCAGTGACTAGCCGTCGTAACTTTGAAATACAATTTTACAATAAAATCTCTAAGAGTCGCGTGTTAACAGCAAGTAGTATGTATGCACACTGGAAGTCGACATAGTTTTCTACTCACGAAAATGCTTTGTGTTGCTTCGTCAACAGGCTCGCCCACCGGGATCTGATCGAACACACTGTATCAATGACGATTTCTTGTTCCCTACCCCAGGATCGTCAGTGGTGAGTCTCACACAGACCATCGCGGTGCACACTTTGCTTAATGAGCAACTTGCATCGCGAGATGAGGGTTCTATGCCCAATTATCATCATCGTAACCTAACCCTAACTTACGACAGCATAAATACGCATTTCGTAATCTGAAAGTTACATTTGACATTGCTCACATGCAACATTTATTGTATGTAATAAAAAAATAGATATATGTGGTCGACTTTTGCACCGAATTCTTGCATACCTCACCAACAGAGTCTGTTGTGTTCCGAGGATATAAACGTGAAGTTAAAAATATCCAACACGGAGCTCCTCCAGGTGGACAACTGGGCCACACATTGTTCAAGAAAAGCAACGAGTGAATCAAAATTTAAAAAAATGAACCCTCTAGTGTGATACTCCAATACCATCGTGCCAAAAAGAAAATTCCTCGTGGTATGCCATCTCATACTGTGACATGTACGTGACAGAAGCAATCACATAAGGACTTAAAAGTATATGGACAAGATGTGGAAATGTAAGAGTCATTGTACGTTTATAATAGTGACATACGTACATACGTACATACGTACCCTCCAGGATGACTGAGAGAGAGAGAGACAGTAGCTGGAGCATCAAATCCTCACATGTCCCGGTACGAGTAATGTGTACACATGTACCCGCCCACCAGGGGCTACACCAGTGCACCAGCCACCATAGTAACCTGTATTAAGATGATCATGACTAGCAGCCACCGCACGCTACCACACCGCCCCACACCTTGACGTACATGACATCAACAGGAAACTAATTACAACCTTAACTCCTTGGGCATGGTGGTGCCATCCTTGAACATCCTCTAAGATCCTTGAGTACGACAGTACGATCCTTGAGCATGACGGTACTATCCTTGAGTTCGACGGTACGATCCTTAAACACAACGGTACTATCCTTGAGTACGACGGTACGATCCTTGAGCATGACGGTACGACGGAATGGATCTTGGATATGAAGGCTAGGCCTTTGACCCCATCGTCAAAGGCCAGGCCATGATACCCCAGGGTCGCGGTCAAGGGTAACTTAAAGAACTAAGGTTATGACTGTAGCTTGCCAGCGTCCAGCACATATGGTTATGATCTAGCCAGGGTGGCTCGTTGTGTCTCACTGTTGACGTGAAGAACAAGATAACTGGGGCATCAGATGTCTGCAGTTGTAGGTCTTGAGGTAAATATGCTCGAAATTTGTCCTAAAGGAAAGAGTAAGTCAGGAAGCTGTACCAAAACACATTATGGAAATGGAAGCAGAATGAAGAGGACTGGGTCTCGCAAGAAATAAACCAAGAACATGAAGGAAGTTGAGAGGTAAATAAAATTTCTGAAGAGAATGAAAATTTAAAGGAGACACACAGGTCGTTTGGAAAAAAATAAAAGGGTACACAGATTCACTGTGTACGTTGGCGGAAGAAGGTGTAGATAAGAATTCTGAACTGACCGTGAGACACGATGAAAGTAGCGAGAAGTGTAAGAAGCAGTGAGGGAGGCGACGGGGGGTCACTGCAGCAGTGATGTAGGGTACCCGGCAGTGTAACACAGCACCTTCCTGCTGCTGCCCATCAACTACATCACATCCGCCTTCCACAGCCTTGTGGGTGCACATCCCCCAGCCATTTAGGCAATTAACTCATGTAAGAAAATAATTGTAGACATCACAAATTTTATTCAAGATAATGGCCAGACGAGGGGGGAGCCATGGTTCCTAATGACCCAGAAACAACAGACGGGAGGGGGGAGGGGGAGGTAAATGACCCCGTATTACAGTCATAATGTCTGTAATTACCCTGGGCGATACAGTCACTCAATAAACCTCTCACCTACAACTCACCGCTAACTGAGGGGGGCCCCCTGTTTGCTCCCCTGGAACCTTGGACAGTCATTGCCTTCCACGGTGAGGGAACCTGTCGTGTATGAGGCCCCGACCTGACATGTACTGGACGTTCCCTACCTGTACCAGGTGAGGGACTCCAGTGCCTGCCCCAGGTCCTGGACGGTCATTACCTCCCCCAGGTGAGGGACTCCAGTGCCTGCCCCAGGTCCTGGACAGTCATTACCTCCCCCAGGTGAGGGACTCCAGTGCCTGCCCCAGGTCCTGGACGGTCATTACCTCCCCCAGGTGAGGGACCCGTGCCTGCCCCGGGTCCTGGACGGTCATTACCTCCCCCAGGTGAGGGACTCCAGTGCCTGCCCCAGGTCCTGGACGGTCATTACCTCCCCCAGGTGAGGGACTCCAGTGCCTGCCCCAGGTCCTGGACGGTCATTACCTCCCCCAGGTGAGGGACTCCAGTGCCTGCCCCAGGTCCTGGACGGTAATTACCTCCCCCAGGTGAGGGACCCATGCCTGCCCCAGGTCCTGGACGGTCATTACCTCCCCCAGGTGAGGGACTCATGCCTGCCCCAGGTCCTGGACGGTCATTACCTCCCCCAGGTGAGGGACTCATGCCTGCCCCAGGTCCTGGACGGTCATTACCTCCCCCAGGTGAGGGACTCATGCCTGCCCCAGGTCCTGGACGGTCATTACCTCCCCCAGGTGAGGGACTCATGCCTGCCCCAGGTCCTGGACGGTCATTACCTCCCCCAGGTGAGGGACCTGATGCTTTAGAGACCCTGTATACTCATGACCTCCTGCAGATGGTGGGAGTTCGTGCCTGTGTGACCCCCTGGTCACCATTTACCTCAGTGAGGTGACACGTTCCCCCGCCTCAGATACGGTGGCCGCCAGTGAGGCGGTCACAACCTCCGTACAGCGAGGATTACGTTCATCTTACGAGACCTTGAACACTCACACCATCACGCCAGGATGAGGCAGCCCACTGTGTGTGTGTGTGTGTGTGTGTGTGTGTGTGTGTGGAGTCTCTCACAGTAGCCACCTACGATAGTGAGGGAGGGCGCTAGTGTGTGCCCTGCCCAAGGTAGCTCTCCTCCCCCAGGTCTGGGGAGGTGGGGGGAGGGGGAGGTTGTTTCTGGCGCCTGTCAAGTCTTCGACACCCAGCGCTGGTCATCGATCATACCAGTGACGTAAACGGTGTACGCCGCGCGCTCATTATTATTTCAAGGCAGAACGATGCAATGAAAATATTGTCGGTGGACGCAACGATGCCAAGGAATACATTAACATTTTTTTTTCCCTTCCTTCCAGCCAGTCAGTGAAGACGATGTTTGATTTTCTTAATGTATTTATTCCTCGGCTTCTGGCAGGGTCGAGGTGGCGAGATGGCGTACAGGTCCGGCATCTGGTTGGCTGGTTCCTCCTCCTGCTGCTGGCTGGCTGTGGTGAGGGGCAACGTCACATGGGGTAAACAGTTTACCTTAGTGAGTGTACTACTACGCCTGGCAGGGAGGCTGGGGTGTGTGGGTCAGGTAAGGGTAGTGTTGACGGCTGCAGGTGGGAATATTGACCAGGTGCATCACAGCTGCTGGTCCTCCTCAGGCTACAGTAACTTGGGTCATGACACACTGGTTTCATTACTACTACTACTACTACCATCTACTACTACTACCAACTACTGATACTACTGCTAACTATTACTACTACCAACTGCTACTACTACTACCAACTACTACTACTACCAACTACTGCAACTACTACTACTACCACTACCAACTACTGCTACTAATACTACTACCAACTACTACTACTACTACCAATTACTCCTGCTACTACTACTACTACTACATTACTACTACTACCGCTACACTTACTACTACTACCGCTACACTTACTACTACTATTAATACTACTACTACTACTACTATTATCATTATTATCATCATTACTACTACTACTACTACTGTTATTCTTACGATATAATGAATGAGAGATCGCAGAAGGTGTTGGAGGAATATCGTCGTCTTATTCCACATTTTGGAGATATAACTAATGCTATCACGGTACCAAGTGTTCTTCCTGGGATGGACACCAGGGGTACGCTCTGGGTGATAGGGATATGGGAGACAAAATAGCCTGTGGTGTCCCGCTCTCTCATGAAAGCTTATTCAAATCCCGTAGTAAACAATGTAGTAGCCGGGGAGATAATAACTGTAGCACTAGTTTAATAGCCCCTCGCACGGACGCCTAAGTTAAATGAAAGATTTTCTGACCAGGAGGAAGAAATGTGTAATAAACAAGATTCTACCAGACTAGATTTGAACGGCAGCTCCAGATGTGGACTCTAAATTATGTTTGATAGTGTCCTAATCCAGTTACAGGATAACCTCCTCGCCACGAATATATACTGGATTTAGTTCAAACTACAAATGAAGATCTCGTTAATAATATTCAGTTGGAGAAAAGTTTGGTACAAGTGATCACCGACAATAATGAGGTCGCTTTCAACACTGCATGTAAAGTTGGTCAACACGACATCTGCCACAAATACCAGATTGTAAAAGTATAAATTCTAATGATCTTCGCATTGCTCTTGATAGAGAAACATGCGATGATATGGTCAATGAAAACGATATGAACGTAGTTTGGAAAAGCTCCAGTAAAACCTTCAAAGCAGTAGAGGGAACATAAGTGCCAGCGTGTAGTAGACGGTCTACTTCTACAACGAGGCCAAGGTGGTGGAACGGTGAAATATACGAAGCGCCTGTAGTCCATGTAAGCAGCTCATAAGAAACTCAGATTCCGATATGTAAGATGACAGAGTAATGTAACTCTGCGTAGAGAAAGTATGAGAGTATCATACGACAGAGTAAACGTCAATATGGATCGTATATCGCTGAAAATAGCACTAGAAACCCTAGGGAGGTTTTACACTTACGCTAGAAGCACGAGAGTCATCACCCAGTCAACAGGTCCATTAATTACAGAAATCGTGGGTTTGGTTCAAGACAACGAAGACATGGCAAAAATATCAAATGACTTTTTTTGTTTCTGTATTGACAATCGAAGCCGTGGAGGGAACATACGTGCCACGGTGTGGTGGACGGCCTTTCTCCACAGCGGAGCCCAAATGGTGAAAACATGACATAAGGAAGTGTCTGTTGTCTACGAAAGCAGCACAGCATAAGCTCAAAGACACAGATAAACAGACTGATGAAGCAAATCACATAAGTCTGCGCCGAGAAACTACGAGACTTGTACGTCAAAGTGAATTTGAGTCTGAAGAAAACATTGCTGAAAATAGAAAATGAAACCCGGTGTTTTATGGGTACGTTAGAAGTAAGAGAATCATTACCTGGTTAATTAGTCCATTAATAACTGTAAAATGGGGATTTGGTTCACGATAATGAAGACATGGTAAAGATTTTAATGATTTCTTTTTCTCACATCTGTATCTATGGACCTCCGTGGTGTAGTGGTTAGCGCCGTGAGGCATTCACGGGCAGCCCAGGGTCGAGCGCATGGGTTCGAATCCTGGTTACGGCAGTCAGTCCACAGACAACTTAGCCGATCATCCACTCCTAAGGGTTGGTTGAAAAATTGAGTACCTGGCTCATTCTATGATATATATACCAGTTCCAACGCTAAGAAAGAAAAAACAATTTGTGATATGTGGATATATATGAGTTGAAGATATAATATCAACAATGAACGAACGAAAAATAAATAAATAAAACAGCAAACCCAGATAACATTTATCAGATGACAATGAAACTGGCGAGAAACCTGGTCTATTCTCTTCAATACGTCAGTTGTTACGAGGAAAGTACCAGAGGAATGGACATTCTACAAAAGGTAAGAAGTCACTGGACGTAAATTATCGTTCCATCATCATTATCACCTTACCGTCTGTTGTCGGTAAACCCAGGTAAACCATCATTCGGGACATGACTGTAAACCATTTAGAGAACCACCATTTAATAAATGGCTCAGCGTGGGATCTCGACGATATCGTTCATGTATGACAAATCTGTTTGATTTCTATAATGATATCATGAACATGGATGACGAAAGTAAAGCAGATAAATGTTATCTGTCTAGATTTTCAAAAAAGGATTCAGTAAAGATCTACGTCAAAGGTGACTGACTAAAGTTACGTCACATGTGGTATAGACTGGTAAGGAAATGGGTTAAATGGCCTTACACAGAGAGTTGTGGTTGACGGTCAAGGTAACAAGAGGCGTACCACAAGGATCAGTCTTGGGATCGGTTCTGTAGCTCGTATACATCAATGATATTCATAATGGGATGCATTGTAAGATATCGAAATTCGCGAACGACATCAAAGAGGGAAACAGAAACTGAGCTTCTTCAGCTTCCAGCGGACGTAAACAAATTACTGGACTGGACTGGAAAGGTAAGTGAGGAAAAGGACTTGGGTGTTCTAATCTGTGGTCATCTAAAGCCATGTAAACAGTGCACAGGAGCAGTTAAGAAGGCGAACAAAAATTCTTGGGTTGGCAGGCAGGACTGTGTCGAATTTACAATAACTCGTGCGTCCTCAATACTGAATATCGTGTTCTATTTTGGTCACGTTACTTGAGGAAAGACATAGACAGAATGGAGGAACTACAGAGACGAGCAGCCAAGATAATTCCAGGACTGAGAAACAAATCATTGGAGGGCTAACTAAATAAAGTAAATATGTTTAGTTTAGGAAAGAGAAGATCAAGGATGTGGTGTGATCTGATACAGGCATTCAAAATCATCCGTCAAGACTTCGATAATCTTGATCGAACGACACACACACAGGAACAGACTCGTCTGATTGCACTCGTAGTAATGGTTACAAACTTGCAGGCAAGAATATTACGTCACAATGGGCGAAATACGTTTACTTCGCCAGGAGTGTTAACATATGGATTGATTTACCAACTAGAGCGGTTGAAAGTTGATAACATTTTGCCTCAAATCCACGACTGACGTCATTCGCACCTCCTCATCTGCATCACAAGTTCATAGTATTTTTTAAATTTTTAATCCGCACGTATTGTTCCTCTTCCACACTGGTCTATGATATTCATATATCTTCAACCATCACAAACAGCCTGCAAGGGAGCCAGTGGTCTGCTCCTACTGAATTCCTTTGTACTACTACTACTTACTACTACTACTACTACTACCTACTTCTACTACGACTACTTACTTCTACTATTACCACTACTAATACTACTACTACTACTACTACTCTTACTACTGCTGTTACCACCACTACTACTACTACAACATCGACCTCACGACTGTGAACACTATAATCATAATGACAATGATCATGAACCATAAAGACAATATAACTGTATCCTAATTCGAGAGCTTGAGTCTGTAACTATAACTACCACACGGGGAGAATAACTGCAAACACGGTATCAAATAAGCGTACGTCGAGCCGAGGATCCTGGCATGATAACGAATAACTGAATAATGCTGATGTATTGATGATGAGGAAGTCTGGTGTGTATGAGGGAGTGTATGAGGTGCGGGTGCATGGATGTACGCTGGAGGTGGCAAGGTGGACGGACGTGGCAGACAGACTGGCTGAGGCCAGACTGGGGCTACACCACGACCACCACATACATGAGGAGGAGGAGGAGTGAGTGAGTGAGGCTGGGCATGGCGTCATGAGACGAGTGCCAGAGCGAGTGAACATGACACCAAAATAACGGAAGACTTAATATGTGTGTGTGAGAGAGAGAGAGAGAGAGAGAGAGAGAGAGAGAGAGAGAGAGAGAGAGAGAGAGAGAGAGAGAGAGAGAGAGAGAGAGCAAGTAACAATGAGACAGGTAAACATAGAAGCATTATAGAGGACACCTGCAAGTGTACGCCACGTCTGTCTCAGACACCTGCAAGTGTACGCCACGTGCAGCTCGGACACCTGCAAGTGTATGCCACGTTTGGCTCAGACACCTGCAAGTGTACACCACGTCCAGTTCAGACATCTGCAAATGTGCGCTACATCCAGCTCGGACACCTGCAAGTGTACGCCACGTCCAGCTCGGACACCTGCAAGTATACGCCACGTCTGGCTCGGACACCTGCAAGTGTACGCCACGTCTGGCTCGGACACCTGCAAGTGTACGCCACGTCCAGCTCGGACACCTGCAAGTATACGCCACGTCTGGCTCGGACACCTGCAAGTGTACGCCACGTCCAGCTCGGACACCTGCAAGTGTACGCCACGTTTGGCTCAGACACCTGCAAGTGTACGCCACGTGCAGCTCGGGCACCTGCAAGTGTACGCCACGTTTGGCTCAGACACCTGCAAGTGTACGCCACGTCCAGCTCGGACACCTACAAGTGTACGCCACGTTTGGCTCAGACACCTGCAAGTGTACGCCACGTCCAGCTCGGACACCTACAAGTGTACGCCACGCCCAGCTCGGACACCTGCAAGTGTACGCCACGTTTGGCTCAGACACCTGCAAGTGTACGCCACGCCCAGCTCGGACACCTACAAGTGTACGCCACGCCCAGCTCGGACACCTGCAAGTGTACGCCACGTCTGGCTCGGACACCTGCAGGTGTACGCCACGCCCAGCTCGGACACCTACAAGTGTACGCCACGCCCAGCTCGGACACTTGCAAGTGTACGCCACGTCTGGCTCGGACACCTGCAAGTGTACGCCACGTTTGGCTCAGACACCTGCAAGTGTACGCCACGTGCAGCTCGGACACCTGCAAGTGTACGCCACGCCCAGCTCGGACACCTACAAGTGTACGCCACGCCCAGCTCGGACACCTACAAGTGTACGCCACGTCCAGCTCGGACACCTACAAGTGTACGCCACGCCCAGCTCGGACACCTGCAAGTGTACGCCACGCCCAGCTCGGACACCTGCAAGTGTACGCCACGCCCAGCTCAGACACCTGCAAGTGTACGCCACGCCCAGCTCGGACACCTGCAAGTGTACGCCACGCCCAGCTCAGACACCTGCAAGCGTACGCCAAGTCGGGCTTCACACATGCCAGGAATTCTTCTTAAGAAAGAAATATGTTTACTAAACTATGACCTGTGGGTTGCCAGGTGTGGCTAACATACTGTACCTCACCGCTGAGCTAGTGTTTATGGTTCCCGTCATGCAGGCTGACACGTGGCTATGTAGGTCAACAGGTGTGGTCAGGGTGGTCAACAGGTGTGACTAAAAAGGTGAACAGGTGCGGTCATGTAGGTTAACACATGTGGTCCTATAGGTGAACAGTTGTGGTCCTGTACGTGAACAGGTGTAGCCATGTGGGTGAACAGGTGCAGTCATGTAGGTTAACACATGTGGTCCTGTAGGTGAACAGTTGTGGTCCTGTATGTGAACAGGTGTAGCCATGTGGGTGAACAGGTGTGGTCATGTAGGTTAACACATGTGGTCCTATAGGTGAACAGTTGTGGTCCTGTACGTGAACAGGTGTAGCCATGTGGGTGAACAGGTGTGGTCATGTAAGTCAACAAGTGTGGCCAAGTTGGTGAGCAGGTGTAGTCACGTAGTTCAACAGGCTGGACATGTAGGTGAACAAACGTAGTCATGTAGGTGAACAAGTGGTCGTGTAGGTCAACAGGTGTGCTCATGTAAGTGAACAGTTGTGGTCATGTGGGTCAACAGGTGTGGTCATGTAGGCGAACAGGTGGTCGTGTACTTCAACAGGTGTGTTCATGTAGGTGAACAGTTGTGGTCATGTGGGTCAACAGGTGTGGTCATGTAGGTGAACAGGTGGTCGTGTACTTCAACAGATGTAGTCATGTAGATAAACAGGTGTAGTCATAAAAATCAACATGTGTAGCTATGTGGGCAACAGGTGAGGTAATATAGATGAACATGTGTAATTATGCACGTGAACAGATGTGGTCACATAGGTCAACAGGTGTGACCGTGCAGGTGAACAGGTGAAGTCATGCAAGTGAACAGGTGTCATACAGATGAAGAGACGTGGGCATGTAGTTGAGCAGGCTGTGGTCCTGCAGGAGAACAGGTATAGTAATTAAGGAGGTGTGGTTCTGCAAGTGAACAGCTGTGGTTATGCAGGTGAACAGGTGTAGTCATGCAGGCGAAGAGGTATGGTCCTGCAAGTGAACAGGTGTAGGCATGTAGCTGAGCAGGTGTGGTCCTACAAGTGAACAGGTGTAGTCATGAAGGTAAACATATGTGGTCATGCAGGTCAACAAGTGTGGTCATGTAGGTCAACAGGTGTGGTCATGTAGGTAAACAGGTGGTTATGCAGGTAAGCAGGTGGGGTCATGCAGGTAAACAGGTGTGGTCAAGTAGGCAAACATATGTGGTCATGCAGGTAAACAGGTGGGATCATGCAGGTAAACAGGTGTGATAATCTAGGCAAACAAAAGTAGTTATGCAGGTAAACAGGTGTGGTCAAGTAGGCAAACATATGTGGTCATGCAGGTAAACAGGTGGGGTCATGCAGGTAAAGA